>NW_018745684.1:8636721-9236721 GCF_001683475.1 Chenopodium quinoa
CCCCTTACCACCATGGAGTCCTCCGGACGAATGATCAAATGGGCCATAGAAATGCAGAGTCTCGAAGTTACTTTCGAGCCTAGAAAAGCAGTGAAGGGCAAGCCTTTGCTGACTTTATTGTAGAGATGACTCGTCCTCCTGACTCTCAAGTTTCCAGACCAAGTCTGGAAGGTATATGTGGACGGAAGCTCTACTTCAAACGGTTGTGGAGCAGGCGTCGTATGTCAATCTCCAGAGGGCGACAGGTTCGAGTATGCTCTACGCTTCAGTTTCCAGGCTTCAAACAATGAGGCAGAATATGAAGCTTTACTAGCCGGGATCCGCATGTGTAAGGCGGCAGGGGCAAGGAAAATAGACGCCTGTTCTGATTCACAACTGATAGTGAGTCAGTACAATGGCGAATACGAAGCAACACATCCGGCCATGATCAAATATTTACAGGCGGTCCGACAAGCAGTCGGCTCCCTTGAGGAATTCCATCTGATCCAAGTACCGAGATCAGAAAACAACCAGGCAGATGCACTCTCGAAATTAGCATCATCCGCCTCCTCCGATACTCCTCGAACTGTGTTTTGGGAAGTAATGGAGAAGAGAAGCATCGAGGAAAACCCTATTGGAATCCTAGACAGAAGCTCAACCTGGATGGATTCAATCAGGGCATATCTGACAAACGGTACACTGCCGGATGATCCTCAACAGGCGGCATCACTGAAAAAACGAGCCTCCTGTTTTGAAATGATACAGGGAGAACTGCACAAGAGGGGGCACCTTCAACCCTTCTTAAAGTGTGTTACTCCTGAAAAGGGACGAGAGATACTAGATGATCTTCACTCTGGTTTCTGTGCTTCCCATATAGGTGGTAGGATGCTTGCTCAAAGGGCAAGGCGGCAGGGCTACTTTTGGCCTACTTTGGAAGCAGATGCAATGGAGATGGTGAAAAAATGTGACAAGTGCCAAAGGTTTGGCAAATTAATTCACCGTCCGGCTACTGACCTCACTACCATTCACAGCCCACTACCGTTTGCTAAGTGGGGCATGGACATTCTGGGTCCATATACGCCTGCTACAGGCGGCAGAAGGTATATACTTGTTGCCGTTGACTACTTCACTAAATGGGTAGAGGCGGAGGCTGTAAAGGGAATCAAGACGAAAGATGTAATTTCATTCATTTGGAAAAAACGTCATCACTCGGTTCGGGGTTCCCATGTCTATGGTTTTTGATAATGGTCCCCAATTTGAGACGCCTGTTCTCAAAAGCTGGTTGGGAGACCAAGGAATTGCACATTACTTTGCATCTGTCGGCCGTCCACAAGCAAACGGCCAGGTAGAAGCCTTTAATAAAATCATCTCAGACGGTCTCAAGAAAAAAGATTGAACGAGCAGGCGGCCTATGGGCAGATGAACTACCACAGGTTCTTTGGGCCATTAGGACGACTGAAAAAGGGGCGACTGGAGAAACTCCCTTCCTCCTAACTTATGGTGCAGAAGCTGTTCTTCCAATAGAACACTACGAGCCGACTCTTCGAGTAATGCTATATGACGAAGAGGCAAACTGGGAAGCTATGCGCCTGGCATTAGACTCACTTCCTGAAAAAAGGGGCAATGCTGTTTTGCGCCATGAGATCTATCGCCTAAGGATGACTAGATCATACAACAAGAAAGTACACAGGCGTCCACTCAAAGTAGGGGACTTTGTACTTAGAAAAATGGAAGCAGTTGGTAGGGCCAATGAGTCTGGAAAACTAACTCCCAACTGGGAAGGACCCTACCGAATCTATGCGGAAGTCAGGGACGGTACCTACCGTCTGGAAACACCAGACGGACAACCGTTGCCTCGAACTTGGAATGTAGATAACCTTAAGAAATATTTCTTTTGAATGATGTAAAGTAAAGAGCTACTTAATAAAGTTGGCACTTACTATTCAATTTTGTATTACGAGGGGCATGCCGTCTGTACCTTTACAGTCGGCTACTCTCCATTGAGTTTCACTCTTTATCTTTAGAGGGGCATGCCGTCTGTTCCTTTACAGTCGGCTACTCTCCATCGAGTATTTTACTCACAATACTTAGCTAAAAAGATTAGGGCCTGGCCGATCCTGTAACTAACAGGCGGCTACCCTTCTTTTACTTAGCACCTACGTTCACCAAGAACTTACCAAGGCCACCGGCCGAATGATCAGACCAGGCGCCAAGCCACCTGATCAAAACTACAAAACTAATTCGACCTGTCCCAACATCATAGCAGGCGTCCGACGGCATCCCTCCGGATGAAATTCGTCGCAGAGAGCAGCTCCCTTTTGGGTGGAACATTGTTCTATAAACTAATTACACGGCACCTATACGACTGTCCCCAAGGGCAACCACGTAGCCGTTTTTGAGACAAAGATAACTCTATCACTAACCAAACCAATGGTAGCAGTTGACATCTGAGTCAGATAACCGCCTGTATTACTTGGGATAAATGCAGGGGGTACCTATTGAGTTAATAGCCAACAAACATTGGCGAATCAAGGGGTCTAGCCGGCCTACGCCGCCTGGTACCTCTACTTCTCAAACAAAAGTGATGGCGACTGAGTAACTCCAAAGTTAACTCATAGTCACTCCTTCAAATTTGGTATGGAATCTAAAAAGTTTGAGTCGTCCGCTTGTTTTAAACAAACAAGGGCACTCGAACCCCTATTCCTACTGGATAACCTATCGAGTTAAAAGCCAACATTGGCAATAAAGGGAAACAACCGGTACCCGCCGCTTGTTTTCCTACTTAAATTCCTTGGCTACTAGGTAATTCTATTTACTTGGTCAAATTGAATAAAGAGTTAGAATACCGATTGATTAAATGGCCGACTGATCATCTATCCTGGAAACAGACAACCAGTCGTCCAGGGGCATAGGCGGCATACTTACTATTTGTACCTATCTTAACGTTCGGCCATACACAACAGTCGGTCAAGTGAGCAAATTTCAAATACTTAGACAAATTTGAACAAAAACAAAAAATTTGATTAAAATGAGCCGGCCATAAAAGACCAGCAGAATATTCAAAACCCCGGCCCCCTGGCCGGGTAATTACAAAGCAAACGGCACGCAGGCCGTGAAAAAAAAAAAAAAAAAAAAAAAAATATACTTAAAGCTTAAGAAGGGGGCAGTTCAGTATCAGCAGCAGCCGCCTGGTCAGCACTCTTCTTGCTGGACTCGGCCTTCGCTGCATCATCTTTTGATGCCTTACCCCCAAGTGGCACAAGCGCCACAACCGGCTCTTCCTCCTCCAACGCAACGTCCATCGCCTCTTCTTCAGCAGCCGCCAGGATCTGTTGATTATATATTTCCGAACACTGGCGGTACGTTCTTTCCCATGAGGCAAAGTCGGCACTGGGGAACAGTCGTTCCCAGGTCATGCGTTGGATTTGGGCGGAGTCTTCCACCATCTCCCGGACGAGCTCTTGTTTCTCTTGCTCGGCCTTGTCCGAGAGCTCTTGGGTAAGACTCTTCTCCTGGTTCACCAGGCGTTCTTTTACGTTAGCCAAAGATTTCTCCATGGCTTCGTAAGAGTGCATTTTTTGGCGAAGGGGTTTCAGCTCGGCTTTAAGTTTGGTGACGGTCCCCTCCAGCTCGTCAACCTTCTTTTGGGCCGTCTCTAGCTGAGCCCGAACAGCGGCGGTCGCCTGCGCCTGATAATAAAGAAGATCAAGGGTCAGTACTTCATTTTGGGCAATTTGAAACATTGCCTTATCACAGCTGGAGGCGGCCATAGCCTTTGCGGCCTTTACCTCTTTGTTTTTCCGATCAATCGGCTTGCGAAGGCTGTTGACTCGGAGCAGGGCCTAAGTACAAAGAAAAGCAGGCGTCAGTTTCCAATCAAAAGAGTTAACAGGCGTCCTGGAACTTAAAAGCTCAAAAAGGTGCTAAGTATACCTCAGCTAGGATCCCTGAAATTCCATCGAGGTCAAGGGTGCCGGCACCCTTGACCGCCTCCCTGTCAGAGGGAGGAACTACTTTAACCATTGACTTGGCTACCTCAACCAAGTCAAGTCCCTGGGGGCCGGCTGCATTAAGCAAAAGGAAAAAACAAGTTAGACCTAATCAAGAAGGAAGCAAGGGTGAGTTTTTACAAGCAAGTGTCCATACATCTAGGCGGCCCCGCCTGGGTTTTTGAAGAAGTGGCCGGCTGCTTCTCAGCCGCCACTGTTTTCCTGGAAGACCCAGGAGAGCTTGCAACAGTCGTTCTCCGGGCCTTGGGGTCCGGCTGTTGCGAGGAAGAAGCCCTTGGAGTGCCAGACTGAAAACAAAAAAGAGTTAGTATATGCATAATACAACTAAAAGGAGAAAAGTTTTCAAAGCTTACCAAGGGTGCCTCCTTGCTGGGGGAGTCGGCATACGACTGCTTCATTAGCGAGACCCGCAGCATGGCCGCCGCAGTCTTAGATGCTGTTATTTTACTCATGGCGTCGGCTGAAAGAAATAAACAGCAAAGTTAGTAAAAATCCCAAGTAAACAAGGCGTGAAAAAACAGAGTATTCGTCAGGCCGGCTACCTCTAGAGCACCGACTGCCGAGGCCACAGGCGGCCAAGAAATACTCATCATAGAGCCACTTGAAGTTCGGGACGCAGTTTAGGGGTACTTGCTCTCGTACCCCTGAAGTAGAGTTCACCCTAGTCTCTACTTTGAAGAGTCCTTTGTCTAGGATCTCTCTTTTAGCCTTTGGGGGAACAGGCGGCATGCTGCGGCCGCCTGCGAGAAGAGGCGGATCCCTGTTCCACTTGTTAAAACGTTTGTTCAGCTCCGTGTCTGAACTCTCGATAATAAGGAAGGTGTTCCGCCAATCCTTCCATTTGTTTGCCTTACCTCTCGTCATGAGGTAACCCCTATGGCTTGTTAGTTGATACCAGCCGGTACCTCCCGACTTAGGGGTCCGGCTGAGATAGTTCATATGGGCGAAAGCCTCAAAACTTGGCTCCACCCCGTTCAATTCGCACCCGGCCACATAGCCGAGTACGTTAACCCAAGAGTTGGGGGCTAACTGCCATAACCCCAGATCATACCCATCTAAAATCCGCTGAACAGCCGGATGTAATGGGAAGCGCAGACCAGCTTTGATGGCCGCCACATAGCAGCCAAAGCAGCCGTCACCATAGCTGGTACCAGCCGGCCAGACGACAGTATCTTCTGGATCCGGCACAAACAGTAAATACTCCAGGCCCATTTTGTGGTTAGCAATAAAGCTCGCCACGTTGTCTCGCATGGTTGCGATCCGGCCCCGGGGCACCCTGCAGTAGTAGGGGGCGTTTTCCTCTCTGTAAGAGGCGGACGGCTCTGCCCAATTATCCCCCTTCTCCACTGCATGGGAACTTCTCGCCTCTTGTAGGCGGCTATGTTTTTCTTCTGAGCCAGAAGAACTATGGTCAGAAGAGCTGGATTCGGACTCGTCCCCTGACGAGTCCGAAGAGGACGACTCCTCCCCTCTCCTAGAGGGGCCCGCCTCCTCTCCCTTAGAAGGAGCAGAAGGAAAATTAGACATGTCCACGGTAAGATGAGAAGGGAACACCTTGGTCCCTCTCTCAGAACTGTCAGCTTGACAGTCGCCTCGTTCTACATCTGGTGCCTGGTCAGATGTTTCGCTAAGGAGCACCCTTTGGGAGGAGCCGTCTGAGTTTGATATCATAGCAGTCTTTTTTGTTCTGGCCATCACGTTCTGCATAGACACAGATTCAGTCGGACTTTGTATAAAGGGCAAAGATGGGTCCAGAAAAGGGCAGGCGGCACTCCTAGTCCTAGATTCAGCCGTCCCCGGTGACCGGCTGATCACTAACTTAGGGCGTGTCGTGTGCTTCCATGGTGCCATTTCAAAAAATAAAAAGAAAATTAAGAGTAAGAGAACTGAGTTACCTGAACGGATGACGGTTGATGAAGTCCTGAAAGTTCGGGTCAGTCGGCTTGTCAGAACAGGCGGTAGGCAGAAAAAGTCCGAAAATGTCAGAGCAAGTTCAGGGGTCCGAATGTTCTCGCAAAAGTTCTCAAATGTGAAAATGACCGAAGTCAGCACTTCCTTTTATAGGCAAAATGAGAAGGCGAAGGGTCGCTTCCGAATTCAAATTTGGGCGGGAGAATCTCCCGGCCGTCTGCAAGGTGACACCTGTAACGGGCCGTCGCCTGTCACCGTGCGACACCTGTCACAGGCGACACGTGACCAGTCGCGTGCCACCTGTGAGGGGCAAATGATTAGGGGATTTTTGTCCACCAATCACCGTCTGACAAGTGGACCAACCAGGTTCCGCCACGTGTCCTTCACGAAGGCCAACAGGAGCTTGCCACGTGTCAGTCACAGATACGTCCTCCACGGACCACTTAAGACACGCCACGTGTCCACCCATGCCAAATGGGACAACCGGCCATCAAGGCCCATTTCAGTCTAGAGGCCCGATCAGCCCTAGGTTTACCTTAAACCTAGAGAGTTGCACGCTTCCCAAGGCTATAAATACTCGATTAATCCTCATTAATCACACAACAGAAAAGAACCGAATAATTAAGAGATCAAGCAGAGAAGAACAGACTTATTAACAACCGGCTAATCTCGCTAACAACACAGATTACCAACACTAAGCACTCTCACCTAGAGAGATCTGATTACTTTAATTTCTGTATTGATTACTCCTTAATCAGGTACTAACTTGACCGTTGGAGGCGGAGCTCTCAGGAGTCTCCGTTATTTTGCAGGTACAGGCGTCCGGTTCCAGTCTCGGAATTGTAACTCTCCCGCAGGACATCAGAAAACCCCGAAACACCTTGAGTATGAACATATAGGGGGAGTTATGGGGTTTTATATTTAACCATGACTTCTACTGGGAATACAGGACGCTGTATTTTCCTTATTATTATTATTATTATTATTATTATTATTATTATTATTATTATTATTATTATTATTATTATTATTATTATTATTCTTATTCTTATTATTATTATTATTATTATTATTATTATTATTATTATTATTATTATTATTCTTATTATTATTATTGTTATTATTCTTCTTATTATTGTTATTATTGTTGTTATTATTGTTGTTATTGTTGTTATTATTGTTATTATTATTGTTAATATTATTATTATTATTATTATTGTTATTATTATTATTATTATTATTATTATTGTTGTTATTGTTATTATTATTGTTATTATTGTTGTTATTATTATTGTTATTATTGTTATTATTATTGTTATTATTGTTATTATTATTGTTATTATTATTATTATTATTCTTGTTGTTATTATTATTATTCTTGTTGTTGTTGTTATTATTATTATTATTATTATTATTATTATTATTATTATTATTATTATTATTATTATTATTATTATTATTATTATTATTATTATTATTATTATTATTATTATTATTATTATTATTATTATTATTATTATTATTATTATTATTATTATGCGCAGGACGTCCAATCACTTCATGTGACATTTGCCTACCCAGTTAGCTCCCGGTGTAGTTTATCTCAATTTATTTAGGGCAGGGAATTGGTAGGAAACCCGTTCGATGTGTAATCAAATTAAATAAGCAATTGGTTTATCCATTTCTTTGTTGGTTGTGTTGTGTGCTCGAAAACAGGTGCAACAAGGTAAGTTGTGTTTTGATAGGATTAAATCATGTTAGTGTGTACTGTTTACGCTTATGTACTCAGCATTGCTGATTGTTTGTTGTATGTTTCTTTGGCCTTGTCTTTATCTTGGCCCTACGACGACCCAATTCTAATGACGAGTAGTGGGGACAAAGTAGAGAGAAGCTTTTCAGGTGTGGAAGCATATTCATGATGGGCATGAGTGAAGAGCGAATTATATTTAGTTTATTTTCATAAGAATATGATGTGTTTTTTTGCTTCAATTATTATATATTTTGCTTGTGAGACTAATGCAAAGGTTTTCAAATGTTTTATCTCGGTTTTATTAAGGGCCTACAATGGTTTCAAGTTGTAGGTTAACTTTGTTTGACTTTGGTTGACTTTACTTTAATTTAGTTTGATTTTTTAAGTTGATTTGTTTTGAAAGGTTTGAAGTTAGTCTTTCGCTGTGTGTCTTTGATATTTGCCTTAGCCGTTTTCACGGTGGCAGTAATGTCTAAGAATTTCCTATTTCGTATTTTGAAAGGGCAAAACAAGTATTTTAAAGGAAAGAAATTTCTAGGGTGTTACAGAACCGTGAACGACTGGTAACCCGTTATGACTGAGTCATTTACAACCTGTAACCCAATATGTTTATGATCTGATCCGTTTCAACCCACTACTCGATAAATCCAACTAATTTATAACTTAATTTGATTATAACATGACCCGTTCTGATTAGGGGATTTTTATCCACCAATCAGCATCTGACACGTGGACCAGTCAGGTTCCTCCACGTGTCCTTCACGTAGGCCAATAGGAGTCTGCCACGTGTCAACCAGATACGCCCTCCATGGACCAATTGCGACGCAACACGTGTCCATCCATGCCAAATGGATAAATCAGCCAACAAGGCCCAATCTTGGTGGGAAGCCCAGTCAGCCTTAGGTTTAACCAAAACCTAGTACTGGCACGCATCCCAAGGCATATAAATATGCCCATTAATCCTCATTAAGGGGGATGACGCACATTAAACACTCTCACCTAGAAAGACCAAATTACATTTATTTCCGTGTTAATTACTCCTTAATCAAGTACTAACTTGACCGTTGGAGGCGGATCTCCAACCATCCGGAGCATCCGTTTGTTTTGCAGGTACAAGCGTCCAGTTCCAGTATCGAAATTGTAACTCTCCCGCAGGACATCTAAAAACCCCAAAACATTTTGGCGCCGTCTGTGGGGAGAGTACTTTTGAGATGGCATCCACGTCTGTACCGACTCCTGAAGAGAGGCGTCCCCTAGACAACCCTCAAGTTCAGTCGGACCATGATACTGAAGAAGAATTTGAAGTTGAAGCTCATACAGCTTCAGACGGGACCCTAAGGGCCCGGCGCACCCGTCATATCGAAAGGAGAGAGCGGGAAAATCTTCAAACTGGACTCAGTGATCCAGTAGGCGTACCGCCTGTTCAGCAGCAGCCGGCTGATGGGTCTGCTCCCATTACAAGGAACGAACTCATGACCTTCATGAGGGGCTTCAAGGGAGAGATTCAAGAGTTGCTCAACAGAAAAACGCCTGCTCTGGCTAAGGAGCAGTCGGCTAAAAAACCTTCCTCTTCAGGGAAGAGGAAGCCTGTTCAAGGGAGAGAGGCGACCCCTCATCCCAACTCTAGGAAGTGGGAGCCGCCTGCCCTTGATTTCACAAAGTACCGCTTTCCCACTCCAGGAAAGAGGAAACCCGTTCGTCATATTCAGGCGGACGGGTCGAAGAAAACATACACAGACGCTCGGCTACTGCTCGAGCAGAAGAAGAACGACCGACTGTCAGAGTCGGCCTCTACTTCAGACTTCCAAGACAGTCTGCGCAATACCTCTATGAGGTATACTCAGTCACATCATGAGAGTCAGTCAGGCGGTACCTCCCGTCAGTCCGGCTTTCATAGTGACCAGGCGGTACCAAACTTGTCATTTGTACCGCAACAACAATATTTTTTGCAGCAACCTCTGTTTGGAGGACATGCGGCAAAGAATGTCCAACCTGTGGACTGGCAGCTACGGTTGCTTAGACTTGGGGACAGCCGTCCGCTTTCTCCAAGGAAATTACAGAAGCTGCTCAGCCGACCAAATTGAAAAATGTGTTAGTAGGCGCCTATGATGGCACTACTAACCCAGAAGACCATTTGATGGCATTCACCAACCTGATGTATCTTCAGGGGTTGGATGATCCCACTTGGTGCAAGTGTTTTCCAGCGACTCTCAAAGGAATCGCCCAACAATGGTTCGGCAACCTGCCGACTGGTTGTGTAAATAACTTCAGGACGCTTGCTTACTTATTTACCTCCAACTTTGCCATGAACATACCTGCGAAGAAGACGACCCTTGATTTAGGGACGATTCAGCAGGGCGAGAAGGAGGGGCTTCGTTCTTACATCAGGCGGTTTAACCTGATGCGAATACAGATTCAAGGGCTACCGGATGAGGTGGCCTACACTGACTTTTTCAGAGGCCTCAAAGACGGGTCGACCTTCAAGTTTGATTTAGTTCGAAAAAGGGTGGCGACTCTTCAAGAAGCCTTGATCGAAGCAGAAGCCTATATACAAGCGACTGATATTTGCAGTACGGGAAAACAGTCGGACGGGAAAAAGTTTGACAAAAAAGAAGGACGACAGAAACAGTCGTCCAACAAAGATGAGAAAAAGAGAAAAGAGGTCTGGGCGGCTGATTCCTCTAAACAGCCGGCCCAGAAAAAGAAAAAAGAGTTCAAACCATACTCCCCGAAGTATGCGTTTAACAAGGATAGCCAAGCTATCCTAAAAGAAATTAAGGGACGGATCTTAATTGAGAAGCCGGCCCCCATGAAGGGTTCTGCGAGCAACCGGAACCAAGAAAAATTTTGTGATTATCATGAAGATGTTGGTCATCAAACCAACGAATGCATCAGCCTCATGCGGTATCTGGACCGCCTGGCTGAACAAGGCGATCTTGACTCTTATGTCAAGAAATCTAAGGGGAGCATTTCCTCGAAGAAGCAGTCGGCCCAAAAGAATCAACAGGCCGACAGCTCTGATACAGATGATGCAGTCGTCTACACCATTGCAGGCGGCTTCTCAGGAGGCGGCCCCACTATTAGGGGCAATAAAGACAATATCAGGCGGCTAGACGTCAATTCCGTTCACCAAGAACGACCCTCCAAATATTCTTTTCCTGAGATTGTCATCACTGAAGAAGATTTAGGAGGGGTAAGGGGGCCGCATGACGACCCTATTGTTATTGAATGTAAAGTGGCCAATCAGAGAGTTGGCCGAATCCTCATAGATACTGGAAGCTCCTCAGACCTTATCAGTAGCAAATGTCTGTCAAAACTCAAATATCAGACTGATTGCATACATCCGGTATCTCACCCTCTAGTAGGGTTTGGAGGAGGAGTCGTCCACCCGGTGGGACGAGTGGAATTACCCATCCGCCTGGGTGAAAAAGGAAAGGGACGACACATGGTGGTCCGGTTCTTGGTAGTTGAGGAACTCTCGGCCTACAACATGATTCTGGGACGACCAACCCTGAATAATTCCAAGGCTGTTATAATCCCATCTCTTATGTTGCTCAAGTTTGAGAGGGATGATGGAACAGTCGGCTCCCTAAGGGAGATCAATGGCCCGAGAGTGCTATCTCTCGGATATCAAGCCCACTGTCATGGCCGCTGGGTCAAGTGGTGGAAAAACAGACCTTGACAATGTCAGGGAGAGTGCGCCTGTTCAAGAAGCAGGCGGCAAGAAGAGAAAGGCTGCCCAGATGGGGGCCGCAAGAAAAGAGAAAAAATAGCAATCATTGGCAGAGGAGCGGTCGGATGAATTTCGCCCTCAGCCGGCTGGTGAGAATACGACCCTGATCCTAGACGACTCGCGTCCTGACCGAACAGTCAAAGTTGGGACGACTGCTCTGAGAGTCCTGGGTGACGATTTTCACAAACTCTTGAAAGAATACAAAGACATCTTTGCATTCGAAGTCCATGAAATGCCAGGCATCAGTCCTGACCTGGCGGTACATAAACTGGCTGTGGATCCAAAAAAGAAGCCGGTAAGGCAGAAGAAACGGAACCATGGCGAAGAAAGAAGTCAGGCGGCAGCCGCCAAAGTTAAGAAATTACTTGATGCGGCGTTCATTCGGCAATGTTACTTCCCAGACTGGGTTGCAAATGTAGTGCTTGTTAAAAAGCCGAATGGTACCTGGCGAATGTGTGTAGACTATACAGACTTAAACAAGGCGTGCCCCAAGGACAGTTACCCTCTGCCTAAAATTGATAAACTGGTCGACTCAACAGCCGGCCATGCTCTGATGAGTTTTATGGACGCCTACTCTGGTTTCCATCAAATACCTTTATGGAAGAAAGATCAGGAGAAGACGGCCTTCGTCACTGATCAAGGGTTATACTGTTACACGGTCATGCCGTTTGGTCTGAAGAATGCCCCGACCACCTTCCAGCGAATGATAAACACTGTGTTCTTTGATCAGATTGGGAGGAACGTCGAGGCATACATTGATGATATGATTGTCAAGTCTAAGCTTCAGATAGATCATCAATCGGACCTCCGAGAAACTTTTGCCACACTCAGGCGGCACCATGTCATGCTCAATCCCAGGAAATGTGTATTTGGAGTTGAGTCTGTGAAATTTCTCGGATTCCTTATCAATCAGAGAGGAATAGAGGCGAACCCTGAGAAGATGTAGGCGGTCATCGACATGCAGTCGCCTTGCACCGTCCGAGAGGTACAGAAGCTAACAGGTTGTCTGGCGGCCTTGGGAAGATTTCTAAGCCGATCAGGCGACAAATGCTTATACTTCTTCCAGGCCATTAAGCAAAAAGCAAGGTTTGAATGGGGGCCGGATGCTGAGGCGGCCTTCCAGAAATTGAAAGTTCACTTGCATTCCTTGCCGAGGCTGGTCAGCCCTTTGCCCAAGGAAGTACTCTACATGTACCTGGCCGTCTCTGATCATGCGTTAAGCGCTGTTCTTCTTGCTGAAAGAGACGGCTGTCAGCTCCCGGTCTACTTTGTCAGTCATGTACTAAAAAATGCCGAGTTGAGGTATCCCTTAGTGGAGAAATTTGGTCTTGCACTTTTCATGGCTGTTAAAAAATTGAAGCCCTACTTTTTGGCACATGCAGTCGTCGTGTATACAGATCAACCTATCAAGCGGCCATTGACCACCATGGAGTCGTCAGGCCGGATGATCAAATGAGCCATAGAAATTCAGAGCCTCGAAGTTACTTTTGAGCCTAGAAAAGCAGTGAAGGGGCAAGCCTTTGCTGACTTTATTGTTGAGATGACTCATCCCCCTGACTCTCAAGTTCCAGACCAAGTCTGGAAGGTATATGTGGACGGAAGCTCTACTTCAAATGGTTGTGGAGCAGGCGTCATATGTCAGTCGCCAGAGGGCGACAGGTACGAGTATGCTCTACGCTTCAGTTTTCAGGCCTCAAACAATGAGGCAGAGTATGAAGCTTTACTAGCCGGAATCCGCATGTGCAAGGCGGCAGGGGCAAGAAAGGTAGACGCCTGTTCCGATTCACAATTGATAGTGAGTCAGTATAATGGCGAATACGAAGCAACCCATCCGGCCATGATCAAGTATTTACAGGCGGTACGACAAGCAGTCGGATCCCTTAAAGATTTTCATCTGACTCAAGTGCCGAGATCAGAAAACAACCAGGCGGATGCACTTTCAAAATTAGCATCATCCGCCTCTTGTGATACTCCTCGAACTGTTTTTTGGGAAGTAATGGAGAAGAGAAGCATCGAGGAAGACCCTATTGGAATCCTAGACAGAAGCTCAACCTGGATGGATCCAATCAGGGCATATTTGACAGACGGTACCTTGCCGGATGATCATCACCAGGCGGCTGCGCTGAAAAAACGGGCAGCCAGTTTTGAAATGATAAGGGGAGAACTTCACAAAAGAGGGTACCTTCAACCCTACTTAAAGTGTGTTACTCCAGAAAAGGGGCGAGAGATACTAGACGATCTTCACTCTGGTTACTGCGCTTCCCATATAGGCGGCAGGTCGCTTGCCCAACGGACAAGGCAGCAGGGCTACTTTTGGCCTACTTTAGAAGCAGATGCAATGGAGATGGTGAAAAAATGTGACAAGTGCCAAAGGTTTGACAAACTAATTCACCGTCCGGCTACTGACCTCACTACCATTCATAGCCCACTACCGTTTGCTAAGTGGGGCATGGATATTCTGGGTCCCTATACGCCTGCTACAGGCGGTAGGAAGTACATACTTGTTGGAGTCGACTACTTCACTAAATGGGTGGAGGCGGAGGCTGTAAAGGGAATCAAGACAAAGGATGTAATTTCATTCATCTGGAGAAATGTCATCACTCGGTTCGGGGTTCCCATGTCTATGGTTTTTGATAATGGTCCCCAATTTGAGACGCCTGTTCTCAAAAGCTGGTTGGGTGACCAAGGTATTGCACACCACTTTGCATCAGTCGGCCGTCCACAAGCAAACGGCCAGGTAGAAGCCTTTAATAAAATCATCTCAGACGGTCTCAAGAAAAAGATTGAACGAGCAGGCGGCCTATGGGCGGATGAACTACCACATGTTCTATGGGCCATTAGGACGACTGAAAAAGGGGCGACTGGAGAAAATCCATTCCTCCTAACCTATGGTGCGGAAGCTGTTCTTCCAATTGAACACTACGAGCCGACTCTTCGAGTAATGTTATATGACGAAGAGGCAAACTGGGAAGCCATGCGCCTGACATTAGACTCACTCCCAGAAAGGAGGGGCAATGTCGTCTTGCGCCATGAAATCTACCGCCTGAGAATGATCAGATCATACAACAAAAAAGTACACAGGCGTCCACTCAAAGTGGGGGACTTTGTACTAAGAAAAATGGAAGCAGTCGGTAGGGCTAATGAGTCTGGCAAATTAACTCCCAACTGGGAGGGACCCTACCGAATTTATGAAGAGGTCAGGGACGGTACTTACCGTCTGGAAACACCAGATGGCCAACCGTTACCTCGAACTTGGAACGTAGATAATTTAAAGAAGTATTATTTTTGAATGATGTAAATAGCCGAGAGCTAATTAATTAAAGTTTGATGTTTCATTCAATTTTGTACTAAGAGGGGCATGCCTACTGACAAACAGTCGGCTACTCTCCATGTCTTATTTTCATTCTTACTTAAGAGGGGCATGCCGCTTGTTCCACACAACCGGCTACTCTCCCATAACACAGTTCACCAAGAACTATCAAAGGCTCATGGCCGAAATGATCAGACCAGGCGCCAGGCAAACTGATCCAAATATTAAATTAATTCGACCTGTCCCAATATTATAGCAGGCGTCCGGCGGATGAAATTCGTCGCAGAGAGCAGCTCCCTTTTGGGTGGAACATTGTTCTATAAAATCATTACACGGCACCTATACGACTGTCTAACTAAGACAACCACGTAGCCGTTTCTCAGACAAGGATATCTCTCACTTAACTGACTAATCAGGTCAAACGAGTGTTTGCAATAACCATCCGTGTCAACCAACCGACTGAACTACTTGGGATAAAAACAGTCGGTACCTTATGAGTTAATAGCCAACAAACATTGGTGAATAAAGGGGAACAATCGGTATCCTCCGTTTGATACCTCTACTACTCAGCCACTCGGCGACTAAGTAACAATCATTTTTACTTGGTAACAACTTGGTTTGAGACTAAAAAGGTGTTTATATATCGCCTGATTCTCACTAAGGTCAAATATAGCAGGGACCAGCCGGCCTAGACCGCCTAGAGTCTCTAGCCTTCAAACATGGCAGGTAGGAAAATACTTTCCTACTTGGTTAATTTTACAAATGACAGGACCGCCTGCCTAAATGGGATCCAGTCTTCAAAATGAGTCAGATACTGATTGGATAAATGGCCGACTGATTGCCTAGCCTGGAAACAGACAACCAGTCGTCCAAGGGCATAGGCGGCGTGACTACCTCATACCTGCCTACAACTATCGGCCATGCAAAACAGTCGGTATATTATGCAATTGGATATCAGAGTTTCGATACTTAGGAAAATAAAAGCACAAATTCGAAACATTTTGGCAAAAAGGCGACCTAAAATAATGGTCGCCTGAGTTATATTAACAGCCGGCCATAAAGACCGGCATAAAGATTCATAACCCCGACCCCTTGGCCGGGTAAAAGATACAAAAAGAAGCCGGTCCTAAAGACCGGCAAAATATTCAGAACCGCGGCCCCCTGGCCGGGTAAACAGGAACAAACGGCACGCAGGTCGTAGAAAGAAGACAAAAAACTTAAGAAGGGGGCAGATCTTCAATAATAGCAGCTGCCGCCTAGTCAGCATTCTTTTTGCTAGACTCGGCCTCAGCTGCATCCTTCTTCGATGCATCCACCCCAATCGGCACTATGGCCACTACCGGCTCCTCCACCTCAAACACCTCGTCCTCAGCAGCCGCCAGGATCTCTTGATTGTATCTATCAGAACACTGGCGGTACGTTTTTTCCCATGAGGCAAAGTCGGCATTGGGGAAGAGGCGGCCCCAGGTCAGGCGCTGGATCTGAGTAGAGTCCTCCATCATCTCTCAGACCAGCTCCTTCTTTTCCTGCTCGGCCTTTGCCGAGAGTTCTTCGGTGAGGCTCTTCTTCTGAGTCGCCAGGCGCTCCTTAACGCTCGCCAAGGATTTCTCCAAGGTGTCGTATGAGCTCGCTTATTGGCGAAGAGGCCTCAGCTCGGCTTTGAGATTGTTGATGGTCGCCTCCAGATCATTATTCCTCTTCTGGGCCGCCTCCAACTGAGTCCGGATAGCAGAAGTAGCCTGCGCCTGATAATAAAGAATATCAGTTGTCAAAATCTCATTTTGGGCAATTTGAAACATTGCCTTATCACATTCGGAGGCGGCGATAGCTTTAGCAGCCTTTACCTCTTTGTTCTTCCTATCAAGCGGCTTGCGAAGACCGTTCACTCGGAGCAGGGCCTAAGTAAAAGGGAACAGGCGTCAGTTCCAAACAAAAAACAGGCGTCCTGGAATTTAAATGACAAATATGCTAAGTATACCTCAGCAAGCACCCCTGCGATACCGTCTAGGTCAAGGGTGCCGACACCCCTGACCGCCTCTCTCTCAGCCGGAGGGACGGCTTTGATCATAGACTTGGCCACCTCGACCAAGTCCGGTTCCTGAGGGCCGGCTGCATCAAGCATAAACAAACGCGTTAGACCTAATAAAGAAGGAAGCAAGTCTAAATGCACAAGGACAGTTCCATACTTCTAGGCAGCCTGGTTAGAGTTTGAGAAGGAGTGGACGGCTGTTTCTCAGCCGCCGCATGTTTCCTGGCAGTACCAGGAGAGCTCACAACAGTCGTCCTCCGGGTCCTGGAGTCCGGCTGTTGGGAAGAAGAGGTTCTTGGAGTGCCCGTCTAAAAAAAAACACACAACAAAACACACGGTCAGTATCTGCATAAACTCTTAACTTCGAAAAGGAGTGAGGCTTGGAACTTACCAAGGGCGCCTCCTTATTGGGGGAGTCGGTAGAAGACTGTTGCATGATGGAAGCACGCAACATAGCAGCCGCAGTTTTTGAGGCGGTGATCTTGCTCATGGCGTCCACTGCATGGACAAATACCAAGGTTAATAACAGTAATGCATGGCAAAGGAGAGTATTCGACAGGCCGGCTACCTCTTGAACACCGACTGCTGAGGCCACAGGCGGCCAAAAAGTACTCGTCATAAAGCCATTTAAAGCTCGGGACGCAGTGCAGGGGCACTTGCTCTCGCACCCCTGTAGTAGAGTCGACCCTTGACTCTACTTTGAAGAGTCCTTTGTCCAGGATCTCTTTCTTTGCCTTTGGAGGAACAGGCGGCATGCTGCGGCCGCCTGCAAGAAGAGGCGGATCCCTGTTCCACTTGTTGAAGCGCTTGTTCAGCTCTGTGTCTGAACTTTCAATGATAAGGAAGGTGCTTCGCCAATCCTTCCACTTATTTTCTTTACCTCTTGTCATGAGGTAGCCTCTATGGCTCGTCAATTGATACCAGTCGGTACCACCTGCCTTAGGGGTCCGGCTGAGATAGTTCATATGGGCGAAAGCCTCAAAGTTTGGCTCCACCCTGTGCAGTTCGCACCCGGCCACATAGCCGAGAACGTTGAACCAGGAGTTTGGGGCTAACTTCCATAACCCCAACTCATACCCATCCAAGATCCGCTGAACAACCGGATGTAGTGGGAAGCGCAGCCCAGCCTTGATGGCCGCCTCGTAGCAGCCAAAGCAGGCGCTATCATAGCTAGTACCAGCCGGCCAGACGATCGTGTCTTCTGGATCCGGCACAAAAACTAAAAAGCCGGGGCCCATTGTGTGGTTCGCAATAAAGCTCCCCACTTTCTCTTGCATGTCCTTGATCCGGCCCTGTGGGACAGTGCAGTAGTAAGGGGTATTTTGCTCCCTGTAAGAGGCGGACGGCTCCGCCCAACTGTCCCCCTTCTCAACTGCGTGAGAAAGCCTCGCCTCTTGTAGGCGGCTGTTCTTCTCTTCTGTGTCTAGAGAAGCATGACCAGAAGAACTAGACTCGGACTCGTCCTCTGACGAATCCGAAGAGGACGACTCCTCCCCTCTCCCAGAGGGACCCGCCTCCTCTCCTTCAATGGGAGTAGGAGAGAAGGTAGACATGTCAACTGTAAAATGGGAAGGGACCACCTTGACCCCTCCCTCAGAACTATCGGCGGTCAAGCCGCCTTGGTTTACTTCAGCATCTGGCGCCTGGTCAGATGTTTCACTAATTGGCACCCTGTGGGAGGAGCCGTCTGAGTTCGAGATCCTAACAGTTTTTTTGTTCTAGCCATCATGTTCTGCATAGACACAGAGACAGTCGGACTTTGTATAAAGGGAAAAGACTGGTTCGGAAAAGGGCAGGCGGCACTCCTAGTCCTAGATTCAGCCGTCCCCGGTGACCGGCTGATCACTAATCTAGGTCGTGTCGTGTGCTTCCGTGGTGCCATTTCAAAAAGGAAAAAAAATAAAGAAAAATTAATAGTGAGAGAACCGACGGTTACCTGAACGAGTAAAGTTGACGAAGTTTTGAAAATTCTGAGTAGCCGGCTTGTTAGAGCAGACGGTAGGCAGAAAGAGTCCGGAATGTCAGAGCAAGTTCAGGGGTCCGAATGTTCTCTTCAAAGTTCTCAAGTGTGAAAATGACTGAAGTCAACACACCCTTATATAGGCAAAAACGAGAAGGCAAAGGGTCACCCCCAAATTCAAAATTTGGGCGGGAAAATCTCTCGGCCTTTCACCGCGTGACACCTGTAGCAGGTCGTCGCCCGTTACGGTGCGACACCTGTCACAGGTAACACGTGACCAGTCACGTGCCACCTGTGAGGGGCAAATGATTAGGGGATTTTTATCCACCAATCAGCATCTGACACGTGGACCAGTCAGGTTCCGCCACGTGTCCTTCACGTAGGCCAATAGGAGTCTGCCACGTGTCAACCAGATACGCCCTCCATGGACCAATTGCGACGCGACACGTGTCCATCCATGCCAAATGGATAAATCAGCCAACAAGGCCCAATCTTGGTGGGAAGCCCAGTCAGCCTTAGGTTTAACCAAAACCTAGTACTGGCATGCATCCTAAGGCATATAAATATCCCCATTAATCCTCATTAAGGGGGATGACGCACATTAAACACTCTCACCTAGAGAGACCAAATTACATTTATTTCCGTGTTAATTACTCCTTAATCAAGTACTAACTTGACCGTTGGAGGCGGATCTCCAACCATCCGGAGCATCCGTTTGTTTTGCAGGTACAGGCGTTCGGTTCCAGTCTCGAAATTGTAACTCTCCCGCAGTACATCTAAAAACCCCGAAACACGTTCCTACCCATTGTTTGACTAACTCGACTCGATAATGATCTGACTCGATTTTAACCAATATGATTTGGATTAAAACTTTCTTCAAATTGGGAAAACCCATTTTCAAACCAACCAAGTTCAATCCAAACCGATTATGACCTGAAACGATAATAATCGGACCCCCGATTTCACCCGATCTGTTTTGAACCAAAACCCATCTTTATAAAAATATTTGTCCTTTTCACTTCTTAGGCTATACAATATTTGTTTATCTAAATTTGTCTGGTCAATTCACCTTAATTTTGTTGAACTGAAATTATTTTAATTGAAATGAAATGATTTTTGATGAACAGACATTAATTTTACTGAACTTAAATTATTTTTGTTGAACTTAAATAATTTTTAGTGATTCTCTATTATAATTTTTCCTTATTATTATTATTATTATTATTATTATTATTATTATTATTATTATTATTATTATTATTATTATTATTAATAAATATTAACAAAAACCTACAATGTCAATCAATTTACAAGAAATTAGTGGGGAGCCGAGACACAATCTGGGCCCCCACTCCTCTAGCTATAGCGAACTCGATCCTGCTGAAGATGTGAGCAGCTGCACGGAGCACCTATATCCTGAGTCCTTGCGAACGCCTGAACCCGCTTCAGCAACGCAACAATATCCTTCTCTAAGTCCCCCAATGAAGATGGGAATAAAACCATAGTCAATAGCCCTACAACGGGCTCCATACTTGTCCTGTTTCCGTTGAGCAGCAACCGACACAACACGACCAGGAACAAAGTCAGACTACCCTGATTGTGTTAAAGGAGAAAATTAAACCCCGTCAAATCAACACACACGTCAAGGCCTCTATCCCAAGAATAAAGCAACACATCTGCAGGTCAAAGAGCCCCATCGTTTCCTCCAGTCAACCCAACGTTAACCTCCTTTCTTGCAGAAATCCTGGACCGAAAACACATATCAGCAAGGGTGTCGTAAACAACATTATGCCGGTGTTTAATACCCACCATCCCAGCACAAGACACTGCATGATCTCCAAATATATCCCCATCGAAAACCCTTGAGCAAGCGGAACACGGTGCTGAAACCGAGAACAATGGAACACCCAATCGATAGTAAAGAACACAACGGTAAGCTTTACCATTCATAGACTGACCAACCCTGATATTGGGACCGCCCGTAACTAGGCAGAAGCATGATCCCCCTGCTGGGACTTCCATAAGGCAACCTATTAATAAGTTATTTATTATTTAGTGAACTGATTTTTTTTTTACTAAACTGAACTGAACTTATTTTTGCTGAAATTAAATTTACTGAATATTATTTTTCTAACGTGAAGTGAACAAAGCCTTATATTGTTTTATTAAAACACTGACCGAGTAACCCCTATAATATTGACGAAGTAACCTCTGTAAACCAACCGAGTAACCCCTATAACACTAACGAAGTAACCTTATAAACGCTGGCCACACCTCATATAAGAATTTGTGTATATGAATTTATCTCAAATTGTGTATAAAAACTTTTTTTTTTGTGAACTTATTAATTTAGGGCATGTTGTTCTCTTCACCTTATTAATATAAATTTTCAAAAAAACTAATTTAAGTTCACTAAAATAAAGTTAAATTCAGCAAAAATAAGTTCGATTCGGTAAAGTATTTTAAGTTTTACAATAATAAGCATTATTTAATAAAAGTAAGTTATAATCACTGAAAACATCAGTAAATTCAACGAGCAAATATTATCAATCAATAAAAAATAAATTTTAATCAGTAAAATTAATCTTAATTCAGTTAAAATAATAAGGACGTGATAAGAGCAAAGCCTTACTCAAGAGACTACATATATATTTTCTGAATAATCTTAATTTCAATTAAACTGGGATCAAAAAAGAAGATCTTCTTTACTTTTACGTCATATTTGTTACACTTGTATAACGGGTGTTTCACTTTGCATTTCATTAGACATCGACGAGTGCAATGAAGCTAATGATTGTGAGAAACCAGAGTATTGTTTTAACAAAGTTGGAAGTTATTATTGCAAATGTCCAAGGAGGTACCGTGGGAATTTGACCAAAACTAATATTTGCATTTCTGAATGAAGGGCTTGGCTCGTACCAGTTTTGACTACTGCAGGCATGGAACAAATTTGTGTCCTTAATTGTAGGGCTTATTTGGTATCATTTTTTGTTTTTAATTTTCTGATTATTTTAATAAAAAACCAAAACACAAAAAACATGAAAAAGATGCTTCTATTTTTCTGTGGTCATTTTTCAAATTTATTGATTTTTTTTAATAAGTTTGACCAATTTTTAATAGTATTTATTGATTTTTCACATTCCTCGTACCAATTTCTTTTAGAATTTTACTTATAGAGAATAAAAGTTATTTTGCTTTGACAAGCGTGATAAAAGAAACATATCAAGTAAAAAAACAGAGGAAGTACATGTTATATATGCCTTGAAAATTTATTAGCCCTCTTCAAATTACTATCATGATGTCTCTAGCTTGTTTAGCGAGTCAGAGTCTAAGTGTAAAGTGACATGGCTTTGGAGTTTAGAGGCTTAGAGCATAACATGGCCTCTGGTATGAGGAATGTGCCTAAAGGCCCACAATATATACGTTACTTTTTGGGTGCTGGTTACATTCAGTGTCCAAAAAAAGAAAAGTTATCAAGCAACAAAAGATAAATTTTGAGAGAAATGGTGGCTTGTTGCTTCAACAACAAATGTCTTCAGATGAAGGAGTTGTAGAAAGGATAAAAATCTTCACAATCAATGAGCTAGAAAAATCCACTGACCACTTCAATGAAGATAGAATACTTGGACAAGGAGGTCATGGTACAGTTTATAAAGGAATGTTGAGTGAAGGAAGAAATGTAGCCATAAAGAAGTCTAATAAATTGGAAGAAAGCCAACGAGAAGAATTCATCAATGAAGTGGTTATTATGTCACAAATTAATCATCTAAACATATTGAAGTTGTTGGGATGTTGTTTGGAGACCGACGTACCATTATTAGTATACGAGTTTATTCCCAACGGAACGCTTTACCATCATATTCATAATCCAAATGAAGAGTTTCCAATCACTTGGAAAATGAGGTTACACATTGCTTCTGATTCAGCTGGAGCACTTGCTTATTTGCATTCCTCAACTTCTACTCTCATCTTTCATAGGGATGTTAAGTCTTCAAACATACTTTTGTACGATAAGTATAGAGCAAAGTTAGCAGATTTCGGGTTTTCAAGATCTGTGGCTATTGATCAAACCCGTGTGGTTACTCATGTCATGGGAACGCCTGGTTACTTGGATCCAGAGTACTTTCAATCTCACCAATATACGGAAAAGAGTGATGTTTATAGCTTTGGTGTTGTCCTTGTTGAACTATTGATAGGACAAAAGGCAGTACGTGCTGCATTCGAAGAGGATCGAAGTTTGATTTCATGGTTCCTTTCGCATTTGGAAAACTCTTCTGTGCTTAATATCATAGATTCTCAAGTCCTACTAGAAGGCTCAGAGGAAGAGTTTTTTAGCCATTGCTAACCTTGCAAAACAATGTTTAATCTTGGATGGAAAGAGAAGACCGACCATGAAAGAAATTTGGTTAGAGATAAATAGGATTTTGTCTCTACATGTGCCACATATAAATGATCTTAACAAGCCAAAACCTGAACAAGTGTTTGTTAGAGTGAGCAAGAGTGCGAACTCAAGCACATTTTCATTAGAAAGTAGAGTATTAGATTCTGCCGAATTGTCTCTATTGTTCAATCCTAGATGATTTACATTTCCTTTGCCTTTGATAGGGTGATTACTCTTGAACTTTTTATGACTATTAATAAATGTATATATAATGGGCTTATGCTGAAAATTACTCTTGAAATTTTCATGACTCTTACTAAACGGATATTTAATGCACTTATGCTGTAAATTACTCTTGAACTTTTTGTGACTTACAATATAATAAAAATAAACTTCACTACTATACATTTATATACAAGATAGCTCAAGTGGTTAGAGCTTCGCTCCCGATTCCAGGTGGTCTTGAGATCGATTCTCATCATCTCTCGCCCTTGTGACTCTCTAAACACCAAAAAAATATACAAGATCCGTCTAGGGGTATAGGCGCCTTGTTTCTTTTAAATGGTTCTTGATTTATTCACGTACGTCTGTCATTGCACAACACAACATTAGTATCTATAAATAGTTGAACCAATAATACTCCATATGACTATATTCTTTCTTATATAGTTGTATGTTAACATAATTTAAAAATTCCTTCAAATTCATTAATAAATTGAATGATTGTATAAAATAAATCACAATCTCTGTTTCTTATTATGTGCAACAAAATGATATTATTTGTGAGATATAATAAAATATTCCTTTAATTTGTTGCACACTTTAAGAAATGGAGGTAGTTAAAAAAAAAAACAAAAAAAAAAAGATAGAGAAATAGAGTAACTTTTAATTCCAAGTTCCAACTTATAAAGGTCTAAGAGAGAATTCTTTTACTACAACTAGGGTGGCTAACGCGCACATCGCATGTTGGGGGGGGGCTTTTTTAGTTGTTGGTAACATTAATGAAGGGAAATATGTAAACAAATATGTTAGGGGTATAAATGTTTGCTTACTATTTTAAATAGTTAAAAGAAAAAAATAAAACAAAAAAGCAATTAATATTAATGAAGGCAAAAAAAGAAAAAAAAAGGCTATTAATATTAATGAAGGCAAATTAAAAACTTGTACATTGATGAGGGTAAATCTGTAGATACACATTTTGAAGGGTATAATTGGTAGCATACTATTTATAAGAGTAATCTTGTACTTTTTATAAGGTAGGGATACAAATTATGTTGACGGGAAGACTTTGCCTTTACTGTTAAGCCTATAATAATAGGTAATAATTGTGAGAGTTCTTAATTCTTATATAGGCTATTAACTCCTAAATACTTAACAAAAAAACCTCATTCTTGGCCAAACCCTTACAAAACATTTTATCGTCGTTTCACCATGCTCACAAATTGTTATATGATGTGACTAGTCATTAAAGGGATTACTTCGTTAGTGTGGTAGGGGTCACTTGGTCAGTGTTACAGGATTTACTTTGTCAGTGTTATTGGGGTTACTTAATCAATTTGGAGTTGCTCGGTTAGTGTCAGAAAGGTTACTATGTTCTTTTACAAGAAAAAATATATAACACTCACCGAGTAACTCTATAATACTGAAAAAGTAACCCCTGCATGTAACACTGACCGAGTAACCCCAATAACACTAACGAATTGAAATAACCTCATGATGGTTGGCCACACCATGTGACCAGCCGCATATAAGAATTTGTGTAAAAAAAATACTCATCACTAAAAAAAATATTTAATGACTTGTTTGACATTGTTTTTCGTTTTCAGTTTTCTGATTTTTTGAAAAAAAAAAACCAAAAACAGGAAACAAATAAAAGGTGTTTTCACTTTTCAGTTGTCAGTTTTTAAAATTATCATGATTTTAATAAGTTTGACTAATTATGATTCATTATATGATATATATCATATAATTTTGAAAAAACAAAAAACCCAAAAACAGAAAAGCACAACAATGCCAAACAAAGCCTTGGGGTTAGTTAAGTTATGCTCTTCTACTTTCAGTTTGTGTGTTGGTATTGAAAAAGGTTATTAGTTTGTTACTATAAAGTATAAACCACCAAATAATGAAATATCTCTGCTTTAAAATCAATTGTAGTAATGCTACGTACTCTTCAACACCGATATTGTTGGAGACTTGGAGATGGAGGTACTGGACATAGTACTGTCAAAAACCGAACCGAACTGATCAAACTGAACGGATTCAAACCGATCCGAATGAGAACCGAACCGATTAAAAACCGATTTTTTGAAACCGAAAACCGACCCGAACCGCATTTTAGTAAACCTGAAACCAAATCGATCCGAGTAACGTTAATCCGTTTAAGAACCGAACCAAATTTAAACCGAACTGAAAGGAAACCGAACCGAAAATGAACCGAACCGTTTCTAACCCGAAACCGTTTGAACTGGCACAAAAACCGTTTACACCGAACCGTTAACAAACTGCAAACCGTTTATAAACCGAACCGCTTATAAACCGAACTGTTTATGAACCGAATCGCTTATAAATCGAACCGTTTACAAACCACTTACAACAACTCACCAAATCATGATTATGACACTATTAACTAAATGATCAAATAAGAAGCAGATAATAATCTGATAGTAAAACAATGATACATTAATGCACTAAACTTTTATAATCTACTTCGTTATAAACTAGTAAGATCAGTATGGCTAAACTTGAAACATAACATGATATGTATTTATAAAATTAATGAGAATTTGCATATAATATGATGCCTGAATATGAAGTGATGAAGTCTCACCTTGATATGAAACTTGTTAACCAGCAAAAAGTTAGAAAGTAGTATAAAACTTCAAACCAAAACTGTTTAATTGCCCGAATCCAAACGACTCGATAAAAAACCAATTTTTTGAAATCAAAAACAGACTCGAACCGTAATTTAGTAAACCTGAAATAAAACCGATCCAAATAATGTTAAATCGTAGAAGAACTGAACCCGTTAACGAACCGAACCAGTTATAAACCGAACTAAAATAAAACTAAACCAAAAAAGAACCGAACCGTTTCTAACCCGAAACTGTTTGAACCGGGATAAAAACCGTTTACACCGAACAGTTTACAAACCGCAACCCGTCTGCACCGAACCGTTTACTACCCGGACCGTTTACAACCCAAACCGAATTTAAACCGGGATAAAAACTGTTTACACCGAACCGTTAACAAACCGCAACCCGTCTGCACCGAACCGTTTACAACCCGGACCGTTTACAACCCGAACCGAATTTAAACCGTTCAAGAATAAACCAAAACCGAATCGAACCGATAATTATTTAAACCGAACTGAAACCGACCCGTCAGACATTTGAACCGATTTCAAACCGACCCGATTTCAAACTGAACCGAAACCAAACTGTCAAACCGTTTTTACAGTACTTATGTCTGGACATTTCAGTAATAGAGGATGAGTTACGCTCCGAAATCACGTGTGTCTTAATTACGATTAATCCTGGGCACCGTGCCGTGCCGGGCCGCCGCGGGCCGTGCCGGTCGTGCCGGCGGGCCCAGGATTTCGTGCCGTGCCGGCCATTTTCACAGGCCAGCCCACGGCACGGCACGGCCCTCGTGCCTGGCGGGCTCGTGCCGTGCCGGCCACGTGCCGGCCTGCGCGGGCTGGTGCAGTTTTCATTTTTTTTTTTTTTTTTTATTTTTTTTTATTTTTTTTTAATGACAACATTATAAATTAATAAGTTTATAATGTATATAAGTTATAAAATTATAATTATAAGTTTTATAAGGTAACTTATAAGTTTATAACTTATAAGTTATAAGTTATTAAGTTATGAATTTTATAATTATAAGTTGAATATTTATGTTTTATAATTTGTATATTCAATATTTATATTTATATATTTACTTTATACTATTACTTTAAAATTTAATGTTTATGATTTATTAGTAATTGGTATAATTTTATTTTTTTTAATATGAATTTACAAATTGTAACAAAACGGGGAAAAAAGGCAAATTGGACTTTGGATGTGAATAATGCGTACTTTATATTATTATTACTTGAGTTGAGAAAATTGTACAATGATAACAATGATAAAAATCATACAATGATGGTATTAAACAAAAATTGGAAAATGATAAAATTGATATTTTTAAAATCGTACAATATACAATAATTGTCTATTCTTCTTCTCCTTCTTCTTGCTCGTCTTCGTCTTCGTCTTCGTCTTCGTCTTCGCCTTCGCCTTCAAGGTCATCGGCTAGTTGCATAGATTGGGAACTAGCCGAACCCGAACCGGAAGCGGAGGTTCCTTCTTCGTTGTCGTTGTGGTCGTAAGAACGGTCTTGTGAGCGATTTTCCGCATCCAACCAATCTTTGAAACACACGCACATTTCTAGTGTTTCGGGTTTTAGACTTGTTCTTCTATCGTCTAAAACCCTTCCGGATGCGCTGAAAGCTCGTTCGGAGGCGACGGAGGAAACTTGGATACCAAGAATGTCTCGTGTCATTGCCGCCAAAGTTGGATGCTTCGAGCTTTGTTGTTTCCACCATGCAAGGAGGTCGAGGCTGTTTAACTCATCGTCGTCCATGCCTTTGGTGAAGTCGTAACTCAGGTACATCTGAAACTCCGAGACGTCGCTTTGCGTTCTCCTGATTGATGAATCACCTGAAAACCTTGAAATCAAGTTAGTAGCTTGTGAAAATAATTGTTTGGCCTTCTTACTTACGTTTTTGGATGGTTGGGAAGGCCCTGAGCGAGGAACGGTGCCATATTTGGCTTCATAGACTCTATATAAAGCAAAAAACTGATCCTTCACATTAGTCTTATAGTTTTCTACATCATCGTCAAGAAACATGCATTGAAAGTAAATGTCAACTAACATAAATGTGTTTTCATACTTTTGCCTAGGATCTAATATGGAAGCAAAAATATAAATCAAAGGAATCTCACTATAATATTTACGCCACTTTTTTTCCATTGCTGGAAGATACTGATCATAATCACTTTGATCGCGATGATCAGCGAAAAGTTGGGCGAGTAAGCATGCATTAGAAAGAAAGTTTTGAGCACAAGGATTGTAAACAGTAGAAAAACAATACGTCATGTTATATAATAACTGTAAAAATTGCATATATGTTTCACAGTTTTTCCAATCATGATCATACAAAGCATTTTGTGGAAATTTTTGGTTGTAAAATAATGTTAACGGGCCCTTGTACTCAATTGCCTTTGTTAACATGTCATAGGTGGAAT
Source organism: Chenopodium quinoa (assembly GCF_001683475.1). NCBI lineage: Eukaryota > Viridiplantae > Streptophyta > Magnoliopsida > Caryophyllales > Amaranthaceae > Chenopodium > Chenopodium quinoa. The sequence continues at coordinate 8,665,076 of NW_018745684.1, forward strand.
TCCACCTAGTTGGGCAATCGGTTCTAATTTTTATTACCCTTATCTTTTGTTGTTTTAGAAAACTCTTCCATTCTTGGTATCTCATGTTAGAGCTATTAATAGACATAATAGCATCTCTGATTTTGCTGTAGTATGGGCCAATTGCCCGAACTCCATCCTGTACACATAAGTTAAGTACATGGCAAACACATCTAGTATGAAGAGCTTCACCGTCTAATAGTACATCGGTTAAGTTTTGTTTGATAAGATTAGCTGTGTATGTCATAGAGGTTGCATTATCAAAAGTCATAGACATCATTTTATCTCGAAGGTTGTATTCGTCTATTGCTTGCATTAAATGGTGAGCAATGTTAATGCCGGTGTGTGGGTATTCCAACATTTTGAAATGTATTATTCTTTTTTGTAACATCCATTGATCATCTACCCAATGGCAAGTCACACATAAATAGTGATATTTATAACCACTATCCCAAGAATCGGCTGTTAAAGATACTCTACAGTTAAGGTTACTCAATTCGGCTTGTAACCGGACTTTGTACTCTAGGAAATTTTTCATTGCGGCGGAACGAACGGTTTTCCTAGAGATTCTTTTATGTTGGGGTTGTAGTGCTTTGTTAATGTAGGTGTTGAATGCGTCACTTTCCGAGAAAAGAAAAGGTTGTTCGGCGTGTACTATCATTTTTCCTAGTTCATCCCTATCCCTCTCATAGTTGTATGTAAAGCCGTATGGATGGAATTGGGAAATTTTGGGCTGGGTTGGATCACTAGCTGGTTTTGCACAAGCTTTCATGTGTCTAGATAAGTGTCCCGTCCCATTTTTGGTAACTGCCGTGAATACACTATTACATGTTTTACATTTTGCCCATTGTTCACCATCTTTACTTAGGAAAAAATAACGCCATACCTCACTCCTTCGATTTTTCAAAAGTAGCATCTCAGTTTCGGTTAACCATTCATGATGTGTGTGATGGTTAGTAGTGGGACTAGTGGGAGTGGCAGTAGAAGGGGTAGAACCGGAGGGAATTCTGGTACTTTCTTGGCTACCTTGGCTAGAACAATAGTTTTGTTGATTACCGATATAATTAGGTGGAAATTGGTATGGTGGTCGTGGAAATTGGTTTAGTGGTGGTGCTGGAAATCCCGACGTATTATATGGCTCATAGCCCGGGGGGAAGTAAATGGGGTCATTGGTTTGACTCGTAATTTGGGGGCTCGTTGTATTTGGTGGTTCCCTAGAACTACTACTACGGATAAGTCGGCCTTTCCCCCTAGACCTAGATGATGGGTTGTTCGATGCCATAATTAACAATTAATTTTTTAATAAAAAGTGGTTAACTATAATAATAATAATTAATAACAACAATTTTAACAATAAAAATATCAATAATATTAATTAATAACAACAACTATAACAATAACAATAACAACAAAAATAAATAATAACAACAATTGTAACAATAATAATAATTAATAACAACAATTATAACAACAACAATAACAATTAACAACAATAATAATTAAACAAGATTATTCTAATAATAACAATAAAACAATAATAAATTTAAGATTAGTTTAGATCTTACAACCGTGCTTCAACGCTCCACTAATTACGATTACGAACTTTTTAATTTTTTCCGATATTAGGAAAATAATTAGAGAATTTAAGAGAATAATTAGAGAATTTAAGAAAATAAGGATTATTAGAGATTTAGAGAATATAAGAGATAAGAAGAAGAGATTGTGATTTTGTGATTTGGGAATGAAATGGAGGTGAGTATTTATAGAATTTTTGGCAAAAAACTAGCCGTTTTATAGCCGTTGGCCCGCGGGCCGTGCCTACGGGCCGTGCCTGCGGGCCAGCACGGCGAGCCATGCCCGTGCTCGTGCCGGGCCGTGCCTGGGAATTCTCAACCGTGTCCGTGGCACGGCCCGTGGCACGGAAGTTGAACTTCGTGCCGTGCCGTGCTTGACTTCGGGCCGTGCCGGGCTGCGCCGAACGGCGGGCCGTGCCGGGCGGCACGCGGGCCAACCCGGCCCGTGCCCAGGTTTAATTACGATTGTTATTTGCCTCTTGTGTCATGTCACACATATTAGTCAATTACTAGGAAGATGATGACCCTGCAACGCGACATCATTACTAGAAAATACATGATCCTGTCATATGTCACCATTATTAGAAAGATGATATATATTATACTTTAACTTCAATCACAATTTCAATGGCACGTCTTATGCTTATAACTTCTTGTTAAAAAGAGTTAATAATAGAAATTCCTTAATTATATTATAGTCATAAAGTAAAAAATTTAATGTTTAATTTTATACATGTATATTAAACAATAATATATAATAACAAAAACTAATCTCATTTATTTTATTTGCTCATACATAATACCTATAGCTATTTTCAATACGTAACCCAAAATATGTATTAAACTTTTTTAATCTAATGGATTTTTTTTTTCTATAACAATTGAAGAATGAAGTAAACTAATAATTGTAGGATACTGGATATCGGATAATACATATTGATTTTCAATAATGATTGAAAAAATATTTTTTAAATAGTATGAGTACCTAAATAGATGTAACTAATTTAATCTATTTTTATATTTCATCATATATTTTTTATTATAAAAGCTTATTTTCAATATACATATAATGACTTGGGGCATTACCCGGGCCAAAATCTAGTTAATAAGGTAATAACTCTAGTATAAAAATCACCTTATTAGTCAAACTGACCCAATTTCAGCCAAACCCAAATGAATTTGAATTGGAATTGGAGCAGGAATTGACCCAGTTTTTAATCAACCTTATCCCACTCAAAACAAATCGAACCAAAATCTGCTGAAACATAATCTACCCAACCCAAAGTCATGTGTCCTGCAATTAACCTAGTCAAACCGTTTTGAATCCGATACGAATTTATTCAAACTGTATATATATGAACCGACCTAATGTTTATCAGACTCAAACACGACCATATCTTGACTTAAATTTGACCTAATCCGAACCAATATTGGTTAATTAAAAAAGTAACCTCGATTCTAACATACACGCCCCGTTGTGTATCAATCCATACTTCATTCGGTTACCCAAATTAAATGGACATCCCTACGTTACAAATGGGGTCGTCAATTGGTTTTAGCCTTCTGAAAATTCAAACTAAACTATTCCAGTCCGTTTGTCTATGCTTCAATAATATCCTATAATTTATTTATTTATTTATTTTTGTAAGGATGAAATGTACTCCGTATCAAGTTTTCTGATCCAAAATAATACACATATTTTTATTCACTAATTGACTAATATCGTGACATGACACAAGAGACAAATAATCAAATTGACTAGTAACAATGCCGTATAATCTGGCCTGGTCTTATAAGAAGTTGATGGTTAAATTATTGTTTGTAATAAAAATACGTAGTATATCAGATGGAGATGGAAAGATGGGTGTACATCACTACCCTTTACATACACCCTTGTTTCTTTTTAATGGATTCTTTCTTGTATGTTGAAAATAATTTAAATTTTTTTTAAAACATAAATTAATAATAATAAATGAAAAAAAAAACAGATAGAGACATAAGTGTAACTTTTAGTTCCAACTTGGTCCAAGTGACTATTCTTTTTCTACAATACAAATTATGTTGACGGGATGACTTTGCCTCGACTATGTGAGAGTTGTTATATAGGCTATAACTCCTAAATACTTAACAAAAAACACCTCATTCTTGGCCAAAGTATTGAAATCCTTTACAAAGAATCCTATCGTTTCACTATTCAATTAAAAAAAAAAAAAATATTTAATCTAGCTCCAAAAATACTCACTATAATCATGGGTTATTCTTATGCTCTTCTACTCTTAGTTTGCCTGTGTTGGGTGTTGACAACGCTCATCACCGGAGACGATGAAGCAGCGTCACCCCTCGTAATCGCCCCACACTGTTCAGATAAGTGTGGAAATTTGAGCATTCCTTACCCTTTTGGTATTGAAGAAGGTTGTTACTACAAACCACCAAATAATGAAATATCTTCCTCCTTCAAAATCAATTGTAGTAATGCTACAAACCCTCCAACACCGAGATTGTTGGAGATGGAGGTACTGAATATTTCAGTAGTAGAGGGTGAGTTACGCTCCAAATCACGTGTTTCTTACGATTGTTACAACAAGAGCAATCGAGTTCACAGTTGGTTTGAAAGGTTCAACCTGGGAACATTTACCTTATCTAGCCCCAAAAACATATTAGTTGCTATAGGGTGCGACACCACTGCCTCATTTTCGGGGTTTCGAGTTGGATTACGATACAAAATTGGATGCTCGACTAACTGTGTGGAGCCAGATGATGTGATTAACGGAGAATGTTCCGGGGTTGGGTGTTGTCAAGCCTCGATTCCCTGTGGAGTTAACAACGTTACAGTGCATGTAGAGAGTCCTAGCAATCGTAGTTCTGTGAATGGTTTTAACCCGTGTAATGTTGCATTTCCGGTGGCAAAAGATTCATTCAAATTTAACGAAAACTATTTGGGAAAAGCTATGGAGTACTACCAAGCCTTGGCAGAACCTGTAGTATTCAATTGGACTGTTGGACGAGACAATTGCTCTGTGGCGAAAGCGGATGGGAGCTGCTTATGTAAAGAAAACACAGAGTGTTATGATCCGATGCGCGAATTGGGGTATCGCTGCCGCTGCATAAATGGTTACTCTGGCAACCCTTACCTTCCTCTTGGATGCACAGGTATAAACAATGTCCTTTTCACTTCTTTGGCTATATTTGTTCATTTAATTTTGTCTAAACTTATACTGGTAATTTTGTATTATTTTGTCAAAATTATATCTAAAATTCTGTACGGGGTATAAAATTAAATAAATTTTTTTCCCTGAACTTATTAGTTTAAGCCATGTTCTCTTTACCTTATTTCACATCAAAATTCAATAAAAATAATTTAAGTTTGATAAAATAAAGTTAAATTAAGCAAAAATAAATTCAATTCGATAAAAATTAAATATGTTAAGTTCTGTCATAGTAATTATTGTTTAGTAAAAGTAAGTTATAATCCGTAAATAAAATTAATAACTTCAATGAACAAGCAGAATAACGAATCCGTAAAAATAAGTTTTAATTAGAATCATTGATTTCAATTCGGTAAAATTAATTTCGGTTTAGTAAAATAGTTTATATTAAGCAAAAAAATAATTTCAATTCATTCAGTTCATAAAACATAAAGTGAAGAGAACATGACCTAAAACAATTTTTTCCAGAACTGAACTTATTTTTGCTAAACTTAACTTATTTTTTCTAAACTGAAATTATTTTTACATAATATATTATTTGAAGAAAACTTATTCACATCATTTTTACTGAACAAAACTTATTTTCAATTATATTATGATCAAAGATAATTTTCTTTGCTTTTATATATACTCCGTATTTGTTACACTTGTATAACGAGTGTTTCAATTTGCATTTCAGACATTGACGAGTGCAAGGAAGCAAATGATTGTGAGAAACCAGAGTATTGTATCAACACTAATGGAAGTTATCATTGCAAATGTCCAAGGAGGTACCACGGGAATGGGACCAAAACCAGCCCTTGCGTCTCTAATAGTAAGCCTTGGTTCACACCAGTTATGGCTATTGCAGGTATGGAACAAATTCTAACTGCTCCTACAAATTTATGTCCTTAATTGGTTATTTTAGGTTTTTATAGAATCTTGATCATCGCATACATTGATTGATTATAAATTATTAGGTTGATACTCTTATGATATACTTTAGTTTATTACATGTTATATATGCCTGGAAAATCTACTAGCCTTATTCAAATTACTATCATGATGTCTCTAGCCCGTTTAGCAAGTAAGAGTATAAGTGTAAAGCAACCTGGCTTTGGGGTTTAGAGCATAACATGGCCTTTGGTATGGGGAATGCGCCTAAAGGACCACAATATATGTTATTTTGGGCTATAGTTCGAGATTGTAAATCACCACGTAAATATGGGTGTTATCTTGTTTTGATCTTTACATAGTCTTCTACATTTGTTACTACGAGTGGGCCACTTTATATAGACAAGAATTGAAATAGACATAAGCCCATGCATAGTTTTGGGGTCTAGGGTGGAAAAGAAGGTGCATATAGTCATATACTCTTGTTTATGTTTAGATTTCTCTAAGTTTGTTGCAATCGTAATAGTGACAACAACTTTTTATCACGTAGGTCTTGGTGGTGGCATCATAATGTTCCTTCTGTTTGGGTTTCTCTTGCACTTTATACATGGTCAAAGACAAATTAAAAAAATGCGAGAAGTTTTTTTTCGCCAAAATGGGGGTTTGCTTCTACATGAAAAGCTCTCTGGACGACATGCAAATGCATTAAAAATCTTTACTATGCAAGATCTTGAAGTAGCGTGCAACAATTATAGTGACGAAAACATAATTGGAAGAGGAGGTTTTGGAATCGTGTACAAGGGAATTTTGCCAGATAACCAGGTTGTGGCTATCAAAAAATCTCTCAAGGTAGATCCAAACCAAGTTGATCAATTCATCAATGAAGTTCTTGTTTTATCACAAATCAACAACAAAAATGTTGTTAGGCTACTAGGTTGTTGCTTGGAGAGTGAAGTTCCATTGTTGGTGTACGAATTCATTAACAATGGGACATTATATGATCACTTACACGATGCAGTAAAAGCGTCCATGCTTAAATGGCAAGTGCGTGTAAAGATTGCATCAGAGGTTGCCAATGTGCTATCATATCTACACAATACAGTCTCAACACCGATAATTCATAGAGATATAAAATCAATGAACATTCTCTTAGATGAAAGTTACACTGCTAAGGTAACAGATTTTGGAGCTTCAAGATTGGTTCCCCCGGATCAAAGCCAACTTGCTACCATTGTGCTAGGAACTCGAGGATATTTGGATCCCGAATATTTGCAGTCAAGTGAGCTAACTGAAAAGAGTGATGTTTATAGTTTTGGTGTCGTCTTGGTGGAGCTATTGACTAGGAAAAATGCATTTTCTATTACTAGGCCTGAAGCTGAGAAATGTCTTGCTATGCACTTCCTCCTCAAGATAAAAGAAGGCCTATTGTTGGACATTCTTGACATAAACATAGTGAGTGAGCAAAAGATTGAGGAGATACAACAAATGGCCAATCTAGCTAAACGGTGCTTGATGTTAAAAGGAGATGAAAGACCTGCTATGAAAGAAGTTGCAATCGAATTGGAGACTATCAAAAGAAAGGGATCCCATCCATGGAATGATGATGGATCAGTCCAAGAAGATTGTGAATCTTTTATCACCGGAAATTTGAGATTCGACCATGGAGGTTGTAGCAGTGGCATTGAATCAAATTCATATGATTCACACTTGCTTTCATCTTTGGAAAGTGGCAGGTGATCAGTTATGAATTTTGTGGAATCTTTGATGTCTTTATAAAAATTTTATAAGTGCAAGAGTATAGAGTAAATAATCTCAGTGTTTTAGTTTATTCTAGCTAATTAGGTTATACATCTTATGTTTGGGTACAACTTACATAAACTCTTGTCTGTATTATGTATTCTTTTTTATAAATGAATATGATGAGAGTTATCAGAATATTGTCAAAATTATTACTAAAACTATACTCCGTAATTTATATTTTCTTGAGTTCAAGCCGTAAAATGTGTAATATAAATTGACACATACAACCATTATATGATGTCCCTACATACAACAACACTAGAAATTTGACACATCATCAAAAGAGGGGAGAATAATTGTAAATGATTAGATGGCTATAGGCACAATTACTATTGAAGGTATTACTAGATTGTTGGATCAAATATATAATCAAACATCCAAAACAGATAAGAAAATTATAAGATGACATTATAATCAAACATATTTGATCCGTTTTAAATTGGTTACTAACGCTGATCATAAAACTGCATTGAATTGATGTTAAATTACATTGTTCTGAGCTCAATCCCCTGCAAGCGCATAATTTGTCCCTTTTTCCAAAAAAAAAAAAAAAAATTACCACCCTTTTATGATTTTTTTTTTAAATTTTAACTTAAATTAATAACAAAGGTAAAAATATAGTATCCCTAAAATATGTGATAATCAACTTATAATTTAAAAGTAACACTTTTCTAATAACAATTATTTAGCAATAATGTCATCTTAGAATTTCCTTATCCGATTTAGATATTGGATCAAATATAATCAAACATCTAAAATGGATCAAATATAATCAAACATCTATATATTTAGCAATAATTTCATTTTAGAATTGGCAAATCAATGTCTATCGTGATTATTTAAGACCTCCACTTTGTATATTATTGTTATTATTGTTTGGAAATTGGATAACTTAAGGTTAACAATGTCGATGGAGGAGAGGAGGACTAAGGTATATATTGTTTGCGTTTTAATATATTATGTACAGATGTAATCATATTGTAAATGATGAGATACACAATCACATTAAAATTATTCAATTAAAATGTCACATAATTTAAACAAATATAAATATTAACAACTCAAACAACAGATTTATTAAATAAAACTTAGGTTTATTTGTCTTCATTATCAATTTTCTAATCTCTCACATAAAAGGGTTTAGAAAAACTATGTATCTGATGTGATTATGAAATAAAAACTCATTAAATAGCACTGTCTGATTTGTAATCTCCCACAAAAACTGGTAATAATATAAAATAATTTTTAAGGAGATAAGTTATAAACACATGAGAGTTTTAAGCAATAAGTGATAATAATTCTGTGTAACCTTTCGTATTTTTATTTTAACTCCAAATTATTTGATTTTAACTCTTCAATAGATGAATTAAACCCTTCAATGTAAGAATTAATCTAAACAACACTTGATATATATATATATAATTGTATCTAATACCTTTTTACATTCATATGGTTACTTTATAATCTGTACTATTTTTTTCGGTATGTTTGAAATTTTCGTAGTAACAATAACGACTAATTACAAACACTTTTAATAAGTTCACAAACTATAATAAGTTTAAAATAATCAAACTTCAAAATTATAATATTGATTTTTATAAAAACATCTATCTATGACGCTGACTGTGACGTTATATCTCTAGTAATAAAATTGTATTTATTTATCAGTAACATAACATATTTTTTATTTTAACAAGATTGTTTGGCACCAATGAAATTCATCTCGCCTAGTTATGATAAATGGTGCAAGAAAGCAATTTTTTTCCCATTTAGGGAAAAAAATTTAATGGTGAGTTATTTTCCCTCTCATATTTTCTTCCCCTATATAATTCTCCTATAATCAATCAATAACAATATACTAAAAGACACACCAGTAATGACACGTGTCATCTTCTGGTGTGTTCTTAGTTGTTTTTTTTTTTTGAATGAAATTCAATTAAAGAAACAAATCTTATACAAAAATAATTCGCTAATCTTATACAATATAATTACTTAAAATAAAAAAAGATTTGGCATATGTTTAACACAAATATTTATATATCTATAAAAAAATTATTAACATAATTTTAATCATTCTACATCCTTTTATATCTAACATATCTTTTGTAATCCTTTATTATAATCAAAATTTGTCAGCTATATATAATATTTATATAAAAATTAATTATAATCGTAGTTTAATAATGGTTGTTGAAAATTATCGTGCATGGCACGGGAACTAACCTAGTATTATACTATGTAGCTCTTTAAACTCTGTGTAAAGACTTGTGGTGCATTTTAAAAACAAAAAGGGAGGGAGTAAACCTGAAATACGTAAGTGAAAATAACGTGAACAAAACAAACTCAAAGTAATTGATTCAGGTCTTTCATTATTATTGTGGTAAACACCCTAAAACCGCTACTGGTGTACGTTATTTCCTAGTTTATTATGATGGTAAGCCAGGGCTCCCTTGTTTCAGCTATATAATGGGTGATAATAGGAAAATTCAAAGTTAGTTGCAAATTAAGTGACAATTTTTTGTTCTCTAAAAAAATTACAAAATTTGTAATTAAGTCGACAAAAATACCCATCAATATAGACAATATTACTACAGTACAAAAATCATATAGTTGTGATAAGATCATGGTTAACAAATTATAATAAATGACCCACCTACAGTAGGTGGGTAGCAATATCAATAAAATTATGAAAAAAGAATATACAATTAAGAAAAAAAAATTTAAGTTTATCTCGTTGATTAATTGTTGTTGTTTATCAAATTGCAAAATTGCAAATAAATGCATAATTTTTGTTACTATCCATAGAAAACCCGGGGGTTTTGCCCCTAAACCGTTATTACTCCAAAATCACTACTTTGCTATTTCCTATAATTCATGCCTGTAATATTTCGATTTTTGCTTCTTAAGTAATGAATTATGTTCATCAAGGACATAAACTTGGAATCAAAATTATGAATATACAATTAAAGACGCAAATAAAAACACAACATTTGGTATCATACCCAAATATTTACACTTGTGCATTTGATATACCTCTTGCTTTTATCTAGACAATTATATTAGCCTATTGAGGCGTGCTCATGACTTTACTTGATACGAGGAAGTATAATTCCAAGGTTGTGAGACAAATGAATAGTGTCTCACAATGGTAATTTCGCAAATAAGAGGAAAAAAAAGTAAAACGAGTTGGTTTTTAGAGGGAAAAGAAAACGGTATTGTTCACAATGAAATATGTGGTTGTGGCATTCGTTGTTGCTCTGTTATTGCGTTTTTTAGTTGAAAATTATGGTTCAAGATTAGTGCTATGTTTCTCTTATTATGTACCGTATGAGTTCGTGTTTTAAACAAATATGCTAAGTTGATGTCGTTAATGTTGTTAATGTGAATGCTAAATAAAAATCCTATTGTCTAGCTTCTGTAGTACAACTTGTGGTGCTATTGTTCATGTTTGCTGAGCCAAATTGATTTGTGAATTCGTTACAAAAAACTAACAAAAATAAGAAATTAACAAATATATTTTAAACAATCCACAACATATTCATAACCTTAATAACAACCATAGTCTGATGGGTTTATAAATTTAAACAAGTCTAAGAACACCACTAGAAGATAATTCCATAACTACCTAAAAGGATTAAGACATAACAGTTTACTAAACAAACATCATAGAGTTCATCCACCAAGGGCCAGCTGCACCTTCGTTCCTCCTACACGGATTACACGGATAAGTGATCGTTGTCCGAATGAACAACTCCATCTTCATCCTCCTCTCTGTCTTCGTACCAATTTGAAGCCGGGTGGACTCGTTGAGGGGTTGAATTGAATTTTTCCCCTGGCTGGGACATTAAATAAAAAAGGACAAGTTATACTTAAATTATCAAACAAAGGAAAGTCATTGACATGGTATTATTTTATTTAACATCATTAATTGAAATGGTAACAATTAATTGCATTCATGTTTAACAAACAATTTAAAAAATAGAATTGGAATATAATACCTCAATAGCACCCCTGTAATTCACCCAAGGATACACATCAGACTTCTGCCAGATTAGCAGGACACTGTAGTAGCCATTAAAGTTTTCGAAACCATCAACCCTGTATAGACGTTGTAGCACGTCGCGAACGTACCCGAACAAAGCAGCGTCAGCTCTGGACTCCGTGATCAAAACGATTTCCAGGGAGAATGAATTGAACAACTTGTTAAACGTCTTCTTGAAAGAAGGATGGTTGACGTTCCTTGCATTCAAAGGACAAAAGTAGAACCCTTTGGGAAATTGGGAGCTTGGGGGATGTGGCCATCAGAGCCACACACAGAGATACGATGGTACCTAATCTTTCTTAGGGTTGTTTTGCAAGTGAATACATTTAAATTCACCAATTTCACCTTAGCATTGACTTCCAACACATGAATAGCAGCGATTTTGGCACATATGAAGATGTGGCTTTCTTTAAGAGGAAGGTGTAGATTGGAAGGTGCTCGGTCATGACAATTGGCTTACGATAAAAAAAATTGGGATCAAATCCATAGGTATGAAGGGAGCATCATCCACACCCATGGATTTTTGACATAAACACCTTGCGAATACCAGGACACCCTTGTGGAGATAGCCTTCAAGGTCGGACAGATCTGGAATATAAGCAGCCCTTACATCCAAATCTGCCACCTCCATAAGGGTGTCGGGGATGAAAAGTAGTGGTCTCATATTCAAGGGAATGGATAAGTTGGTCGCGTACGACACTAAACGGTATTGGTTCCATGTTAAGGAAGTAATCATCCCCATCATAATAGGTTAATTCATTGAAATTAAGCTTGGGTTCAAGAGTGGTTAAGAAAGGGCTGAATTAGAACACAGGTTCAACTAGGTGTGGGTGCATTAGCCTACCCCAAACATTGCGCATACTACTGAGACGAGTAGCCATGACTAAACTGAGTTCAGTGAGGTTAAGTTAGGTATACATTGGGTTTTGAAGAGGAGTTATTGCATGAATGACAATAGGAAGAAGACAGCTGAGTAAAAATCCCACCAAATCTGTTTGTACCTTTAAACCAATTCGAAAGTTGTTTTATTCTGTTCAACAAGCAAGCTGTCAAGCTGAAAACAAAAGTGGGTCTTGATAAGACAATTCATCACAGCAGCAAAATTTGTATTCCGGATATTATAAGTTTTTTGTCCTGTTAAACCAACACCTAATGCTCACTTCTTGGACTCTTTTAAAAATATTGTATGTTGTTGTGAACAAACCTTCGCCTTCTACTTGTCTACGAGTATAATTTTTCTACTCCTATACGACAATAGTGGAAATTATTTTGTCTTACAGGAGTATAAAAATTATACGAGTTAATCAGTAAATGATATGTTAATTTATAAGCGAAAAACGATATGTTAATTTATAAGATGGTAATTAACCGACTACACTAGCTGCTCGAGTTCTTCAAAACAAAAAACTACCATGGTAAATAATTATTTGTGAAGTGGTTTTCTAATTCTACACCTACAAGGCTACAATGCTACACAGCTGTTTAACCGACTCCCAGCATAGTCCAACTAGAAGAGCAACAGACCTGTCTGAAATGATTCAACAGTACTACACTTGGCTCAAGGCAACAATGACGAAGACTAGCACAACCTATTTCCTCTTACATAAATGAAGTAAGTATATGGAATATGTGTGGATAAGGTGGGTGGAGTGTAATTGTAGTCATATTTATTCCATGGTACACCTACAAGTCAAAAGAACTTTATAATTTTGAATAGAGGAAAAAATAATCTGTGAAAAAATAAATTATGCAATCCCCCATCATTGTACTAATGGATAACGTAATCCAATATAATCATGTAAATAATCATGGAAAAACTACTATTCTAAAGCCCGATTTTGACAGATTTTACAATGTAACTTCGGGGTGTATAAATACGACCCTTAGCTTCAGTTTTTAGGGGGCTTCTCTTCCCTTACTTTTCTTAGACCCTTATCTCTTAGTTAGTTCCTAAAACTCTCATTAACTAGCTTAGTTTCTTTCAAATTCAATCATTGAAGTAGATTAATTGAAGTTTGTATTCTCAATTTCAACATGTTTTCAACTTTGAAGCTTCATTAGTAATCTCTTTCCTCTATCTCTTACTCTTTATTTTCTATTTTTAATTGATTGATATTGTTAATTTCTTCTCTAATCTTGATTATTTGTTGTTGCATGTTCAATCTATTTTGTTCTTATATTTTTCTCAAATTGTTAGATTAATGTTGAATTTAGATATTGTTGTTAGGATGTTGAACACCATGTTTAGTGAGTAGTTAATTAGCTAGGGGTTGGGTGAAGACCCAACCAAGCCATTGGTTGATTGATTTTGTGCTTGCATGTTCATTTTAGGTTGATGTTTGATTGTTAAAGAATTGGTTAATTGCATGTGTAATTGGATGGCCACTTATTGCTCATGTATTCATTTCTATGCTTGCATTGAAAGATGAAGTTTAGTTGTGAACCTTTTCTTGTATGATTAAACCAAATTTCAATCTTGATTACGGTTCCTTGTTTAGATGATGTAGTAGTCTTAGTTGCGGTAATTAGGTGAGAAATCCCAATTACTTGTGCCTTAATGCTATCTTGGACCGATCAAAAGAGAAACCCGAGTAAGTAGTCTACTTCCCATCGTTAAGACTTGGTTGGCCTATCTTGTTAGTTGAGTTTGGTTTAGGAATGCTTAATATTGTGGCTTCGAAAGAAGGCAATGTTGAGTGTCCTTTCTATCACTCAATTTGTGTTCATGCTTGCCTATTGTTTTGATCCATTGGTTTGGTTGGTGTCGATTCCCATTTCCCCCTAGTGTTTTTCCTCATAGTAGTTAATTATATATTCAAAACCCTTAATTTGTGACCGAACTAGATTACAACCGTTTCATAATCTTGGTGTACTCATACCCATTCTCTGTGGATACGATCCTCTACTTACCCTAGACTTGTCTTAGGTTGGTTTAGGTAGAAATATTGTTTGGCTTAGTGTGATTGTCCAACGGCCGATTTATCCCTCTAGCACTCTGCAAACAACATTGGGCTATTGCAAGACAAAGCGCACTTATTAGCATTAGTCAATACCAAAATAACATAAACAATATACCCAGTAAACATTATTTCCCACTCAAAGTTCACTCAAAGTAGCATCATTTCACATACAAACAAGAACTAAAACTATAAATTACAAGTACTTCATAGATAAATACACCTTAAGCAGAGCATTTCTATACCTTCCCAATGTTCTCATAATGTGTCCGTAAGACTACACCATCAGTCATAACTCTATGTCCTTCTGTTTTAATGCCCTGAAAATAAACATTATATACCTTTTCACTGTTCAGAAATTGACACAAACAAAGTACTTACAACATGGTAGCCTTATCAACTACAACTTGTTTATGCCAACAAACCTTCTTATTCGCCCCACCATACAGTGACTTTCCTTTTCTCTTCCTACTCTGTCAATTCTCTTCAAATACTCCTAAATCATCACCTCCATAAATCCAGAACTTGAATCTGAACCACCCTCATTGCTCGAATGTTCAGATTCCTCATCCTCGTGATCCTCACCTTCTTCATAATTGTCGTCAACATCACATTTTGCCTTACGTTTACCAGTCATAGCCACATATTTCGATTGGCCCACAGGTTTGGGCTTTGATGAGGAAGCCACAGGTTTGCATACCTCCCTTTTTAATGGACCTTGAAAATGATCGGTCAAATTAGTTCAACACTTACACAATGGTCACTCCACCATATCATGGAATATTAAACAATAAATACTCACCCCCCCCCCCCCACTTTGTCCTATTCATTGAGCGCACAATTGACTTCTTCTTCATGACTACAATGTCACACTGCTCACAAATTGAAATCAAAATTAGATATTTCATGAAACTTAAGATATTAGTGATAAATACAAGACAATTCCAGGTTACTAAAGCATATCATATAAACCTCTATTTCATGAAACTTAAGTTGAGTCAAAGTTGCATCATTCCACATACAAACACATACTTCAAACCTTATCAATAGGATAGGTTACTAAAGCATAACAAATAAATGCTTATACAACCACTAAACAAAGCATAAGAATTCTTCGCAATAACAAAATACACAACCTTTATAATAGACAAACAAACCCAAACAATAATCAAAACTAAATCAGTAAGCCATAACGACACCACAATTGAAATCCAGATGGAACACCAAACACAACAAAAAGAGTGAGGCGCTACATAGAAAGATTTGACAACAACATACAGACATTGCCAGGTTTTTTACCAAATCATGCGACCAAAATTAATATTCAGAAATCCAGTTTTAGTATTTGGGGACCCTAATTGCAATCCATTTTCAACAAGTTTTAAGACCCACCACCAGTCCTAATTGCATCCCCTATTGCCAGATACTTACAAAACGATTAACACCACCTACAAAACCCACATTTCACTCTAGTAGAAAAAAAACCTTGCTTTACTAACTTTTCCGCGAAATTAAACCCTTATTGCGACCCATTGGCAAAGCCATTTACAACATGATTACTGCAACCTAAAAAAATCCCTATATGCAACCCATCTTCCCGATTACGAAACTTTAGGGGGAAAAAACCCCTTAATCTTGAACAATCCTTTCCTCAAAAACCCTCTTTACTCAAATTACGGATTATTATTAGTTTAAGCTTTTGTTAATACTCTTACTTTCTCTCTCTACACTTTTTCTCTCGATACTACTGAGTTTTATGCAATTCATTATTTCCATTAATTTTGGTAACGATTTCTTCCCTCTTACTTTCAGTAATTTAATTGCTTTGCCTTAAATATGTCTTGCTTTATTGCTTTGATTAGTGGAGATTTAATTATGTGTGAGTAGTTTAATTCTAGGGTTTTTGGGGATCCATGAATAATATGAAGGGGTAATTTATTATTGTTAATTATTAATGTTTGATTGATTTCCTATTGATTTATTTAATGCTATGCAATTAGATTAGCTGGTTTAATTGTATGAGTTTTGCAATATTGATTCGAGAGATGAGAATTAATGTTTAGGCGTAGTTTCAATAGGCGCGTTAACCTATAAATGGTTAGGTCAAGATTCGCGAGATGCGATTTAACACCGGTAGATTAATTATGTGATTATAATACATAGCGAAAGTCCTTTATAATCTGATTAATTTATGCATTGATAATTGATTGTTATGTTTTACCCTGGAGTATAATCCGTTATAATCCTTTCCTCAAAAACCTAACCACCTTTACTGACGTTTCCCCCCCCCCCCCCAATTAAACCCTAATTACAACCCATCTTCCCAATTGTGAAACTAAATTGCGACCCATCTTCCCAAATTGCGACCCATCTTCCCAAATTGCAACACTAAATTCAAGCATTTAAGAAAAAATAACCCTAACTTTGACAATTCCAGGTAAAACCCTAAGTTAACAACGATTACAGGTAAAACCCTGACAATTTCATTTCAAATTTCAACACTTAAACATATAATTGCGTACCTGTTCCAACAATGGAGGGAGTGTGTGTACAATTTCGAACACTTTCTACTGCTTCACTACCTTCAATTTGGAGATGGATGGAGATGGAGACGGGGAGAAGCTCGAAAATTATGAATTCATCGAGGAGAGAGATAGAGAATTCATCGAGGAGAGAGAATGACAACAATTTCAAACACAGAGACCGAGTTTACTTTTTGGTGGAGAGAGAGAAACATATGAGACAACTTTTTTCATAACGGGATGCTTTATCTCGAAACGGCGAATCCAAGTGGCAAAATTCAAAATAGATATTAAAAGACCCTTTTGCCCCTGCGAGACAAGCCTGAATGTCTCGCAACCCTCCGTTTGGAACGCCTCTACTCAATACACCAATTGAGGAGGTACTAGTACGAGACTTAAACTAAGCACATGGAATCAAACTATACAATAGTCCTTGCATTTTTATACTAATCATTCTATTATTTGAATGAATCTATGACAGTGTTTCAACACCTTTTGCCTTTAAAGTACATTATCGGTTCCATCACATTTGTGTGGTTATAAAATAAACCCATTACAAGTAATATCTGCCATAACAAACACTCTTTCATTGTCTGAGCTCATTTCTGAAACCAAAAATATGGATCTTGGAACCGCGTTGTCCGTTGCTCAAACTCTGTTTGCTTCTCTTCAATGTTCGCAGCTCAAAGAATTGAGCTCCTTTTTTGGCGTTGGGTATAAATCCCAACTTGAAGACCTCCAAGAGACTGTCTCCACTGTCAAGGCTGTGCTCCAAGATGCTGAGATCAAGCAGGACCAGCTTTCTTCTGAAGCACAACTCTGGATTCAGAAGCTCAAGGATGCTGTTTATGATGCTGACGATTTGTTCGATGAGTTCGTCACTCTTGTTAAGCAAAAGCAGCTCATCAAGGGTCAGAAACTCTCCAAAAATGTGAGTCTCTTCTTTTCTCGTTACAATCCTATCAAGATGGCTCACTCTATGTCCCAAGAGGTTAAGAAAATTCGGAGGAAGTTTGATGCTATTGCCAATAATCACTCTCAATTTGGCAGTAGTATTGATCCTCAGCCTATCAGGAGGAGGAGGGAGGAGACATGTTCTTACATCTGTGAGGGTAGTATCATTGGGAGAGAGGATGACTTGGAGGAACTTGTAGGTCATCTGTTGAATTGTTCAACCATTCAACAAGATGTTTCTTTCCTCACTATAGTGGGAATCGGAGGATTGGGGAAAACTGCTCTTGCCCAACTGGTGTATAATGATCCAAGGGTCACAAGTGCATTCCCATTGAGGTTGTGGACTTGTGTCTCTGATCATGATCAGGAGCAGTTGGATGTGGAAAGTATACTTCGTAAGATTTATGCTTCAACTGGTCAAACGCATGAGGAATCTACCATAGAAAGGTTACAAAGCAAACTTCGAGAAAAATTATCAAGCAGCCAATACTTGCTTGTTTTAGATGATGTATGGACTGAGAATCGCAATCACTGGCTTAAGCTTGTAGAGTTCTTATTGGGAGGCCAGAGGGGAAGTTGGGTTGTGGTAACAACACGGTCGCACAAGACAGCCCAAATTGTAGGGGGTGGTAAAAAATATGAGCTCCAAGGGTTGTCAAAGGAGAATTCATGGTCCTTGTTTAAGAAAATAGCATTTGGATCAGAACAATTAAGCCCTCACGAAGATTTGTTGAAGATTGGCCGAGAGATTGTTGAAGGATGTGCCAGTGTTCCTCTTGCCATAAGAGTGGCAGGGAGTCTTCTGTATGGTCAAGACAAGAGTAGATGGATATCATTTCAGGAGATTGGGTTATTCAACTTGAGAGAAAGCCAAAAGGACATCATGCCTATACTCATGTTTAGTTATCATCAACTTGAATTGCCCCTCAAAAGTTGTTTCACATACTGTGCATTGTTCCCAAAAGACACTGTCATAGAGAAGGAGTTGTTGATAAGCCTTTGGTTGGCACAGGGCTACGTTGTTCCGTTAGATGATGGTCAAAGGTTGGAAGATGCTGTTGAGGAGTATTTTACTATTCTGATGCGGAGATGTTTTTTTCAAGATGTAGAGCATGATGAATATGGTGACATTATTTCGTGTAAGATACACGATCTAATGCATGATATTGCTCAAAATGTAGCAGGGAAGGAAATTTATTTTGAAAATTCTGTAACAGACATTATGGATAGAGAAGTCCGACATATTTCCCATGTACGAAGTTGGACATCCGTTCGTTCTAAGACCCACATTCGTTCCTTACTGGATTTTCGTGCATGGTATTTTCGTGATGTGATTGACGAATCTTCCTTGAAGGCATTAGTAGCAAATTGGAGGTTTTTGAGGGTGTTGGATTTGAGTAAGTCACGTATAGAATGTTTGCCGCACTCAATAGGTGAATTGTTGCATTTAAGATATTTAGATCTCTCATACAATCGTGTGCTGGATGTGCTTCCTCAATCAATTACCAAGTTATATAATTTACAGACATTGAAATTATGTGAGTGCAGACAATTGAAAGAGTTACCAAAAGATTTGATGAAGTTGGTTAACTTGAGGATATTAAAGATAATTGATTGTGTTAGCCTGACTAATATGCCAAAGGGCTTGAGTAAGTTGACTTGCCTTCGTGTGCTGAGTATGTTTGTAATGGATGGATCAAAGGCAAGTCAGAAGCAATGGTTTGATCAACTGGGGGAGCTAAAAAGACTTAACAGCCTGAAAGGTGATCTTTCTGTCAGAATCAGATTTTTTGAAAATGCCAGAGCAGTTAAGGAAGATATAGATAGGGAAGGAGCATATTTGAGGGATAAGGAACATCTCAAATTTATTAGAATAAGCTTTGAGATTAGGGGGAATGATGAAGAAGCAAGGAGATTAATGGAAGAGCTGCAACCACATCCGAATCTCAGGGGATTACAGTTGCGAAATTGTGTTGGCATGAGAATGCCGAGTTGGGCTTGGGAAAATAAGTTGGCGACCTCTCTCCCTAATCTTAATATATTGGATTTTTTAGACTGCTGGATGGAGGACTTGACATGCCTGGGAAATCTGCGTCATTTGGAATTCCTTAAACTTTCCCGCTGTCGGAAATTGAAGTACATTTTTGAAAAGAGTGCATTAGCAGGTGGCAGTGATCCAAATGGATTATTTCCCCGCCTGAGAAAGCTGGTTATGGACTACCTTCCACAGTTGCAAGGATGGACAAATATAGGGGAGGGGGTGGGAGATAATAATCATATTAACAGCAGCTTCAGCATGGCACCAATACCACTTCCTCAATTGACGTTTTTGTTCATATCAAATTGCCCAAATTTAATATCGATTCTGCTATGTCCCAACTTAGTAGAACTACATATCTATTGGTTCAATAAAAGACTCCAAATAATTACGAAATTGGGGAATGAAAAGGCGGATGCAAGTGGCAGTACTACTGGTTCTTCAAATGTTATTTCCAAACTCAGGGAAGTTTGGCTAGATGATGTTCTATGGCTTAATTCGTTTCCCAGAGAAGTAATTCAGAGTCTTGATGAGCTGCGTATGTCGTCTGAGTTGGAGAGTTTGAAAGAAGCTGGGGATGTGTTCAGTAGCTGCTCGTCTTCCCTACGATCCTTGAGAATCGAAAAATGCCGCAAATTGAGGAGTGTTATTTCTGGAGGATTGGAACATCTCACTGCCTTGCAGGCTTTAACAATCTCTGAATGCCCAAATGTAAATTTATTGGGAGAAGAAGAGGGAATGAACACTATTGGCATGCCATGGCCATCCTTTTCTCACTCCCTCCGTAACTTGACATTGGATAATCTCCCACAGCTTGTGGATCTTCCAAATTGGATGCAATCTTTGGCAGCCCTCCAGACCCTCCATATTGGGCGTTGCTCGGGATTGGAATGTATGCCGGATTGGATGCCTAAACTGACTTCCCTCAGGATACTTCGACTCTATGAATGTTCAAAACGCCTCAAGGAAAGATGCCAACAACCCACTGGGGAAGACTGGCCTCACATTCAACACATCCCCTCCATTAAACCGATATGATAATGCCCATCCAAAGAAACAAAGTTTCTGCAGAATTGCTGATGTAGGTGATATATTCAACCTAATGGAGATAATCCTTCGGATATGATATTATGGTATATCAGGTTTATCTAATCTTGACTTAATGCTGTATATTAAATTCTGTATTACAGGTTATGATCTTCACTTGGGTTCAGAGGCTTTGATTTGCTCGTTAGTATACAGAAAACCAGATTTGCACACATTCGTCGTACCCAGACCTGAAATCAAGTTTCAGAGAAGCTCAGTTCCACGTTAAGGTGAACCAACTTCTTATGACCCATTTACCTATTGATGTAGCGAACTGGAATCTCTCACAATTTGGCAGGGGTTATGCTATTTTCTGATTACCTTTCCATATTCTATGACTTATAATATTGGTCAATTAAGTAATGCTTTTCTTTCCTGTGTTCAGACTTTAAATTGAAATAATACATATTATATATTTTCAGCCATTAGGTCTAATATGAATTAGATACGATTATTGAACAAACTACAAATTTTTTCATTTGAGCAGCTTTGGATGCATAATGCCCACTCTCATTAGCTACGGATAGAATAATGGAGTAGTTACAGTTTCTGAATACAAATATTAAGTATTAGGAATCAGAGGCAAAATATATATAAGCTCCATTGCATATACATGTGTTTTTCTTTTATAAATGTCTAGGAAGAATGTATCTACTTCTTTATATCATCATTTTGCAGCAAGATTAGTCCCTGATAATTGGGTGGAGCATACTTTTGTTTACTAGTTAATCAGATGGGTGTATTTTTTTTATTTTATTTTATTTTTTTCTTTTTTTTTTTTTTTTTTTCAGTTTGGAGGCTGGAAGGGAGTATAGGGTATGCATAACGTCAAAATCTTCGGTGAAAAAAAAAGTCACAGCTGATAATTAGTGAACAACCTTACCTTTCAGAGTTTAGATCTTTGTGTGATAATTTGAATCTTCACTTAGCCTCACCCTTTTATTTGCTTGCAGAGTACAGATCGACGAGGACTTGAATGCATTTGTTGGTCTGTCCTACTCAACCGGAATACAAGATCCATGTTATACTCATTTGCCAACATGCCAAGATGATCTCTTACTGTAAATGGCAGCACTACATCCAGCTTGAAAAGTTCATTCTCTGTCCTAGACCTCGCGACAACTTTTATGGCTATTACAGCAAACTCTTTTGGTCTGTCTTCAGTATGTGTGTTGGTGTATCCGCTTAAATATTCTTCCTTTTTACAGTACTATTCTCACTATATTGGTTTGCCAAGTGAAATATTCTATGGCTACTTTCATATTTATTACAGTATCACTATGCTCAAATTTATCACTCAATCAGCAACTTCTTTGTCTCTTGATTTTGCTAGGAGATTGGTTTTACGGCTCAACCTGGAAAAGTTTGTGCTACTTATCTGTTTAATTTTCTAGGTTTCATAACCCTTATGTAGAATATGCAAAAACGAAGCAATAATCACAGTAACAATTAAGTCAATAATTATGTCTGGAAACATGCACGGTAAATGAACAGGAGAATAATATACGAGGAATTTTATTACATAAGTTGCTTGGATACGTTATTATGTGTAGTTTTAATAAACTAATAAAAGGCAATGGTTACTGGTTCATGTCCATGTCGGACATATTGTTTGGATATGATAGTAAATGTAGTCTTAGTAAACAAAGTAGCTTAGTAAAAGTCAATAGCCACCAGCTTACGTCCATGTTAGACACATGTGGATACAAAACATGAAAAAAATATATATTATGAAGTACTACCTCCGGCCCTAAATGTTTTTCCCTTTTGGTGAAACATCAAGGGAATTAAGGTTTGAAAGATAAAGTTATGAAACTACATTGGGAAAGATAAAACCCCAATAATTTGTAAGGAAAGTAGAGAGATAAAGTAAGAAAAATTACGTTAGAAAAGATAAAAGCCTCAATCATTATTGCAAAAATGAGGTAAAATAAGATAAAGTATATTAAGAAAGATAAAACCCAATCATAATTTAAGTTGAAAAAAGTGAAATGGAAAGAACATTTAGGGGCACTAAAAATGGCAAATGGAAATACATTTGGGGACGGAGGGAGTATTATGTAAGTTAATTGGATATATTAGTAAATGTGGTCCTACTAAACTAATAAAAGCCAATGGTGAACCGCTCATATCCATGTTGGACACACCTGGTCGGCTGGTTGCAAGAAAAATGAAACTTGAGATAAATATAAATTTATTATTTCATATTATATAAGTTGCTGAAATATATTAGTACTCCCTCTATCTCTTAATTTTTGCTATACATACTTTTCTTATTGGAGTGTTCCTTTTTATTTTGCTCTGTACCATATATATAAAGACCACCATTTTCCTCTCACCTATGGCCAAAAAATAAGGAGACGGAAGGAGTAAATGCTGGTCTTAGTTCATATGAGCCATATAGAAGTTTGATACATGTGGATGCATTGATTTTGAAGGTTACATATACTCGTGATTTGAGCATCAAATTAACCAAGGGGGGGTATATCAATCTATCCACTAAAAACACACACAAGCAAAATAAAACAGAGTTGAGTAATATTTGTGGCAAAGATGATGAAGCGAAACAATTATAATATGGTTTTTCTACTTATAATCCTTGCCATCGTTTTGTTGACAACCATTTGTGTACCAGCAGTTGCCCAAGGTGTCGCTGCAGACTCTAACAAGGGTTTTCCCCAGGGTTTTCGTGCACTCGACTGCCCTTGTTATCCGATTTGTGTTTGCAAGGGATTTTATTCTATATTTGGATAGTATTTGGATTGACATTTGATATAAGTTGACTAGTAGGCTACTGCTATGTTCCAAAGGATGCCCTCTGCCTTCGTCTGTTTGTTGTTATTTCCCTTTTTATTTGCACTTTTCGCTTTAATGGCCTAGCCAAGTTTTAATATTTTCCTACGGGTCAACCCAGAAGGTAAGATTAAGGTTAAGGTTAAACTAATCAAAATTCGAGCATAAATTAACAAGGAAAGAGCATTTCTATCCACCAAAATACACCTAAAAGCAAAATTACACCCATTAGTGCGACAGCAGTTGCCCAAGTTCAATGTAAGGGAAACCTAAAAACTCATTAAAAGCTTTCTATAAATAGTCACTGCATCTAATATGTGCTGCTTCTTGGGCGTGTCATGGGGAGGCCATCGCCAGGCCGGGGATACCAAGGTTTAGCCACAATCCATGTGTGGAGTATGTTGCAGCAAGTTACTTTTTGGTACTTTATAATCGTCACTATGTCACAAGCTGAGAAATCAAAACTAACTGGCCATCACTATAGTCACTACAAGCTGAGCAGACCAATATTGCTTTACATCTCTCTAACCTTAGCAGAGAGCTTCATCTTTCCCAAAGTTCATGTGCTCAAACAAGATAAAAGAAAATTATTGCATACTAGATGTGTGCAAGATGGTCTCACCAAAGAATTGCTTACAAAGAAACACGATAAAAAAAATATGGCAATAACTGATTATTGTATCAAAATTTAAAGGGTATCAAATATCCAAGCAGATCAAACTTGAAGTGTATCAGTATCAGTATGTATGGTATTAAAAAATGCAACAGAAATACTATCACTCTTGAGTTCAACAATGGAGTTCAATGTGCACTCCTAATTCGCTTACTTTTTCTCTCATACAAAAAGAGAAGGGGAAAAAAAAAAAATTCAATCTCATAAGTTTGCAGGGATAGCTAAATGATTTTGTTATAAACTGGGAACCACAGAATTATAATGCTCACCCAGACCAAACGCATGCTTGTGGTACGATAGCTTGATACAAGAGTTCAATGAAGTAGAAGAACCATCAGTCTTGTACTCCTTGCCCATTTCAACATCAGGGAAGGACCCTGAAAATATAATTATATGTTTCTTCAAGCAATGTGTCAAGGCACCAAGCTCCAGTTGCCCACCCCAAGCTGCTGTTGTTTCCACCTCGCGACAGTAGTTTTCAAATCTCTGCGCCAGAGAATCATCTGACTCTCCTTCAACCTCATTCTCTGATATGAAAAAGGGGAGAAATTCAGAGACATGATCACGCATATAAGAAGCGGCCATCTCTCGAAGCTGCTGGAAATTGTAAGGTGAAGAACCTCCTGACAAGTGAGCTAGCTGATCCTCCACAGCACGATAAAGGCAGTGGCCATCAGGTTTTATATCATTGATGGTCAATCCAAGTGGGTCTAGCTTCTTCTCCAATAACCCATCTTCAATCACTCTATCACTTGTGATGTTGCTTTGTTCCTCTTTTATTCTTTGTTCCCTTGCAGCTTCTTGCTGAGCTCTTTTCTCACGTCTCTTAACACTTTTACTAGGCTTGTGATTATCAGCATTACTGGCCACAGATACTCCAGCAATTGCTTTGACAAGTGTGTCAAGGTTTCCTCTGTCATTTCCATTGCCAATCGTGCTGATATTATAGCCCAGTGAAGAAAGTTCCTGTGCATGTTTATCTCTAAGATTGGCAGATAGTTTGGCTACTTCCTCCTCAACTTGCTTTTTCTTTGCTTTCTGTTCGGCTTTGCTACCTTTAGCTGCAGCCTTTTTCATCTCAACCTCTTTGTTCTGTAGCTGGGTAATTTCTTTCCTGAAAATTTACAGAGTATTTGAAAAATGACAGTGAGATAACATTCTCTGAGCCACAGTTTGTACACCCCAAAAGAAGGTAAACTAAATCTACTCCTTGTGTCAAAAAAATAAAAAAATAAAAAAATAAAATACTAAATCTACTCCCAACAAAATAAAGTAAGGTTAAAAAACATATACCTGCTTTCTGTAATCAAGAACAATATCCCCCCCCCCCTCCCCAAAACAACAACAACAAAAAGCGTGCCTAAATGACCAATAATAAGAAACAGAGTCAGGTCAAAACCCAAGTATAAGTATGCTGATATGCTAGAAATCTAGGATTAAGGCATTACTCTCATTGGTTATTAATTTACTACCTCCGTTTCATATTATTTGCAACGTTTTGACATAAACTATGAGTAGAAGATGTCTAATCGTTGCAAATAATATGAAACGGAGGTAGTATTTAGGATTAAGAATACAACCCTACCCACTAACCTCCTACCCTTCTCCATGTTAGAACAATTGTGTCAACCAGCCTCCTTGACGATTCACAAAGGACCACCGGTGCTAACACCATCGCTGACATAACCACCACTGCTTACACCGCTACAACCTACACCACCATGGAAAAATCAACGCCACACCACCGCTTATGCCACCACTACAAGACTATCACTACAATTGGGAATAAACAAAATCAAAATAAACACCAACTCAGATAAAACTAATACCAGCTCTAAACACATACAAAGCACAAAAAAATGCTCTTAGTAATAATGCATCTTTCTCTCATCCCCATCACCACCATACCCATCTATATAGAGAAAAGAGATGAGAGAGAAATTCCCACCGTCGATTGTCAAGCACAAGCATTTTTTTTTTTTTAATAACATTCAAGGGCAAAGAGGTTGGATTTGGCTATGGTGATTTTAATATCCGGCCAAATTCAACCACAGTGGCCTCAATTTTGGTAACCTGTGTGGTTGTGATGCAAAGGAAAGAGAAGAGGTGGAGGTGGAGGTGGCTGTAATGAGGAAGGTTGGACGTTGGCAGAGATGGAAGGACAGAGGAAGTATAATATACTTCCGCTTTTTTTCTCTTTCTTTTTTCTTTTTTTTTTTTTTTCTTTTTTAGGAAGTATAGTTGGCCCCAAATCATTTTAGGAGTAATGCTTTGTTGTTGTTGCATGGTTATGCTTTCCGATTACACTCGATTCCTTTTGTTTTTACACTTTTACTTTATTCCTAATTTGTCCTTATAAAACACCTCTCTTTCCTACAACACTACCTTTCCTACTTTTCCAGTTGCAACACTCTCTTTCCTATATTTCTTACACATGCCCCACTACCCACACTCTCTCATACTCTCAGTGTACATACATAGTAATTAATACCATCATAAAAGAATGGAGATAGTATTATTTTGAAGCATCATATACAATTTTAAGGAAATCCTCAAATTGGTCCCTTGAGATAAAAGAAAATTTCCACTTTGTAGAACTATATTTTGCATATATTCACTATGGTAAGCTAAGATACTAAAAATCAGTGACACTAAACCTCTACAAAAATTTATGAAGTTAAAAAATGTCGTTAAGGTTTACTTTTAGAAAGGCAAAACTGGCCTCAATGACACCAACTATAGCATGGGTGCATAAAGAAGCACAACCTCAAACAGGAGCACTTTGGACCACAAACTATGCACCACACTACCCTAGTGGTTGTAGGGAGTCACAAATAGTGTTGTCTATGTCACACCTTGCATCCCCTTCAAGTTGTACAACTCTTTACACCCAAATATAGTGGGTGTCTTTGAGGCCATACTTTTCTTTCAAACCAATGAATGAAAAGGTTAGCACTTTGAAAACCTTTGATTTCCCTTTTATCCTTTCATGATCCAACTTGTGAGATTCCAAATAAAATCTTGCATAACAAGTCACTTTTTAACAGATTTTTTAATGGTATTTGTGTCAGGTCAGATTAATTATTTTTACAATCTGGGACGACAGAAGTGGAGCTACTACTACAATCTGTGGAACTCAAGGATTACCAAAGTAAAACTGTTATTAGTATTACGAAATCAGGTCACCAAAGTGAAACGTTGGCATAACTCAAAAGTACCAAAATGGAAAAGTATCGGACTTCATATATTTTCACGACAGAGTCAAAAAGATAATGACAGCTGTTTCCAAAAACAGACTAGAAAAAATTACTTTAGATAGTCACCAAAGACTTCATAACATTCATGACCCTACTGATTCAAATAGCTCAGTGAAACAACCTTACAAACCCTAATTAGAATGCTACGAGACATTCTATTCCTTAATAATTTATAAAGCAAAGACATGAATTAGGAATGCTATGATATACAAAATGACATATTCACCTACTTACATTACCTTGGATATGTCACATATAAAATTAGTAACTAATAAGTGATATTTATTCATTATAGATGATTATATTTTCAAAAGTCAGCACTTCTATTTTTAATGATGACAAAATATGAAGCTACTATCTCTTCTCCAAATTAAGGAATGCCAATAATGAACATGTGAAAGAATCCAAAGAGAATAGACGGGCACATACTCCCAACAAACCCAATTTGATTATCTGAAAGGGGCTGCCAAATGAAGAAAAGACTTTACAGAATTGCCAAGGGAACATGCTTCTACTTTTCATAATAGAATTAGAGAATAATGTGGGATATCCAACAACAAATAGCTTGCAAGGGGCCAATGACTTTGGTAGAGAGAAGATTTAAACCTAAACTTGCTCAATTCTAATAAGCCAGGCATCGCAAAACACAAAATATTGCTCAAAGCAATATATGTGGTAGTCAAAACATTACTTAAAGCAATTCCTGTGGTATCATACAGATAAGAAAAGCAGGTATACTCTGAGCATAAGACTACAGCCACATGTTCTCTAGGTTAATTATTCTACACTATGAGTCCACGAACCACAAAATGTAAGGATTTACACAGTATAGTAACTAACGTCCAGTCACCACATTATAAACCAAACTATCAGCGTAAATATGTTACATGAACTCTTCATTTCACCTCAAGTACTCATGTCAGACCCTCGACACTCGGACATGGGTATGACACTTGGACACTCACTTTTGGTTCAAAACCATGGATTTTTTCACAAAATAGCCGAGTCGGACGCTTAGACACATACCCGTGTCGGACATGGGTACCCGAGTCCATGTAACATAGCATAGCATAATGATCAATCCCAAAAAAAAAAAAAAAAAAAAAAAGGGTACTAATTTACCCAATATCCATAATCTAGGAAAGCATCTGGATAGATCAATATCTTGAAAGTGTAACAAAAAAACAGACATTTAAAGAAAAGGCTTAGTACATCAGATAGCTTTCAAAACCATAACTCGAAAATGTAAATGCTCCAAACACTTCAGTTATAGTGCCTCAAGAAGACTACCTTGATTCAAAGAATGATCGACAAGATTGATAGCTTCACACATCAGGTACGGTTTGTATTGATGTAGCTCCTTCCAAAGGTAAATTCTATATCGGTCTGTGTTAATTAAATATTCCTCACCCTCTTTGTTCTAAGGGACTCTAGTACTCTACAATTCACTTATATAAGAATATGGTCCATCAATCCAAAGTATGAGGTAAAATATTGGACTAGTTTACTAAAACAATTTAGTGAATTACTTTTCTGTACCGAAACAACGTATTGACATAACAGAATGTATACGATTTTAATACGTCCATAATAAAGGAAAATTCTCTTCTGAGATAAGGTATTAAGATAAGGTCACAAGGACAAGGCAACTAAAGAGTTACACAGGACATAATTAAAAAGCATACAATAAGCTTCTGCATCTATCATATACGAAGTATGTAATCCCAGCAAAATGATCTACTAAGTAAAATGGTCGTTTGTCACTAAAAGAGCACCTATTCAAATAACTAAATATATAACACATAAGAGACTAACATCCTATCTATTGCTTAAATTGTTAATGGAATAAAGAAAAATTTATGGATTTACCTGTGCCTTGAAAGCATTTCATCACGGGTTTCCTTTTTCTCCACAGGTAGATTATCAAGGTTTTCTTGAGCTTCCGCAACCTCTATCTCATGGCTACCCTTCATCTTTTGACCTGTGCAACAGAATGTTTAGTTTACCCAAGGTCTATGTGCCAAAACTAAAGAGATAGAAAGACTGGAAGACAAGTATGAATAACTGATAAAAACTTGGATGAGTAATGATTGATGTAAATAAATACTAAATCAGTTCTCTCATTCAAAAATGGAGCTAAAGAGGTATAGTTCATGCATATAACTTGGTTAATCTATGATAGTTTCATTTATAATCAATCATCATACCTATAGTACATTGTGACATTCATGTAAAAAATTTGCTGAAGCTATCTAATTAACAACAAAAACCAATAGAAGTAGATGGTTATATATTATAAACATGTATAGGGCCGAGCAGAGCCGAGCTCGGTAATTAAGCTAGCAGTTAAACTTGATCAAACTTGTATTCCCAAGTATTAATTCGTGCTAAAATAAAGACCAACCTATCATTCTATTAATCGGAACCACAATTCTACTAGCTTAACACAAATATGCTTATACAATAAGCAAACATTTATTGAGATTAACCTGCTCTTAATCTGAACTAGGTAACATCCTCTTCTTAATCACCTTAAGAACCCTTTTGAATTAAATAATAACTTAACTATAAGAATATTATGAGTAAATATTAAAAACTCATCAATGTGCTTCAAAAACATCTAGAAAAAAATAAATAAATAAATAAAATAAAATAAAATAAAACTTTCTTATAACAATAATGTAATGATGTACCCATAAGATTATTATGAGTAAATATTAAAAACTCATCAATGTCATCATAAATATGCCAGATTATTCTAAATTCCATAAACTAATAATGATTAATGACACAAAAAATGTAGAAAACAAATCTAAAATCTGTAATTTCATAGGAGAACTGTCCCTGAGCCTGCAACACATTAGCAACCAAATTTGACTATATTATCAAATTAGGCTTGAAAAATCAAGTTAAATTCTTCTCGCATAAGCATACGAATAGCACAAATCTAGTAACAACTCGCTAATTATATTGTTTCATAATTACAGTAATTATAACCAATAGTTCAATAATCCACCTTAGAAGAACCCTAAATTGACCATATTGACAATTAAATTAACTTTATAAACTAAATACTATAATTAATATTCGATGCTAATAAAATAAAGAAAAAAAATTATCTTACCTCGGAAGTTACTTCAATGGAGGAGAAAAAGCTCAGAAGCCGCTTCAATGGAGGATTCAGAGCACGCTTCAATGGAGGAGAGAGAGGGAGGGCTGCAACGACGCAGCGGAAACGTGATAAAACTCCAAAGGGTGAAAAATTTATTCTTGGTTCGTATTTTAGGTTCCGGGTAAACGGTATTGAAAACTGGATACTCCCTCCGTTTTTTTTAGTGGATTACTAAACATCGCCCGCAAATCTCCACATAAAGCCCACAAAATTAGAGTGAAATGACACTTTTGCCCTCAAAGTAAAAAAAAACACAATTTCTTCTCTCTATTCTCTACTTCCACTTTCTCTCTCTAAAAAACTTTCCGAGCGATGTCGAGGCGGCCGGCAAGGAAGTGGCGGCACCGGCGGCGGGTGGACGGCGGTTTGCCGGCGAGGAGGTATTTTTTATTAATTTTGTTTTTAAAAAATAAAAAAAAAAGTTTGGAGGCGGTGGCGGCGCCAAGGCCAGACGCCACCACCACGGCGGAGGCGCCTAGGCCAGACGCCGTGACGGTGGCGGCGGCGCCTAGCCCAGACGCCACCACCACGGCACCACCGTCTGGGCTAGGCGCCGCCGCCACCGTCACGGCGTCTGGCCTAGGCGCCTCGTAATATATTTTTTTTTTTAATTTTTTTTTGTTTTTAAATTTGAAATTTTATTTTCGAAAATAATTTTTTTTTTCTTTTTTTTTAAATTTGTTTTTCTTTTTTTTAATTTTAAATTTTATGTTTCTGATTTTTTTTTTTTATTTTGTTTTAAATTTTGTTGTTTTTTTTAAAAAAAATTTTATGTTCCTCTTTTTTTTTTTTAATTTTTAATTTTATGTTCTTTAAAAAAAAGTTTAAAACAAAAAAAAAAAGAGAATTAAATTAAAAAAAAAAAATATTTTTTTAAAGCCACCCCTAGTGGCGGCGTCCTGGCCAGGCGCCTCGGCCGTGGCTCCGGCGTCCTGGCCACGCGCCACTCCCATGGGTGAGGCTTCCCCACCAGGCGCCTATGCCACGGTGGCGGCGTCCTGGCTAGGCGCCACAACCACGGCATGGCCTTCTCGGCTAGGCGCCAGCCACCATTTCGTCCTTACGATACGTTACGAACTTCGTTTTCCGGCGACGATGGCGACTCTCCGGTGCATATCGCCGCCGACGACGTCTCTTCGGTGATCCACATTTTTTTAGTGCGAAAAATTTGTTTTCGGTTAAAATTATAAAAAGGGCAAATTTGTCAAAAAATTATAAAATGCGGGCTTTATGTAGTAATTTGTGGGCGATGTTTAACAAATCCCTTTTTTTAAAGTGTGCTAAAACGCAATCTGGTTTACTTAATGCAACCCTTTTATTATAATTTTATGTGGCCTTTTTGTTTTCAAGTGTAACACTTTTATTTTTGGGAAATTATTACTACGCATATTTTAAATATTATTTCTCTCTCCTTTCATACTCCATACTCAAATAATATAAGGAAACAAAATAATATTTCTTCCGTTCCACAAATATTGCAACATTAACATTTTGGGAAACTTTACAAATATTGCAATATTTTCCTAATTGCATATGTTTTTTTCTTTCTATCTCCTTATTACATAATTCTGTATCTTTATTCCTCTCTAATTCTCTCCTTTTTAAAAAAAAAATTCATGTCCCCGCCCCATGTTGCAATATTAGGGTAACATAAGAACTAGTAAGAAATTTGGAGGGAGTCTGGTTTTATCGATAGAAAACCTAACTTTTTATTATTTTGTAATTTATTTGTTTAGTTTTTAAGGCTTAATAATATTCCTCGTTTGGTAAAGCTCTGTTTTTTCTTGAATTATAGGTTTTTTTTCTCCATAATAAATATTTTTCTTATTATATTTAATTTGGAAAATTTGACAATTTTTAATAATCTCATGGTTTAGCAACCTTAAAATGGTTCGTCATTTCAATTAACTCGGTCATATTATCCTATCTTTTGGGAGTTTCTTCCCCTAAAACCCTAACCGATTTTAACCTCTTTAATATGTTATATAGGTCACGTGTTAAGCTACCCTACTCTTCTCTTCATGGTTAAACTACACAAACAGTCGGACACTCCAACCATCATTAAAGTCCACATAAAAGCCGTCATAATCAAAGACTCCAACACTGGCACTTTTTTCTTTGTACCACAACCATTGGCGGAGCCAACGTGGGTCTTGGTGGGTCACGTGACCCACCAAGTCCAAAAATGAAAGTTGGTTTTATTACTATAAGTGCATATCAATTGCAAAAAAATCTCGCAGCTTAGTTGGTAATTCATGCGAACAGGGTTGTCTCCTTATTAGGTCGTGGGTTTCGATTCCCCATGTTCAGCATTTTACCTTTTTAAACTTTTATGTTATAGCTTTCTATTTCTTTCCCTTTTCTTTTACATTTATTTTAGCTTTTCTATTTCTTCCTCTTTTCTTTTACATTTGTTTTAAGTCTTTCATACAATACTTCCCTATGTTTCTAGTTGTTGTGCTTGCTTTTCTATTTTATTTTCCCCTATTCTTTTTCAATATTTTTTAGTATTTCACACTTTCGTATGTTTTTATTTTCGATCTGTTTGTTTTTTTAATTTCGACCCCTTTTTCTTTTAATTTCACTTCCCCACGTTTCTATTTTGCCATTATGTACTTATGGTACATAACCATTGTGAATTTGTGATTGGCTTCTTATTCAATCTTCCCCTTCTTTTCTTATCATTTGACTTTTTTACTTTTCCCTTTTCCTATAATTCTAGTTTCTACATTAATTAAATTTTAATTTTCAAGATTTTGTTGATAAAAGAATAACAACTTTTATAATACATTTCTAAACAAACAAAATATTCACAATGTAATGGCTCCCTTGAATTATTGGTTATAATTAAAACTTGAATTATGACATTAAATTTTATCATACATAGTCATAATTGTCGTACATTTGAAGTTTTCAAACTCATATGTTAATATTTACAATTATAATTGTATGTTTAAATTATTTAAAATTTAGGAAACAAATTGCTCTCTTAAAACATTATTCGGTAAAATAGATGGTGACCCACCAACTTGAATTTCTAGATCCCGTCACTGACCACAACACCTAATTAAAACCAATGTCAACCTTTTTATTCTTGTAAATACAACAATATTGGCAATATTTATACCTACTTCTTTTGATTCAGATTAGTTAACACGTTTTACTTTTGACACTATTCATAAACTCTATTTCACACATCCTTTATGATTTAAAAATAATAAAAAAAATAGTCATATAATACCCTGTAATAATTCTCTCAATAATCTTTACTTAGTACGAACTAGAGTTATTTATGATAAAAAGAAATAATACCTGTATTTTTGTGAATTATAAAATATTCAATTGTCATAAACAATGTGAAACGAAGGTAATTAATTGTTCTGTAACGTAGGGAGTTGGAAAACGATTTCAAAAAGGGAGTTTTAGGCGGTCTCTCATCATTCACCCACAAGAAAGGAAAACATAGGTGGCAAATAAACCTGGGCACGGGCCGGGTTGGCCCGCGTGCCGCCCGGCACGGCCCGCCGTTCGGCGCAGCCCGACACGGCCCGAAGTCAAGCACGGCACGGCACGAAGTTCAACTTCCGTGCCACGGGCCGTGCCACGGACACGGTTGAGAATTCCCAGGCACGGCCCGGCACGAGCACGGGCATGGCCCGCCGTGCTGGCCCGCAGGCACGGCCCGCGGGCCAACGGCTATAAACGGCTATAAAACGGCTAGTTTTTTGCCAAAAATTCTATAAATACTCACCTCCATTTCATTCCCAAATCACAAAATCACAATCTCTTCTTCTTATCTCTTATATTCTCTAAATCTCTAATAATCCTTATTTTCTTAAATTCTCTAATTATTCTCTTAAATTCTCTAATTATTTTCCTAATATCGGAAAAAATTAAAAAGTTCGTAATCGTAATTAGTGGAGCGTTGAAGCACGGTTGTAAGATCTAAACTAATCTTAATTTATTATTGTTTTATTGTTATTATTAGAATAATCTTGTTTAATTATTATTGTTGTTAATTGTTATTGTTGTTGTTATAATTGTTGTTATTAATTATTATTATTGTTACAATTGTTGTTATTATTTATTTTTGTTGTTATTGTTATTGTTATAGTTGTTGTTATTAATTATTATTATTGATATTTTTATTGTTAAAATTGTTGTTATTAATTATTATTATTATAGTTAACCACTTTTTATTAAAAAATTAATTGTTAATTATGGCATCGAACAACCCATCATCTAGGTCTAGGGGGAAAGGCCGACTTATCCGTAGTAGTAGTTCTAGGGAACCACCAAATACAACGAGCCCCCAAATTACGAGTCAAACCAATGACCCCATTTACTTCCCCTCGGGCTATGAGCCATATAATACGTCGGGATTTCCAGCACCACCACTAAACCAATTTCCACTACCACCATACCAATTTCCACCTAATTATATCGGTGATCAACAAAACTATTGTTCTAGCCAAGGTAGCCAAGAAAGTACCCGAATTCCCTCCGGTTCTACTGCCACTCCCACTAGTCCCACTACTAACCATCACACACATCATGAATGGTTAACCGAAACTGAGATGCTACTTTTGAAAAACCGAAGGAGTGAGGTATGGCGTTATTTTGTCCTAAGTAAAGATGGTGAACAATGGGCAAAATGTAAAACATGTAATAGTGTATTCACGGCAGTTACCAAAAACGGGACGGGACACTTATCTAGACACATGAAAGCTTGTGCAAAACCAGCTAGTGATCCAACCCAGCCCAAAATTTCCCAATTCCATCCATACGGCTTTACATACAACTATGAGAGGGATAGGGATGAACTAGGAAAAATGATAGTACACGCCGAACAACCTTTTCTTTTCTCGGAAAGTGACGCATTCAACACCTACATTAACAAAGCACTACAACCCCAACATAAAAGAATCTCTAGGAAAACCGTTCGTTCCGCCGCAATGAAAAATTTCCTAGAGTACAAAGTCCGGTTACAAGCCGAATTGAGTAACCTTAACTGTAGAGTATCTTTAACAGCCGATTCTTGGGATAGTGGTTATAAATATCACTATTTATGTGTGACTTGCCATTGGGTAGATGATCAATGGATGTTACAAAAAGAATAATACATTTCAAAATGCTGGAATACCCACACACCGGCATTAACATTGCTCACCATTTAATGCAAGCAATAGACGAATACAACCTTCGAGATAAAATGATGTCTATGACTTTTGATAATGCAACCTCTATGACATACACAGCTAATCTTATCAAACAAAACTTAACCGATGTACTATTAGACGGTGAAGCTCTTCATACTAGATGTGTTTGCCATGTACTTAACTTATGTGTACAGGATGGAATTCGGGCAATTGGCCCATACTACAGCAAAATCAGAGATGCTATTATGTCTATTAATAGCTCTAACATGAGATACCAAGAATGGAAGAGTTTTCTAAAACAACAAAAGATAAGGGTAATAAAAATTAAAACCGATTGCCCAACTAGGTGGAATTCCACCTATGACATGTTAACAAAGGCAATTGAGTACAAGGGCCCGTTAACATTATTTTACAACCAAAAATTTCCACAAAATGCTTTGTATGATGATGATTGGAAAAACTGTGAAAGATATATGCAATTTTTACAGTTATTATATAACATGACGTATTGTTTTTCTACTGTTTACAATCCTTGTGCTCAAAACTTTCTTTCTAATGCATGCTTACTCGCCCAACTTTTCGCTGATCATCGCGATCAAAGTGATTATGATCAGTATCTTCCAGCAATGGAAAAAAAGTGGCGTAAATATTATAGTGAGATTCCTTTGATTTATATTTTTGCTTCCATATTAGATCCTAGGCAAAAGTATGAAAACACATTTATGTTAGTTGACATTTACTTTCAATGCATGTTTCTTGACGATGATGTAGAAAACTATAAGACAAATGTGAAAGATCAGTTTTTTGCTTTATATAGAGTCTATGAAGCCAAATATGGCACCGTTCCTCGCTCAGGGCCTTCCCAACCATCCAAAAACGTAAGTAAGAAGGCCAAACATTTATTTTCACAAGCTACTAACTTGATTTCAAGGTTTTTAGGTGATTCATCAATCAGGAGAACGCAAAGCGACGTCTCGGAGTTGCAGATGTACCTGAGTTACGACTTCACCAAAGGCATGGACGACGATGAGATAAACAGCCTCGACCTCCTTGCATGGTGGAAACAACAAAGCTCGAAGCATCCAACTTTGGCGGCAATGGCACGAGACATTCTTGCTATCCAAGTTTCCTCCGTCGCCTCCGAACGAGCTTTCAGCGCATCCGGAAGGGTTTTAGACGATAGAAGAACAAGTCAAAAACCCGAAACACTAGAAATGTGCGTGTGTTTCAAAGATTGGTTGGATGCGGAAAATCGCTCACAAGACCGTTCTTACGACCACAACGACAACGAAGACGGAACCTCCGCTTCCGGTTCGGGTTCGGCTAGTTCCCAATCTATGCAACTAGCCGATGACCTTGAAGGCGAAGGCGAAGACGAAGACGAAGACGAAGACGAGCAAGAAGAAGGAGAAGAAGAATAGACAATTATTGTATATTGTACGATTTTAAAAATATCAATTTTATCATTTTCCAATTTTTGTTTAATACCATCATTGTATGATTTTTATCATTGTACAATTTTCTCAACTCAAGTAATAATAATATAAAGTACGCATTTTTCACATCCAAAGTCCAATTTGCCTTTTTTTCCCGTTTTGTTACAATTTGTAAATTCATATTAAAAAAAAAAAAAAATTATACCAATTACTAATAAATCATAAACATTAAATTTTAAAGTAATAGTATAAAGTAAATATATAAATATAAATATTGAATATACAAATTATAAAACATAAATATTCAACTTATAATTATAAAATTCATAA
This sequence comes from Chenopodium quinoa, assembly GCF_001683475.1. Classification (NCBI taxonomy): domain Eukaryota; kingdom Viridiplantae; phylum Streptophyta; class Magnoliopsida; order Caryophyllales; family Amaranthaceae; genus Chenopodium; species Chenopodium quinoa. The sequence continues at coordinate 8,702,966 of NW_018745684.1, forward strand.
CTTAATAACTTATAAGTTATAAACTTATAAGTTATAACCTTATAAAACTTATAATTATAATTTTATAACTTATATACATTATAAACTTATTAATTTATAATGTTGTCATAAAAAATAAAAAAAAAAAAAAAAAAAAAAAAAAAAATTGAAAACTGCACCAGCCCGCTGCCAGCCCGCAGGCCGGCACGTGGCCGGCACGGCACGAGCCCGCCAGGCACGAGGGCCGTGCCGTGCCGTGGGCTGGCCTGTGAAAATGGCCGGCACGGCACGACACGAAAACCTGGGCCCGCAGGCACGACCGGCACGGCACGAACCAGCCCGTGGCCCGACAGACACGGCCCGCGGCGGCCCGGCCCGGCACGGTGCCCAGGTTTAGTGGCAAATCGAACACAAAATCAGAAACACATGCAACACTCTTTTCTCAACACTTGGAAAATGAAACTAACACCCGTTACTACACGTGTAATTTAGAACCATTCCCTCGCTCCACCACATTCTAAATTTAAAGTGCCTAATTTCTTTTCCTTCTAATCTTCTATATTATTCTTCAAGGATCTTCAACTTCAATTTACATGTATTCCAAAACTATTCTTATATGTTCACAACTTTGTATCCAATAAAAATAAGGATTACTACTTTGAATTAATCAATCATCATAGTTGTTGGTATTTGATTATCTGGCGTACCATACGTGATTAGCTAATGATGGCACGACGACGCTCCGGGATGAAGTTGATGTCGTTGGTGGTTGTGGTGGCTGTAGTGGTGTCGTGCAACGTCTCCGTGTCGTACGCACACGAAGCCACCGAGGAGGAGATCAAAGAGGGTGGTGAATCGTGGACGGGTTGGGCTAAGGAGAAGATCCAAGAGGGGCTTGGATTGAAGCAACAAAATGTTGGTGATGCAGGTAATATTTATCAATCGAAGTTTTTTTTTTAGGTAATGTACGCTATGATGTAGATAAGATTCGATCTAGACCTTGAGTTACATTTCAGGACTTTGATCAACTAAACTGTTTGATATCTACACAATCAACCTCAAAGGGTATACGTAACAAGACTAACAACACCATTATCAAAAGTGTCAACACGTGCACAAAGTAGCTTACCCTATTACAATCATATTTGGAAAACAAATTATGTTTGGATTATGCATGGATGCATGCTATTTTGTGTTAAGGTGGCTTTTTGTTCCCTTGTTCGATCGGGTTAATTCTTTTAATAGTTCTAGAAAATTATGATGGTAATATGGAATTATTATTTATGATTTTATTTTATTTATTAATAGATATGTTGTCACTTAAATTAGTTGGAAGGAAATTACAAGTAAAACCCAACTATATAAATTCATGTTATATGCATATTATAATTATGAGATATTGGAACAATACGAGACAACATGATACATCGTACACCTTATTAGTTATTTCTTAATAGATTGTTTTGCTTATATGTTTAAAGCTTGTTAATTTGTATTAAATCGATTTGTTGAATTCCATAAAACATTATAGAAGATCATAAATCAAGCATATATAGATTTTTAACAATAGAATGATTCTAAATGAAGTACAAATGTGCAATATTGATTGAGTAAAGTGCAAGATTATAATTTTATGATATGGGCAGCAAACGTAGCCAAAGAGAAGACATATGAAAAGGCAAATGAAGCCTCTGACAAAGCAAACGAAAAGGCACGACAAGCTGAAGATAAAACATCCGAAGCTACTAGAGATGCCGCAAACAAGGCTGCATCGTCGAAAGATGCAGCCACTGAGCAGGCCGAAGTAGTGAAGGACAAGGCTCAGCAATACGTCAACGAGGCCTCTAACAAGGCCTCGAACGTCAAAGATCAGGTTCAGCAACAATCGGAAACAGTAGGCCGTAAAGCTCAAGAGGCTAAGGAGACAATGGGCCAGGAGGTTGATAAGGCAAAGGAGGCAACGGCTCGAAAGGCTCAAGATGCCAAGGAAAAGGCCCAAGATGCGAAGGAAGCCGCGGAGGAGCATTCGAGTTGGATGAAGGAGAAGGCCAAGGAAGGGTATGATGCTGCAAAGAAGAAGGCTGGTGATACTTTGCGTAATGCTAAGGAGATTGCTCAAGATATGACCTCGACTCGTAATATTGTTGATAACGATGATGAGGACGATGAGCTCTAAATAAGAAGTTTGTTGCAATGGTCGTAGATGGAGGGAAGGAAGACACGGATTTGTAGTTAGTGTTTTGTCCATTTTGGAGGAATGTCTCTTCTATTTATGTTATTATAGTAAGAAATGTTTATATGTGTGAAAAATGTTATCCTAGATTACAGTCAGTTTTATTGCATGTAAAATTTACTTGTATAAGCTTCACTTGTCTTTGACTCTTTTAAGTTAAAAAGAGCCACCTACAACGGCTAGCAATGGTGGCGAAGAGGGCAGATACGGGGTTGTTGCCACCGATTGCAGTGACTACGTTTGCAAGGTCTAATATGTATGTTAATTTTTAAGAAAGTTGACAGTAGAGCTAAGATGTATGTTAATTTTTAAGGAAGTTGACAGTAGAGCTTGTGACGGCAATAGTGCAATACATATGTACCCAAGCTCAGTTTTGAAATAGCTAGCTCTTGTAGTATGTACTAATAAAATCACATTCCCTCTGGATTATTTTTTATACCTCTATATTATTTCGATCCACTTTTGGTCGATTTTCGACTTGCTGATTAATCATCTAAAACTCTAAACTTCACCATATCTTACACAGAGAAAACAAAGTGCCTTGTAAAAAACAAAAGAGAAACAAACTGGGAAACATACAAATTCCGAAACCCCTTAAAATCAAACACATTGAATACAACGATTAAAATTTGTCCCTAAAGGGTTTACACCTACGTATGTTAGTATGCTACGGCTCATTTATGGTTACATTAATCTACATAATTTATAAAAGGTGGACATAAGTGATGTAGAAAAAAATTACAAAATTGGACTTGACCTCAACAACAGAAGTATGCGGAATTGCAGAGGTTATATATACATTTTTACAGTACAAATCTACGCTGTTAAGAATCGGACATGAAACATAGGATTTCTAACTAAGAAAAGGGACCAAACGAACCCGGTTAATTCTTCTGGCAAAAATACTCTAAACTTTACTATCTCTTCAAGATTTCCCCTGAGTAGCAGCCGAATGACCCTTACCCTTTGGCATTTTCTTTGTGCTAGCTGCGAAGAAATTATATTTCAAATTAGCAGCTCATTCTATCAACTTCAGAAACAAGATCTAATTGAAACATAGAAAGTATAAAACAGTATCGATGAAAAAAAATTCAGAAGGTATGAAAAATTGAAGAGGGTGATTGAGAGCATATACCATCTTCGACATCCTTCATCTGGTAATAATGAGGAGCTATCTCAATTAGCCAATCCGGTTTTAGCTCAGTTACCTGCAAATAGAATCAAGAGTCAACAACTCAACAATGTACAAAAATATATTTTCGAAAGAAAAAGAAAGCTAGCACAAGAATATTTATGCCCATTCAAAATGTAATACTCAAATAGTCAAATGGGAGCAGCAGGAAGAAGGATGAAAAGTTACCTGTCTCATATATTCCTTCGTTGTCAGAACCAGTTCGTGGTATACTACCCATCTTGGTTGCGGCTCCATCTGCTCGTAAAGAAAACAACTGTTCAGTTCCAAAAACAATATAAAAAACCTACATATATTAACAAACTTAGGTAACCAAGGAGTCGGAGCACAAGGCGGGCAGAGGAACAGGGAATGCAACAGAAAAGAAAACAAACACACACAAGCAGAAAGCATATATTTTGCAGTATTAGGCATTACCAGAAATGCATGTAAATAACCAAACCCAAAACGACAAACTTAGAGAAAAGTATATTGCAACCCCCACCCCCTTGCCCTTTTTTTTTTGGCTTGGGAAAGAGAGAGATTGGGGAGAAGGGCAAGGATAAGTTTATGATTTAGAAGGGTATATGTGTAAATGTGTTATCTTCAACTTGGCCAAATCATGTAATCAAGTACATAGCTATAAGTCGATAATAGAAGATTCAGTAAAAGAAGTGACAACCAACCATCAGGATCTTGTTCGAGAAATTTTTAAATGAGAATTTTTTGCACAGCCATTCAAGATGACTATGATCAATCCATCCAATGGCCCTCGACAAAGGGATGATAACCTTAATAAAAAAAACTGCAGTACTGTAGCTGATTATAATTCGAACCACCAACACAAAAATTTCAAATAAACAGGACAAATTGAAGCCACTTATCAAACCAGAAACCACTCCAAAGTTCCACTGCCCGCCCATGCTCACCACAAATGTTAACTTTTCTTTTCTAATTGCCACAAAGCCATCTTAAAAGCCCCGCCTCAGGATAAAATTAAAATTAATTTCATCACTGTCGTACCAATACTTTACGCGTGCATTGAAAATTTCATATCAGATAAATGCATGACATACAGAATATTAAATGAAAATGCATCTGATAGATTTTGCTTTGACGTTAATAACAGAATCCAAGCAACTGAAAACTTTACACAGCTTACCTGTGCTAAACCTGAACTGGGATGAAGGTACACAGTTTGAGGATGCTTGATTGTCCTATAAGATCCATTTTTCTGTAACCTTCCCGTATGAGGAAAGAATCCTGAAGCAGTTAATGTAAAGTTGCAGTTACTACTTTATCTTACAGTCTCACAGATAGCATATGTTATCAAAAATCTGAATAAAGGGCTTTGCATAAGAACCTGCAGTGATGGACTTTTTTATAGCTTCCAAATCATTTAGACTCGTCGTGGCTTCAATTTCGACCCTTTCCAGGAGTCCCTCAAGTTGATCTCTAATATCCCTTGCTCTTTTCATACTCCTGACCTAAACAAAAGGATCCAGAATTTAATATTTACTGGAGAGCATGAATCAGATAACTATAATAGACAGCACTAACATAGGCACCATACTATAGAAAAAGAAATGCTACAAATCTTTAACTAGAGCAGTTAGAACTATTCCTTACTAGATCAAATGAAAATGAAAATAAAAGGTTGTAACTATACCTGAACATAATTCTCAAAGCACCACATGCTTCCATAATCGCATGCTTTCCAGTCATTGTAGATCTAGGGAAAGAGGACAAAAATTTAGCACAAAAATCAACAAATATAACACAGAGATAGCAGAAAATTCAGCAAAACATTCACAGAAATAAAAATTGATCTCCACAATAATCATGCTCGGCATAAATCCAAGCATATCATAATTGAAAGAGAAGGAAGTTCTTAGACACTACTGTGTCTAATGTCCTAGCATTAGAGAAAACATAACGCTCTCGATGAAAAAAAGTGTCAAAGAATAATATGAATGCCTTTTACCACACCAGTGTGCTCTTTCCTTTAGCAATTTTAGAAAAAACAATCTAAACATAGAGTAGCTCTAATACCTTGAGAAGTGCAATATGGTCTCCAACATTCCCCTCATGGAATCTCATCCTTGCAGTGTCTGCATGGACTTGTTTGTCCTTGGGGCGGTAAAATATCGAGTTCCCAATAGAAAGCATTGCTGCAATGGTAATGATCTCCTCTGAACATTTATGCTTCTCAGAAGCAACAATCATCTTTGATAACATGGGATCAAGGGGAAATTCCGCCATCCTTCTACCAACTTTAGTCAGCTCACCTAGCTTATTTAGGGCACCAAGTGCATAGAGCAACTCAAGAGCTTTCAATAATGCTTCAGACGGTGGTGGGTCCATGAAATCAAAGTTCAACAAGTCATGAATTCCAAGACTTTTAAGGGAAAGCACAACATTTGCAAGATTTGTTCGCTGAACTTCAGGGACAGTATTATCCTCTAAATCTTGGTAGTAATTGTAAGCAGTGTATAATCTATAGCACTTTCCCGGCCCTGTTCGTCCAGATCGACCTGCACGTTGATTTGCCGATGCCTTGGAGATGGGTGTCACCAGCAATGACTCCATCCCCGTTCGTGGATTATACGACTTCATCTTGACGAATCCTGGATCTATAACATATTTAATCCCATCAATTGTCAGAGAAGTCTCTGCTATATTTGTGGCCAACACAACCTTACGTGCCCCTTCAGGAGTTGGTTCAAATATCTTTGCCTGCAGATCTGTTGGAAGGTTGGCATAAATGGGGCATATAATAAGTTCAGCAATCTTTGTACCAAGGCCCCTAGTCCTATGCTTCAGTATTTCCTCTGCTGCTTCAATTTCTTCTTGTCCAGTCAAAAATATAAGAATATCACCAGGTGATTCTGTGACATGTATCTGCAACGCAGTAACAATGGCTGCATCCAAATAATCAGCTTCGGGTGCCTTTGTATAGTGTATTTCGACAGGGTAACGCCTCCCTGGAATTTTGAATATTGGAGCAGAATCAAAATAGTCACTAAACTTCTCGGCATCAAGAGTTGCACTTGAGATGAGTAACTTCAAATCTGGCCGAAAGCGAGCAACATCCTATTACATGGGAGCACTTTTCTGAGTATATAGCAAGATAAATTGGGAATGATCACAAAACAAACAAAATTCACTGCCAGAAAAACACATAGTGCTAAATATCCAAATATTTCCCTCTTGACTAGCTAAGATAAGACATTTGGAATCTTTACAAAGCACTACAACCCCATCATTTACCAGGCAGGTCATCGTCACTTAATTTAAGAGGAACATCTGGGATTGGATTAACGAGAGATTGCACCTACCTTGACCAATCCAAATAATATGTCCGTAGAAAGTGTCCTCTCATGTGCCTCATCCACCATGATAACACTGGAGAAAATAACAAATCAGAAAATGTCTAGGCATATAATTTGAATAGAAGTATAGAGTTAAACAAGTCTGGAACTAGCAAGTCACCTGTAGCTAGCAAGGTCAGGCTCACCAAGAAATTCACGAAGCAGCATACCATCTGTCATATACTTAAGAATCGTCTTCTCAGATGTGCAATCTTCAAATCGTATGGAATAACCCACCTGCACGTGAAAACAAAGTTGTTTAATCTTAGGGCATAGCATAATAGCATATCATACTGATAACTACTACATTCGCTAATAGTCACATGGCTATATCATGGAGACCACAACTGCTAAGGCACTGAATAACTGAATTACTGCCATGAAAGCATAGACATAATAACACAACATAGATTCCCTGTAGTATCAAAGATGAATTTATTTAAGTATGATCAGTGCTGTGATTCTATTCAAATATGGTCACGAATTTTTTCATAAGAGAACACAAGTAATGACTACTGTATGAATGTATGATACACCATTACTTTGCATTTTTAGATAATATATCTAACATCACAAAGTCACAAGTAATTACAAAATTCCACAATTGCAAGAATAATTTTCTGCAAAGATGGCAATTTGTTTGTGAAAAATTAGTTGGACAAAAAAAACAAGAAAGTAAAAGACAGCAAGGCAAAATCCAAAACCCTAATGTCTAACAATTCACCACCCTTATTTCAGTATTTAGAAATTCATGTAAGACATGAAGCAATATATTCCCTCCATCCTCTAAAAATATCAGAGACCTTAAAGGTACAATATCAACAAGTAATATAAATCGGCAACCAATGAAAAAAGCTTACCTCATGCCCAAGTTTCACACCCATTTCTTGGGAAACACGAGCAGCAACACTCATGGCAGCAACTCTCCTTGGCTGAGTACATCCAATCTGCATCACAGGAAAAGCAAAGTTTTGATTTTTTAGGAATTTATGACAATATCTAAATGCATCCAGCTAATTATACTCATGATAGTATTATAAAAACTCAAACCATTGTCAAAAGGGTGGATTTTAAATAATGTACAGACAAAAGCTTCTTCTTGTTATTTCCCCCAAACCAGAACCTATTTAGGGTGCATTTGCGTTAACTTCACCTATAATTCACTCATGTGAGCTTTTATCCTGAACGTAACTTGTATGAACTTATCCGAAAATATTTTTCCAAAAACGTATTTTCCTGGCAAAAGTTAAAATTTAAAAATAAGGTGAGGAGAACACATCCTTAGGTTTACAGTAGTAGTCTTCTCCAACATGGTTGATCTAGAATTACGATGGAATAATTGGCTTGGAGGTACCTTTAAATATAGCACTCAAGAATCTATTTTGGACTCCTACAAGTGTCAGAAGTCAGAGCTCTAGCCAGTGCTTGACAAATATCATAACTCATAGAAGTAGCAACTATGAGGCATATCCAGAACAAACACATGAACAAGTTCATTGAAATTTTCTGATGCAGTATGCTTCTAAAGAAGATACATCGAATTCTTGATAACTAGGTACTCTCACTACACAAACCACATAACCCACAGAGAGTATCTCGACAGAAAAGTGAGTGCACATGAACTTTCATAAACCGACACATGTCAACTTACAGGCATCTACACAACTGTGCATATAGCAGTCATTTTCCTTGTAGTTGTGTAGTCAAGTACTAAACAGCAACTATTTTTCATTTAAATTAATTATGAGTCTAGTCCACCTCAAAAAAAAAAAAAAAAAAAAAAAAAACATTCAGTGACCATTTGGTTCACACTAGAGAGAGGGTAGAGAATTGAGCCAAGAACTTGAATATTTGTTTGGCTCAAGAGGGGGCGGAGGTAAATCAAATTATTTACCAAGCAAATCCTTTCATTTGTTTGGTTTACGTAAAAGAAACTTCAAACATCCCCTCGACTCTTTCCTACAACAGCCACAGTTGGATGCCAAATTTGACCAGGAAATAGTTGGACCCAACCTCCATTGACAGAACCACAATAGTCAGGAAGGGAAGGTTCTGGTTGTGGGGCTGGGAGAAGTTGGTAGTGAAGATATTTTCTAGAAGAAAGTAGTGACCATGGACAGTAAAAGTGGTGATAGCTAGGTCTTAGAGATGGATGGTTCTGAGGATAAAAGAGGTAGACTGAGGAAAGAGTGGTAATTGTAGACGATTGCTGGTTGGGATGATCTGACAGGGTTACAGCATTACAGGTGACAAGTGGTCGGGAATTGTGAGGATAAGAAGTTGACGTGGATTTGGTGTTGAAGTGAGTACTAGTAGTGAATGACTTCTCAAGATCTGTAACGGGTTCGGGACTTGGGGAATCTAAAACAGTGAGGGTAGGAAAGAGGGAGTGAAGGACAGAATACCAGTTTCTTGTTTGGGGTGAAATGATTAAGGCAAAATGGGGAAATAGGATTAACCATTCTTGAATACGCCCAACAACACAAAATCATGCACATAGGCATATCAGCTTCTATAAGCATATTGCTAAGAATTAATTCAACACGAGCGATTAAGCAAAGAAAAGCTTCATAAGCACTTCACATTAGCTTATTGTAATACCAAGGTTCTTAAAGATACATGCAGTGGGAAGCAAAGTCCACCAAAAAAAAAAATTAAAAAAAAAAATAAAAATAATAATAAAATTAAATTAAAAATTAAAAAAATTAAAAAAAAAATAATAATAAAGAGAAACATTACATCTTCGCAAGAAATATAATGTCACAGTTTACAGAAAGAATTTACGTCCATAAAAACAAATCTAAATTTTTCAGGGAAAGAAAGAATGAGATAGAAAATTTAAATACAACAATTGAATCCAGAACAAGAACAACTACCATATGAGAACATATACTTACAAAACAAACCAGTAGACAAAAGATTTGTTCTGATATTACATATACTAAGCACAGAATACCTACCATTCCAACTTTTGTATATCCACCTTCATGAAGGTACTGGGGTATCTGAGTAGTCTTTCCAGAACCAGTCTCTCCAACAATTATAAGGACCTAACAAAACGAACAAGGGGGACAGGTCATAACCCACAATATCACATAGCAGTGACAGACTGACAGCGCATTAAGTATGATGTACATAGCATTTAATTAGATGTTTGAATACCTGATGATCTCGGACAGCATCAAGTAACTGTTCACGATATGGATAGACTGGCAAGGTTTTCCGGTCCTCCTAAGCACCGACAAAATAGAAATCACCAAAGGAAAAAAAACAATAAATTATTGATCAAAGAACAAATTAACACTAATTAAAAAAAAAAAAATAAAAAAAAACCCAGCAACTCCATAAAGGCTGAATACCGTCAAAAGCAAGATTGGCAAGTCAGAGGACAATGAATAGTCATAGAACTATATTAATACAAGTTCTTACACTTATAAAAAAAAACTCAGGAAAACAAGGAAACATACTAAATTTGTTAAATAACAAAATCATGTCAAAAACAGTGACTTCTCCCACAACTAAAAGGGAATGTAGACATAAACATCCAGATTCAGCAAATAAAATAAACTTAAGAAGATAGAATTGCATTGCATAATGCAAAACCACAAACATAAATATCGTAGCTCAGGAAGTAGACATCAAATACTAACAAAGAGAAATAAAATACATGAGATCATGGATAAATGGATATTTTCTTTTTCATGGAGAATTTTGCACGGCAATTAGTGTGGGGTCTAATTGCACAACTAATTAATACAAGTTAAATAAGGTAATTTCACAACTGATCATAGTAAAAGAGGCATACACACATCCATTACATATCAAAGTTAGAAGTCAGCATGATTACCTACTTCAAACTCATTTATTTATAAGTCTCTGATTCCATTGTTTATAAGCAAGAATTCAGGACGCCAGTCAATTACTAAATTATAATCATCTCATTCAAATACAGCATAAATAATTTTTTTTTGTTAGCTACTTTTTTTTTCTTTTTTATTTTTTTTCCGTTTGACAGTGAAGGTTGAACTACAAGTCTCAGCCAAAATATCAGTACGGATTACAAACCTGAAGCTTCTCCAAAGCGGTCTTTGCTTTGGACTCTTCCTCTGACTCAGTAAGCATCTCATTTTCAAACTGCAAAAAAGAACAACAATTATAAGCATATATGAGCACAAGTGACAAGCAGATAAGAGCTTAATTATTACATAATCTATTCTACCTTGTCCCCATCCATTACAGAGGCCTTTATGAAGTTGATTTGATCTTCAAAGACATATCTGAATCAAAAGTAAACAGATAAAAGTGGTAAGTTAAACATAGACATCAGCAATAAAGCCAGATGTAACCAACGAGAAAACAAGACTCACTCATAGCTTTCAGCATTCTGCCGTTTATCTTTGGAACCAAATTTGAGGGTTGCTTTTCCTGAAAGAAAGGGCTTCAGTTTAGAGAGGAAAAGAAATCTAAAATAAAGAATATGAAAATATGCTTCAAAATCTTCTTGTTATATAAATATACCAATCTGGTGATCCTCCCAAGCTTCTTGTTCAGCAAATGGGTTCATCTTACCCCCAGATTCACCACCATCCCTAATGAACAAATAGAAAGAGGCAGAAAACGTAATTAGACTGTGTATATATATATATATATATATATATGAAATGATATAAACTATGCAGATAAAATTGGCATACCTGTAACGATTTAAAGCTACAGAAAATCTTTTCTCTTGGTTTACTCCACCGTCAACATCATCATATGCATCTGGCATCCTATACTGCAATTCAGAAGCAAATACATGTACACCAAACTATCAGAAAGCCCACAGACAGCAATTTATATGAGAACCAAGGGTACTCTTAACACAATTTGAAATCCATGTTTTAGGAAGGAAAATAATTAGAGCTTCCACTGACTTCATTAGTAGATATATTTTATGTCCAAAAGAATTGATAAACAGAGTTTAAAATTACTTGTCTTCTGACTTTAAAAATTCATGAAGCTTGTATAACAGCTTTTACTTAGGATTTGGCTATACACAAGTAAATTCAAACCTAGCTTAGGACTATAAACTTATAAACATGCTTGTGGCAAAAATGGTTGAAGGTGATGATGAATCTGACCTGTAACAAAATAATCAATAAAAAAACATCCAAACAAACAAAATATTTTTGATGGAAAACATGCAGTGGCCATAAAACTGCCCAATATAACAAGGAAATGCGATCGGATACAGTAAGATGCATTCAGGAGCAGAAAGGATGAGTACACCTTACTAAAGGTATTGAAATTTTTAAAATAAACAAATAAATTTGGGGGGGGGGGACGACAAAATGATAATTATTATAAATAAAATTAAAAAAAAAAAAAAAGCAGAAAAGAAAAGAGGGAGGAGGGGTTTCAAAAACAGCAATCACAAGAGAAAAAACAACAGAGACAAATCACCTCGTTTATCTCACTAGCATCTTCTCCTCTCCTTTTGGAGACAAGCTCATATATTTCCTTTTTGTACCTGTGATAATATGGATGTCATTCACAGCTATAAATTAAAAGAATACCAAACAAAAATATTTAATCAAGAAACACATTGAAACAATTGAACAAAACGTAACCAGATTACAACTCAAGAAACTTTAAAGGCCCAAGAAGATGCAGAAACTTATAGAGGTTAGCTGTTGCATGTTCCAAGTAAATCCTAAAACTATAAATGGTATCCATGACATAAACAAAACCGCCACATGAGAAGGATTCAAATCGCCAGCAGCATCAGGATGTTTAAAAAATTAAAGAGAAGCCTAATAAAAACACATGAATTTTCATGAAAATAAAAATATTATAAAACAAATTTTAAGGGAAAAAACATATGATGAACAGTGAACACCACCTATTACTCTACTAGGAGTCTAGGACACATGAAAACCACCAATAACATGATTAAATTACATCAAACGTTGCAGTATACAGCTCAATTTCAATAATGCAATCAGAAAAGCAAGAAGCATATTAAGACTACAGGAAAAAGAAACACATAGGAGTGACTCCAGAAGACAGTCCTGTTCAGATTGTGAAATATGAAACAAAGACGAGGAAAAGAAATAAGTTAAACAATTCTTGCAAATGAAATTGATGATGATGACACTTTATAAGGCATCACTAAGTACATGGACAAAGAATCACCTTAATTCACGTTGCTCTGCTTCAGTAAGCTTAACACCATCAAATAGATACTGTTCATCTTCTATCTCATCTCTGCATCATATTAAACATAAGATCAGATAGAGAAGGCGAAAAATACATGAACTAGCAAACTACCCGAGCTCAATCCTATTTAACAATTTAGAAAATAAATAAATAACTTAAGGTGCTACTGCAGATATACCTGAGCTCCTCTAATTTCTTTTCCTCCCTTTTCTTCAAGTATTCTTGTCTTGAAACCTTTCTGCAGCAGATGAGCAAAACACAAACGAAGCAACATCAGCACAGGAAACAAGGAACAGAAATAGCTGCAAATCTACTAATACTATATCAGTAAGGAATCTCATGGTGACCAGAATTGAATTTGCATTCATCAAACGAAAACAATGTAAGGTTTACAAAGCACATAAAGGAGCCACCCTAAGAGCCAGGGCAATCAATTGATGAAATTAATAACCCTTCTAATGACAAAGTAGACAAAGTAGGACCATAAAGAATCAAGTGTAATCATAATAAGAACAGCAACAAAAGCAAATTAAGCCAGAATGAGGGTGTCTGACAGGCAGAGTAAACTCATTTTAGTCCTATTCAACATCGAGTTAAAAATCATCTACAGCTTCATCAAAGGTCAAAACACAATCAAAGATGGGAGACTGGGAGCACTTCTTCAACTCAACTTTGCATGATAAAGATTAACCTAGTAGAAAACATGTATTAATATCAACAAAAGTCCAAAGTTGATAATGCTATTTAACAAAGAGAGCTAGGTCGGATTCAAAGACATAAAGATAACCCTTAAGGAACGATTCATATCACCTTTCTATTCATCAAATGACGAAGCTGTTACTATTACATAAATACAAACAAATTATTGAGAGATGCAATTGTACCCAATTGAATGCATAATACTTTCCACCTAAATCATGCATAATAACATCTTCACATCACAATGATGACAAAGCCTCTAAGGTAAACCTGGATTTCAGATGACTAGCGTTCCACTCTAAGATTCATTATTAATATTGTGATAATATTTCTCAGCACAGATAATATAATGGCCCTTCACTCTACAGCTTTTATAAATAAGATAAAAGGATCTTTCTGTGGAATTCTACGAAATCCAATATTTCATACGAGCAAGAACTTTCAAAGAAATTATGTACAAATATACATCTAATTATTATTTTCAAATAAGGATTTTTTTTTGGTATCCTTTGTAAAATTTGAGAGAGAGCAAGCAAGAGAAAGAGGGAGGAGGCAATTTGAGACCAAAAAGGCATTAAGAAATAATGAGGTGCAGAACAACAGGCTTTCAATTTTAGAGAACATTAAAAAGGAAGGTTTTCCTGCAATGAATCAACAATGGCATGTTCTGGAAAAAGTTCAAAAATTGAAGTAAGATGCAATTATGCCAAATGCAAAGAAACTAACCTAAGTGCTTCTATATCATCCTGCTCCAAAGCATTTGATCTCCGAATTGCCTCTTCTGCAAAACAGAAAATGAAGTTTTCTTTAAAGTAAATAGAACAACAGAATGGTTTTGAAGTTCAAACTTTAGAATATTCCCCTTAAGACAAAATTGTAACTCTTTGAAACTAACCTTCCTCCTTCTTCGTCAACTTCGTCTCTGTTAGCTGTAAATAAAAGCGGTGTCATTGCCAAACCACAAAGCATGGAAAGAACAGGAATGGAACAGAGAAACACATCAAAAAGCATTATACTAAAAATAAACCAAAAATAATGCAACGGATTCCGTTAGTCCACTTTGAGCAGTCCTGACAAAGAAAGGTTACCTTCCTAGTCCGAGCAGCATCCTTCTCTTTCATATGTCTTTCCAATTCTTCCTTCTCTTTTTGATCACGTATTCTTTCTTCCTCTGACTGTATTATGAAATAGACAAATCAACAAAATATCAACAGAAAGCAACCTCATTTAGAAATTAAACATACTTTGAGCATCAAGTACACCATGTCATGAATTGATGAATATATAAACCACTTCTCCCCCAAATTCAGATTCCATGCCCCAACCAAATTTTTCCCCAAATTAATACAAAAACAACTCCAGAATTATGAGACTAGGAGATGGGAAGGCCGATGAATTGAGACAAATCAGCATCTGCATACCTCAGAATCATCATCATCATCGGAATATTTTCTCTTGACCTGTCTTTTTTGTTCTCTACTTACCGTCACCTGCAGTATGGCACAAAGTCAACAAAAAAGATGACAAGTCAATACATAAATTAATCATCTAGCAGCTTACCATAACAAAGAAAACTGATCAATCAGTAAAAAAAGTTAACACTATGCCTCATCATCTTCATCCTCATCAGGATTGTCACTCTTCTTCCTAAAACGTTTCTTGTGTGAATCTTGCCTCTTCGCAGACTCAATGGGAACAGACGCTTTGTTCTCAGAAACAGGCATATCATCATCATCATCATCTGCATCTAAAAGCTGATAAGTCTTCTGTTTCCTAATCAACATTGCCGCCTCCCTCTCTTGCTTCTGATAAAGCTGATAAAAGAAAATACAATCTTGTTCAGTTTTCCAATATACCTAACTATCTCTGCATTTTTTTTCCAATAATTGATTACACATCAAATTCAACACCACCAACTAAAAGTCTAAAACATTCAAATGTTATTAACATATCCTGATAAATGGCATCATGAACATCCCTCAAGTCTCAAATTCCTTCCACCATCCCTAAGTAAATGCATCACTTGGGGGGCACATAGTTTCAGGAGATATTTTCGATGATAATATTATATTTTCACGGCCTGCTTTCCGAACAAGTACGAGTACACAATTCGCTAACTAGCTATGTTAAAATTACTCCGAACAGTGTTCTAATGTACCAATTCACAAGTTTAGGTTCGTAATTGATGTTCCACACAGTAAGTTAAGCTACACTGACTAGTACTAAGCTAAAATTGATACATCAAATTCAGCATCAAACTCACATTAACACCAGATGTTTTACGGGGAACACGAGCATATATCTCTTCAGCGAAAGCACGGGTTTCACTCGACGATGATAGCCCGAATTCCACAAGCTTACCAACAACATCTCCAGGGGAAGAAGCCTGCTTAGCTGCAAAAAACCCCAAACAAAATCAATCAAATTTTCACAAAACAAACAATTCCTATGATTTGATTTCAGTAAAAATAGAAATAGAACCTAAAAAATTTATACTTACATAAACCAATTATATATTGGACAACAGTAGGTTGAGAATAACCCAGAAATGACATTAATTTGTCCGAAACCCATGATTTTAAATTTGCGTCGCTACCCATTTCAGATTTAAGCTGCATATAAAACCCAATATTGAAAAAATTATAAAATCACATAAATATCTTCTCAATTAAAATTATCAACGTAAATTGCATGAAATAAACCCTAGAATGCAAAATTGATATTCGGTGATTAGAAAAAAAAAATAAAAAATGTTACCTCAGAAGTTGGCTTGAATGGAGGAAAGAAAGCTTAAAAGGTGGAGAAATTACAAATCAAAGATGAAAGAGAATGAACAGAAAATCGAGTGGTTTGAAAGTGGAAAGCAAGTAGAGTAGTAGAGAAGAGGGAAAACGAGAAGAAAGCGGGAAACGGAGAACGAAGAACTGAGAATTGAGGATTTGAGAAGAGACAAGAAGGTTACGAGTAATTGATTTTTTAGATCTTAAAAATAGGCTTTAATCGGTTTAAAAAAGAAAATAATTAAGGTTATTTATAAGGTAAAAAAAAAAAAATTAACGAATTTTTAAAGGTTATTTTTTGTAAGTTAATTTGTTAAAAAAAAAAAAAACAATTTGTAAGGTTATTTGTTTAAGATTGTATTTTAAGGTATTTGTTTAAGGTTTAAAAAAGAAAATTTTAGGTTAATTAAAAGATGAGTTTAGGACTTATAGTTTGAACTGATACTAATCAAAATTATTAAACAAATTTGAAGAATTTCAAATATAAAGTGGATAAAGAGGTGTCTAATTAGGAGAGGTATGGGGTTAAAGAAAGAGGTTTGACTAGCTCAAACCTCTAATGTGAGTATTTGATTAAGAGATGGTTTGAAGAGAGTTTTGAGTCTAATAAACTACTTTTAAAGATGTTAAGAATATGAGTTTTTTAACAAGAGAGTTTTGTGGTAGTTAAGGTAAAATGACTCTTCTATCTTACACTTGATCCAAATTTACAAAGTATTAGCATGTTTACTCAAACAAATACAGGCAATAAGTTATACATATGTCTTTATTGGTCAGGTTATACAATATAAGTTACATTAAGAATTCACCTCATGAACAGGATTCCTAATTATTATTTTTCTTGCCTTGTAAAAAAAAAAAATTAAGTAGTTATGAACTAACAGGTACTTATCAAACATTTTTACATTAGCAACTAATACAAGAACCTAATTAAACTAGCTCGTACAATCAGATTGAAAAATAAGCTCATGCACACATCTAATTGTTAACCTATCGTTGCCAAAAATGGCCTAAAGATATCAAAAATAACTTTGCACCTGCAATAAAAAACTCTTCAGCTTGATTTTCTTGACTTCTTAGATTTAAACATCATTAAATTTCCCAATTTTCTAACTCATACATTTTTATTTTTTTTTTGTTGACAATGTCCAAAAGGGAATTAATACATAACTCATACAATTAATACAACTCAAAATACCAAATTTGAGTAAATAAATCAATTAGCTATATAAGAAATTCAAGAATTTAGTAATTTACTCTTTTCATTAAGGTTCTTAAAAAGGTCGATGGGCAATTGACTTGGTTGATGGGTGTTTCCACTTTCCAGTTAGTGAGTTCAAGGGAAATAGTCATTGGCGTGTCGCACTATGAGAAACCATGCTTTTAGAGACTGTAATGTTAATCTGCTGAAGATGCTGCTGCAGTTGATACCAATGTGTAAGCAGTTATTTCGTTGAATGTCGAGCGAGCAAGTGTCTTATTACAAAGAGAGTAGCTGAACAAGGTTAGTAAATCTTGGTAAACAATGATGTCTGGACATCATCCAAACATTATGGTAACAAACTTACACCATTAATTGGGCTTTTTTTTTTAATCGATAAACAGACTTCAATACAAGCAGCAAAACCCAGATTTCTGAACGAACCAAAAAGGACATCCTATTCTTTACAATTGAATTACAAATCATTTGAATTTGATACCAAAAAATATTAAAATAAAACCCCCACTGTGATAAGAAACTGAGAACAACCATTGCCTCACATTATAAGCTACAAAAGTCAGATCCTCTGATAAGCTCAAAACGTGAAAGCTGATCATCAACGTACCCAAAAGTTGCCCCTCAAACCAGTGCTCTCAAACTTTCACAGACACTTTACAAGCCCTGATTTTTCATGTCATCCTCTCATCGGATTGCACCCAGTTTCAACCATGGCATCAATCAAACTGATTTATTTACACAGCTCGCCTCAGGTTCCAGATTTCCCTGCTACAATGTTGGAGAGCAAAAATTTTGGTTTGTTGAGAAGGGTTCTCAAAAGGTATGTTCAACCTGACATGTCAATTTCCTTGCCGTGATCATCCTCACGAATGTGTCTTTTCAACCGTCTTAACCAAATATCATAGTCAATAGGATACGGAGTCCCACATAGACTATCAACATAATCAGCAAAAGCTTTAAGGACAGCTGAAATATCCCCAAGCTTTTGCTGTATCAACCTTTTTGACCAAGCCCTTTCCCTCCATTGCAATGCCCCTTCAACTGAATCCAATTCAGGCAGCTCCCCACCAGAACAGGAATAGAGCATGTAAACTAAGCTCTCCGCATCAGACGCTGAGTACAACTTACCCTCTTCAAGGGCATACGTAGATGAATAGTGAAGATTCAATGCAGGTCGATCCCTTTCCTCCAGCACAGCATGACCCCACCCAACCAAGACAAAGTAAGGATTTCTTACACCTGAAGTAATGCATATCACATTCTCTGGTCGGATGTCACCATGTCGAATGCCAGAAGAAGAGGCAGTAGAAAGTGCAGACAAGCAGTCATGGCAACATTTGATAGCCTCATCTGAGCCAAAACAGCTACTTCTGACCATACCAGTTACTGTTTCACCAACTGGGCTAGTCACAAGGACAGGGGTTCCCCACCAAAGGTGATTGGAATCATCACTGGAGCTTGACCTCCTAGAACGAGTAGAGTGACTTATTTTACCAGAAGCAACCAGTAGAGGCAAGTACTTGCTGGATAGACCTTTCTGTTTCATCACTGTCAATACCTTAGTTTGCCTCTGAACCTGGTACCACAGATTCATATCTTCCCAAGCAGGTTCCACCTGAGAGGGATGCGAACCAATGTATAAGAAGAGAGACCTTCCAGGGTCCTCAATAGAAAACGCTATGTAATAAGTAAGTTCACTATCACTTCGAATTTCACTAATCTGATAGCCTTTCTGATGGTTTGAGTCCTCCAACCATAAAACTGACCCAATTTCTAGATTCATCGGCTCAGCATTCTCCCTTCTGTTGGATTCATCTAGAACCTCAACAATTTCTGGGGAGCCATAGCGCTGCTGGTACTGGTGTAATCCATGTCCATTCACTGTGGTGTCAGCAAGTTGCCTCTCTAATCTTCTTGCTTGAAGACGAGAACTGTGATCAGCAGCCAGATCTTCAATAGACTGCTTGGGCATCCCAGCCAACTGCAGAATGGAGTGGTAAGTTGCAAAAAGCACCTGAAGGGCACCAATATCACCCCAATTAGCATTTCCAAGCTTATTCCATATCCTATCAATAGGAGACATCGAAATATTTGAATGATGTTTTATCCATTCTGTGGCAGACTCATATACATTATTTACATTTAGCTTCAATTTGCTCAAATCTCCTTCAACTTTTATCACACCAGCATCTTGAGAATCAACAAGAAGCACAAAAACAGGGCTTGGACTTTGAAGAAAACTATTCTTGCTAAGGCTTCTAGACAACATCATCCGGAGAGCAAAATATAAAGCTTCACCTAATATGGACAGAGGAGGAAGACGCACACCCTTTTCTGCAAGGGTTCCAATATCAGGCGTCAACAGAGCCAGCTCGAGCACTTCATCCCATTTACCATGTGGATGTTTGGCATTCTTCAGTAAAATAGAAGCTGCACAGAGACCTCCTACTTTACCATTTGCAATTGCCCTTTCAGCTTGATAGAATTTCATATTTTCATTATTAAGACATGCAACATAGAATGGTAAAGGTTCTCCATCACTCCAAAATGCTTCCCACAACCCCTTTACACATGCATGTAGGAAATCCTCAATTGCTAGAAATGCTGTAGTTTCAACACCGTCAGATGTAGAAGCATAGACAGCACTAGGCATACGGATGAGTTGTTGGAAAGAAACCCCTTCCAATGCATAATCAAATTTCTGAAGCTCTACCAACTCAAAAGGCACATCAAATGTCTCTTGTCCTGAACTATCTGAAATAGCCTCAAACCACTCCTCCAAATTAGAAGTAAACATTTTGCTGTCTACAAATCTCCGAAGAAATTCCTTTTTATCTCGATTCTTACCGCCTGATGATACGCTGGACCTCTTTGTCCCAGAGCCAATAGATGCTTGGTCAGGGGATATGCCTGTTGGCAATTAGATACATTTGATATTAGTTTCTAAATAACAAACTCAAAATACAAAGGAGCAATCTAATGAAGCAACAAAAGAAGCAAGAGTAGACAATGACCTACTTCAAAGACAGAAAAGGTAACATAAACCATTAACAAAACTTCAGTATGCAGGCATTTGTATCCTTGTAGGAGCAACATAACAATATCCTTTCCATTTTTACCGCAAACAAAAATGATTTGAGTATCATACATGAAGAAAAAAAAAAAAAAAGAGAGAGAGAGAGAGAAACAATGAAGCATGGGATATATATAAGAATAAAGGAGAGCACATGACTCAATAGAGCCTCATTCAAAGAAACAACAATGCTTGTTTTTCTTCTCCAAACATAAGCATCAGAATTGGATTTTAGCCACATACACATGAAAAGATGGGCTACAAGCCTACAAAGAACAAAATCTTGGGTGTTAGAAGAAAGGATTGCTGATTTCAAAGCCTCCGGGATTGGATTTAGTATTTGTACAAACCTTGGTGCTCATAAAATGTAGGTATTTTCTGGCTATAGACCTTACAGCTGAATATGTAATAGGGTCGTATTCTAGAAGCCCCCACCGGACTTGCCCCCTTCTTCGAAGCCAAATGTGAGGGACTTATAATGCCCAGTTCATATACTTACAGCAAATAATACCGTAGAAAGAAAGGAATAGCGGAAGGAACAATGATAAAAACTAGCATAATTTGAAGTAAGACAATGTCTTTGAAGTTTCATTTGACATTTGTGCTCTTGTTCTATCGCACCTTAAAATAAAGCCACAACAAAACTAATCAATCAAATACAATCAAGCCAAAAACAATAATCTTCACAACATTTTGTGTACTTGTTATAACAAATGCAAGAAAGATTCACGAAATCAACAAAAATGAACACGGATTTTACTTGCATCACTAACGATGAGTTAGGTCCACGAACTGGCGAGAGGAAAGTTATCGATCTTGAGGGTAGTAAAGATTAAAGAGAAGTGCTTAGCCTAAAACCCAGATAGGTTATATAGTAGCCTCCAGAACAGAAAACATAATAGCTCAAAAAATAGGCCCAAAAGCAAGACCCTCATGATGGTCGTTTGAAGGGGGCTAATTATTTCAAGGCATATCCTAACAATATTGAATCTCAATTTCCCTCCCGGTTAAATAAATCAATGTGATGAATAGCAAAGATTAGGGTAAATGCATAGTTTGCACCTCATTGCTGCATATATTTTCCTTATAAAATAAACCCTATTTTACAATGCAGCCATAAGTAGTATTCATTGCTTCTGAAGTATCACCTTGGAGCAATACTAAGTTAGTAGCCAAAATTCCTAGACAACACAACAATAGTGGACCTCAGCACATTATCTAGCAGTTCAGTCATCAATCAAGTTTAACACATCCGACTAATATAGGCTCACCAAGAACCATCATGCAAACAGGAAGAAAAGCCAAACAACTTAAGGAAGTGGAAAATTTAGGCACCTTAAACAGTCTTAAGAGGCATTTGTTTAGTATTAAAAATAATAAACACAAGAGACATGTTATTTCTCATTACAAAATCCATAGTTTTAATTCTATTAAAAAAATATATATCATTTGTTGCTCCTCCTAGTCAAATGCCTCAATAATTTCAGCTTGATGTTTAGGATCTACACTATAAGCTTTATTGTGCCTTTAATGATCTGGTTTGAATTATTGAGCTTTCTCCACCGGTATCATCACATTTCCATGAAAGCCTCAGCAACAAAAAGATTATTGCTCAACCTATACTTCTATTGAGATTGTTTTACACCACTGTGCACAGAATTGAGAGCTGATGTAATGCTCTTTAAATCTCAGCTGAGTCAGCTCCCTCATATTCAGTCATTTTTACCAGATAAAGGACTTCCAAATGTACTGTGTTGAAGGTTTGTTTAAAAAAAATCAATTAGTTGAAAGAAGAAACTGCGAATCAGTTCCTAACATCAGTAAACAAACCCAATGGACCAAGCATAGTAAAGCAAAATATTGAACCACAGGACACGTATATTTATTAAGAAAGTGCAGGAATCATTTACGAGTGGTTTCATATTGCCAAAAAATACACTAAAGGAGTAAATCACCAAACGATCTGAAAATCAGCAAGGAAATTACATTAAGATAAACCACAAGTACACAAGCCGCTACGATTAAAGACGGGCAGATGCACAATGACAAGAAATCCCTAAAGATTTACTAAAGATGCGTCATTAGTAACTGAAGCAAGGTGATTGCCAAAATCCCTACCTGATTACCAGAATCTCATAATCCACCATTCAACAAAACAAGGCCATGTACCTTTATAATGAAATCCTAATCAACAGGGTCGAATTGAGATCTCCATAACCTGGTTAGACTTCATAAGAATGTTGCAAGACTATACATTACCATTGATTCAATTGATTCTAAAAGAAGAATAAGAAAACTGGTACATCTTAAACTAAAGTACAAAATGTAGAAAATTCTAATACACTAATCCAGTAATAGTTTCAGATATCATTTCGTTAGGTAACACGACAAATAAAAATTAATGCCCCTCAACCAGTCATTGATCTTCACACAGGAAATTCATCCTAATTTTTGTTCTAAAACTAATGTCATTCAATTTCTCATTTCTTTCCTCTCATTTGAAAAGCTTCCAGATAGTTTCACTACTGTACCCCTAATTTCAATAATGACAAATGATCATTTTAGTATTAGACATTTCTACAACTGATGGTCCATCACTTTTCTCATCAAGTTGTCCTGATAAAAATTTATGCTAGATATATTCTTCTCCCTACTTCCTAATCATTTGCATTAAGAAGCTCCAGAAAGGTGGTTTCTGACCTTTTTGTGACACAAATCTCTCAATGAACAGCCCAAAGCTTCAATTCAAGATACGTAGAGGCAACCAATTTATCCCAATGGGGACACACATACGGAGGATGACCTCTCTTCCCCTTCACAGATGAAACCTCAAATTGAAGGATTGGGAAGGCTTGATTATGTTTAGTTATGTGCCGCATTAACCTCTAAAATATAATCTTACAGTGAGGCTGACATTGTGCATGGTATCTAGCAATGTCACTTGTACCAAAACTACGAACTAATGTTGCACAGAACATATTGCTGCTATCATTTCTAGAATTTCAAGAAAGTTAGGAAAGCTTCTGCTTTATATACCAGCTTTGCCTTAAGGTTTTTTCCCTCTCATAGTTCTCACAATAAAATTGGTTTTATAAATCACAATATTCAAAGTGAAATTTTCACTGATATTGAATCTGTGTATCCCATAGATATCTACAAGTAGTTTGATTATAAAATTGTGGCCCTCTTACTAATGGACTAATTAAAACGCTAGATGAGTACAAAA
This sequence comes from Chenopodium quinoa, assembly GCF_001683475.1. Classification (NCBI taxonomy): domain Eukaryota; kingdom Viridiplantae; phylum Streptophyta; class Magnoliopsida; order Caryophyllales; family Amaranthaceae; genus Chenopodium; species Chenopodium quinoa. The sequence goes on from NW_018745684.1 coordinate 8,726,918, forward strand.
CTGCAATCTAATGTTATGTAGATGCTCAGTTTGTCCACTTCTTTTTATCAATAAGACCTCCTGTGACCCATAGAACCTAGGTTGGTAATAAAAACAGTTAATGCACATGAGGAGTCTAACTGCAAACAAAACATATTTTAAGCATTTAGTACCCAAAGTTCAGGGTTCCCCCCACCCCCACCACATTGCAAATGACTCATCAAAGGGCCAGTTTCCAGAAAAATTCAACACGTCATCACTTCCATTAACATGGCTACAAGCAAGAGGTCTACGGGCATAATAACTTAAGAGAATATTTCTAGTAGACATGACAACATAGATACGTAACTCATGGAATGCACCTGCTGAGTGCAATCCACTAATCAGTTCCTAGGCAATAACAGCAACTCTACAACAGACCCTCCGCTTGTCAAGGTTTGGTCATCAAGATGCACATTTCCTGATTCAATTTCCATGTCAATACTTTGTACATAGTGCAAAATAACATAAGCCAGTAAGGACACCCATTATTGTTCCTCATTTATATCTAAGGTAAACATCAAATTGCTCATAATTCATGAAACCAACCATGTAATAAAAATAAAATTGCAAAAACAAATGAAAAATATCTAACCAGATGAGCTCCTTGTCTGCCGTTCATACGAGTCCTTCGACATTGCAGAAAGCAGAACAACAAGACCCTTTTAAAGTTTGTGTATAATTAGCACTCCCCAACAGTCCTGAAACTAACTATTGCAGAACAGTATCGTCGAATTCCGCCCCTCCTCTTATATGCATCAATTATTTCATACCAACAATGATTCCACTGCTGCATCACAGCCTTTAGAAATCTTCAACATCATGCTAGAAACCCAGCAAACTAGTTTGAAACTGGCAATTCATAACAAAATATTCACCTGCAATACCAAAATTTCAATTTCTAGCTAACGTGATAATCATAAACCCAAAAAACACAGAATTAAATACTCGCAATCGTTGAACTAAAAAAAAAAGTAGTAATTTTATACAATTTTTTCAATTCGGGACCCGAAACCACAATACAAATTAACATCACAAAATCACTCAATTACAAAATTAACTGAAATATAACAATAAATTACTTCAACTACTTGCATAAATTCCGTAAACTAGCAATCAAATTAATATAAACCCTAATCAACGAAATCAGATCAATGAACCCCAAAATTACAGATTTGAAACCCTGAAAACTCAATTATTACAAATAATTACAATAAACATTAAAATTGATGAAGAGAAAAGTAGAAAAACTTACGAAATTGAGTGAATTGACAATGCAATGGTATCAAAAAACTTGGATTTGCAAGCATAATGGTGAGGTGAGGTGAGTTTTTCTCTCTCCTATTCCAGCAAATACTGGTGCTATTTCCACTTCTACCTTTTTGGCGTTTTCTTTGTTTTAACTTTCTAGTTCTATTCTTTTTCTTTTCTTTTCTTTTCCTTTTGTTTTGTTATTTGTCTTCTGTTTAAGTGTTTGTCTACCTCTTTTAGACATGTCAATACGATGACAATAGATGAACTAGACTACGGTCTAGTTGTTTGTTTGGTAGACGGTAATAATGTTATGAATTGAAATGAATTTACGGTGTTTGTTACAAAGTAGGTTATTTCATGCTATAATTGTTGATCGTTGTAAAATTATATAGTATTAAATTCGATAAAATGGGGTTTTATGAGACTTTATAATCCCTAAAATATTTGTCAAGTTAATGGTTAAAAGGGGTTTTCATGTTTGTATTAAACCTGTAATTCATAATAGATCTATATGAACGTGTGGGTGTTTTATAATTCAAGAAAGATGTGCGAAGGAGTATGTAAAAATTAACTGTGTTTTAGATAGACATCGTGTTTTTTAAGAGTTGATCACTTATGTAACAAAGATTAGGTTTAATAACTTTAATATATGTGAGGTTCAAGTGGAGAGATTTGTAATACTTAAGCATATGGATTATGTTCTTGATCGTGTATTGTCATGACAAAATTTGTTTTTACTATATTAGTAAATAATACTCTAATATATAGTCAACGTGAATACATAAGTAATGAAAAAAAACAAAAAAAAAGTTAAACGTATCAATTATAATAAGACTGAGGGAGTATTGAACATGAAACTCTCCAAATATAATCCACTGATAACAAAGATTGTCAAATTCGTATAAATCAAACAACCATTATACTTTTGCAAATTAATTGTAATGCCATTAATGGCAAAAGAGTTCAATTATTTATGCTTCTGATAATCTATATATGCATGGCAATTAGTATAAGATGGGGTCTCCATTCTCCAACACATTAATACAATAAATGTATTCAATGACACATTAAATTATAATTGAGGATTGGATGAAAAGTTGGTTAATAGAAGTATCTTGCTAACGAACGCTTTTGGGGCGTTAGATAAGCATTGAAAATATTTTTTGAAGTGGTATTAATTTGGAATGCATACCAAAATTACGCTTCGATTGGTGTAATTAATGTTCATTTTAATCTAATTTTTCTACTTTTAGCTATCTTATTCAACGCCCCCGACGTTCGTTAGCATTTTCCTTAGTAGAATTCCAACCTAATTTCATGTCAAATTGAACCTACCTTTTTTTTAAATCAAATTAAATAAAATCTGAATAGTAGCGCATCAAAAAATTTGTTGGGTTCTCCCTCTTTGTAACACTATAAAGTTGGGTAATCATTGGAGCATTACTTTGTTAGTACAAAATGATTGATAAACACGACTAATGATGTTACCATAACAACACTAACCTAGTGAGCCAAGGGTAGCTTAGATTAGAGTAATCAGAAGGACTTAAGCCACCAAAGGTGGGGTAGTGATAGACCACTACCAGATATGGACTCATTGGGTCCATATTAGGGGCAAATATATAATTTTGCGCAATATTTTCATGGTAACTCATCAAATTTTACTATGTTGTAAAAAAATTATTCTCTCTCCTCTCACAATTCCACAATAACAGTATTCAACTCTATGATAACAGTATAAAAATCAAGTATAACAGTACACAAATCAATAATAACAGTATAAAAGTCAATGATAGCTGAGCACCGACAAAGACTTTAAGTCACCATAAATAATTTATTGGATAATAGTATGCAATGTACTAATAACAGTATACAAATAAAAAATAACAGTATACAAATCAAGAATAACAAGTTAATAATAACTGAGCACCGACAAATAATTAACGTCATCAAATTCAACCCCCTCATATCCAAAATCTTTCGAACTCTGAAAATTCTCAGCATAAAACTCACCGTTTTTCATGGCTGAAGTCGCAAGTCTGGACTCCGGCAGAGAACTCGTCTATGTTGGAAGACCTTGAACATCCTTCACTGTCCTTCAACTACCATCTTTCATCAATCATACTTCGAATAACTTCTTTAATTTGAATCAGCCACAAAATTCGCACCTCCGATAGATCGAGCACCGTTCCTTGAGGACGAAGAGTACTGCAACTCTGATGGGGTTTTTGTGGGATTGATTCTCCAACCACCGAAGCTTTTTTTTCGTGAGTGGGTAGTGTTTTTAGTTCGTTGTTCCTGTTTCTTTTATCCCCTGTTAATCCTTTTTTCTTCTCCCGTTTTAACTTTTAAAATTTTACAAATATAATTTTTTTATTGTGGTATGGACTCCAACAATCCATACCTGGTAGTGGGCTATACTTACTTACCAAAGGTGTTGGACCTTGGTTTTTTATTTTTTATAAAGCTAACGAATAATATGAAATCCCTAAATCAATAGAGCACGGTCAAGCCATTCTCAATCACATATAGATTGTAAAATTAGTCACTCAATTAAATCTAGCTAATCCTGATACTAAACATGCATAATAAATCAACATTTATTATATCACATTACAAGAAATAGTCTGCATGTTCATGGTAGTTTAAACCCAAATTAAATCTAAGTATTCGGCTTGATTCTATTTAAATTGTGGGTCATTATCTGAAACAGTTATCATAGGTCTGCTACCTAAATCAAAATACAAGGAGAGTGAAGAAGAGAAAATGCAACGTTGGTCATGTACTCACTAAACAATAACCATGATACTAAAACTACAAAGTAATGCAAAATTTTGGTGAAACACGTAGCCTTATAATATTTACAATATTGATACTTGATCGTTGATCCCAAAATGATGTGATATGCAACTTATGCCACTTCTAGCTTTTTCATCTTTAAACAACGCGAAAGTTCCTTTCACTATGACTTGATGTGACGCCCACATAAGCCATAAAAAAATTCTCGTTGTGGCTATCTATCTATGAAAACCCAAACATCTATAACACGTGAAATAATATGTCTATCCCAAAATATGTAATTTCGATTTTAACATAAAATCCTATATGAAAATACACTAAACATTTAGCATCCAATTATACTGTGATGTTTATATACGAAATACAACATATTCTCTTGTCTATACTAGGCCATCTAATTAATTTGGTATTCATTCAAACTATTTGCACAAAATTCTAGATATATTAATAGAATGCCCATGCTATGAATAAAAAAAACATCTATACATTATGGTACTTGATGCACAGTATATAATACGGAGCAGGGGTGAGCAAAAATTTCAGGAACCCAGAATTGAAATCAGAATCGGTGGGTATGGAAATGAAATTGGACCCGGTGTTTCCAATTTTGGGTAATAAATTAAGGAACCGGATGCGACCGGTTCCAATTCCAATTCTCAATTGTTTGGACCCGGAACCGGTTGGATACGCAGTTACTCAATATATATTAAACTAAATATATATATTTTTTTAAAAAATATGTTGAATGTATCTAGTTAGTAAAAAAAAAATATTATTAATTCCTAACAAAAAAAAAATAGCTTCATGCATAGATATAAATATAAGTATTAAACGCTAAAAATGAAAATGGATCAAAATAAGTATTATAATTTGTATTAAATTTTAACAATTATGTACATGAGTGGGTTTCCGAAATCGGAACCAGTACTTGATGAATCACATTTATATAGGATTTATAGACACGTTTATGCTAGTTTTTATTGCTTTTTAGGTCTTTTAGTCGCTATTTATGTCGTAAATGCATAAGTGGTTCATTGTGTGCTCTATTACGCTTCTTTTGTGTTTTCTTAATGTTTTAGGGGATTTCATGATCATTCGGATCCTTTCGAGGTGTTTAGAGAGTTGATTCGGATTATATTAGGATGAAGAGTCAATGAATCAAGGTCGCTCAATGAAGGGTATGTGTTTGTGGAAGCTTAGGTCGAGATTTATATGCGTGAGGAATGAAAACACAAGAATCGCAATGCACTATTCGTAGATGAATTTGAGTTAGAAACAAAGGAAAACGATGGTTTGCAAAGTGTCAAAAATGACTTTTGCTCACTCATTTGATCATAAATTGAGTTTTATATATTGTATTGAAACGATTCAAATTGCATTAGAAATTAGACTTGAAGAGCTTTCCAGAATTAGGTCACACGCCCCTATACGCTTCCTAGAACTCAATTAATAGCCCCTAAAAGACGACCATGCGAACCAGTTATGATTAGGATTGAGCATGGGATGGGTACCCATACCGTTAGTACTAATGGTTCGGGTAACCGATAACCAATATCACTAAAAGTGATATCCATAAACTGAACCGATAATTTCGGGTACCAGGACTTGGGGTACCCGGATTTTCGGATCGGTTATCGGGTACCCAATAAGATATCTAATAATGATAATTAAACTTAATAATGTAATTATTATGATATCATTTAACAATAATTGATTAGGGTAAAAAACACCCTAGCCACGTGGCCCAATCAGAGGGCGCCACGTGTCAGTCCCAGAAAGGGCAAGTGGGAGCCAATCCCAGGCTGACACGTGGCACATCCTAATTGGTGGGAATACAGTTCCCCAACCCTATAAATAGAGGAAAATACCTCATTTATTGGGTATTCACAAATTCCCAAACACAAAACACAAATACCAACAAGCATTTACTCTCTCTAAATCAGAGAGAAAATCATTTATTTCCGCACTATTCACTTCGTACGAATCCTAACTTGATCGTCGGAGGCGGAACTCCACCCAACCGGAGTTTCGTTGTTTTGCAGGTACACAGCCGGTCAGCAAGCCATTCTCGGAATTGTAACTCTCCCGCAGGACACATAAAAAACCCCGAAACATTTGGCGCCGTCTGTGGGGACTTTTGAGTCATTGTAATTTTCTCAAAAGCTTTCAATACACCCCCATCCGGTTTTAACCGTCTGGGGGGCTTTTGAGTAAGTTTGACCAAAACGTTGACCAAGACCGGATGGGGTGTTTTTGGGTAGGTTTGACCAAAAACGTTGACCAAGACCGGATGGGGTGTTTTTGGGTAGGTTTGACCAAAAACGTTGACCAAACCTGATGGGGTGTTTTTGGGTAGGTTTGACCAAAAACGTTGACCAAGACCGGATGGGGTGTTTTTGGGTGAGTTTGACCAAAAACGTTGACCAAGGCCGGATGGGGTGTTTTTGGGTGAGTTTTTGAATTCTGATCACTTGGATCATAACTCAACATCTAGTTGAATGATTCCCCAAATTCAAGATACAGCTGTCTATTACCCAAAGGTAATACAGACGGCGCTTTAAATCTTGGAGCCCCCAACGTAGCCGGCTTTCAAAGGAAGCCCTACAGGGGCATGCGCATAAATTGCCTACACTTTAAACCGTCTGTCCAAAAAGGCAGGCATTCGACAATCTGAATTTGGCTTCAATCGTCGAAGAGAACATCTCCCATCCGGGTGGCACATTGTTCTAGGATTATAACTCAACGCCAGTTAAATGATCCTTCGAATTCAAGATACAGGCGCCTATTACCCAAAGGTGATACAAGCGGCGTCTAAAATCTTGAAGCTCTACAGGGGCACGCGAATAACAAAACGAAATAATTACAAACCAACTGTCCAAAAGAGGCAGACAACCGGCTTCCAAAGAAGCCATAACTCTATGCACCAATGAATGCCCGAAAGCCCCTGTAGCCGGTTTTTATTCAAAGACCCTACAGGCGGTGTTTTAAAGAAAGGCCCTGTAGCCGGTCTTTACTTAAAGACCCTACATCCGGTAATTTACCAAAGGCCCTGTAGCCGGTCTTTACTTAAAGACCCTACAGGCGGCAATTTACCAAAGGCCCTGTAGCCGGTCTTTACTTAAAGACCCTACAGGCGGTAATTTACCAAAGGCCCTGTAGCCGGTCTTTACTTAAAGACCCTACAGGCGGTAATTTACAAACGGCCCCTGTAGCCGGTCTTCATTTGAAGACCCTACAGGCGGTGTTCTAGCCAAAGGCCCCTGCAGCCGGTCTTCATCTGAGGACCCTACAGGCGGATCTATACATAACCAATGTAGACGGCTTCGCACCCGGCAGATGCTTTTATGCAGCCGGTTAGCAATATGGACGGCTGCCTCCTTCAAGTTAGAACGACTTGAAGCATGCACCCGTCCAGGGGCAGACGTACCCAACAGTTGTAAAATTTTTGCAAAAAATTGAAAGAATTGAAAGCACAAATAACATGAGAAAACCGGTTGTGCCGGTTAATATATATCAATAAATGTTACCCGGGTCAAGGTCCGGCAAAAACAGAGTTGAATCAATACATGGCATACAAGCCGGGGATGAAACAACAAAAAAGAAAAACTACTGCTGCTGCTGCGAAGGTTGAGGTTGCTCAGGCTGATCAACAGACGGCTGGCTATCGCCGGCTGGTGGAGCTTCAATGGCCTGGCCTTGGGTTTCAGCACCCTCAGCCAGCACTTCTTCTTCTTCTTCTTCCTCCAGCTCGGCCTGCACCCATTCGTCGAAGGGTGCCGGCTGGTTCAACCCGAGTACCTGAGCGTCGTATACTTCACTCGCGTATCTGTAACGCAAGTCGAAGCACGCGTACTCCGTACCCGGGTAGAGCATTTCCCACGCCATCTTCATCCGAGCCTCGCAGTCCCGTTCATTCTCATCGATCAGGCGGGTTTGCTCAGCCTCTAGCTTGCCCCTGAAGACCTCTTGAGCTTCAGCAAGCTCTTTCTTGGCCTTGGCCGCCTCCTCCTTGAGCTCGTCATAGCCCTTTTGAGCATCCGTCAATTTTTGGACGTCTGCCTCAAGGGACTTAATTTTCAGCTCGGCATCAGATGCCTTTTTCTCGAACTCGGCTGCTTTCTTATTAGCAGCCTCAGCAGCAGCCGTAGCATTTTTGAGAAGTTCCTCCTGTTTCATCTCCCGGGCTTTAGATTCAACTTGATACATAATAGAATTATACTGATGGACGTCTATTAAGTCGGCTGCCCTTCGTTGGGCATCCCTTACCTCCTCTTGCTTGCGGCGGAGAGGGCCCCAGAGCCCATCTATCCGTAACATCAACTGCAATACAGACTGCAAAAATAGAGTTAGTATCCGGTAAAATGAAAACTTACTTGAAAGTAACTCAGCCGGCACTTACCTCAGCCGCAAGAGATTGCAGTTGGTCAATGTTGACCTGCCCTACACCCGGGACTGCCTCCCTTTCAGACCGGGTGAGGGTCCGGACCATTCTCTTGGCATAGTCTTGCAAATCAGGCCAACGAGAAGTTTCTGCATCAACAGATCGACCGGTTAAGTAACGGGCATAAGCACCGCCTATATTTTGCCGGTTGGCTGCAGAATCGCCCGACTGAGAAGCCTGGGACTTGACTCTAACAGGTCCAAGCGGCCAGGGGTGTTCAAAGGGCGAGGCCATACCTTGAGATTGGGGCTGAGGGGTTGAAACACCCCCAGCCGCATTTGAGCCGGATGCTACAGCAAGCACCCGGCCAGAAAGAGCCTCCAGCTCCTCAGTTTCATTGCCTCCCGTCTGGGAGCCAGGAGTGAAGCCCCGAAGGCTTTTCCCTCCAGAAGTAGATCGCTGCTGTTGAGCAGGCGGTCTGGCCCCAGAGGCAGGAGGAGGAATGGGGTTGGTTCTCTGGCGGGAAGAGGCCGGCTGAGTGAGAGCCTCGCCGGGCCTCTTGGTCATCTGCCGGAGGGACCTGGGAACCCCCTTGCTCCCAGACTGCAAAGGAAAAGAGTTACAAATATTAGCAAGTTAATATGCATCCGGAGTAAAGGGCATGAGCTACAACTCATGCATCCGGTAAAAATAAAAGAAAGCATCCGGTACTTACCCCTTCGTTCCGGGCTGCAACTTGAGCCCTCTTTTTTTCGAGCTTTTCCTTGCGGAGCTCAGCCGCTGATTTAGCCGGTGTCATATCCGGGGAAACCATCTCTCTACCTTGTTCTGCAAAACGTAAAAAGAAAGTTAGAACAGGCAAGGATAATACAGGCGGATGAAAAGGCCGGTTGTCTATGACGTATGTTTGGTAAACATCGTACTCAGACCGCAGGCGGAGAGAAACGCCTCGTCTCCAAACCAGTCCGGATGAGGGACCCAAAATTTGGGCACGATGATATGTGTCCCATCATCCAGGGGCATGGTTGTTTTCTTGAAGAGCCCCGGCTCCATGATTTGATCCCAGGCCTCTCCCGGTATCTTTGGGAGGGCGCACTTCCTTCCAAGAAGCGGCGGCTGCTTATTATATGTGCGTAGCCTCCGATTCTGTTGGAGAGACGGTGATGACACCAAATAAAATTTACTCTTCCAACTTGACCACTTGGACGGCTTGTCCAGGGTCATCATGTATTCCGGATGCGTGGTCAGGGTATACCACGCATTCCAGCCGCCTGGGGCACGGCTCATGTAGTGCATATGTGCAAACGCCTCCCAGCTAGGCGTCACATCCTGCATCTCGCAGGCGGCAATATATCCCAAAATATTGACCCAAGAGTTGGGTGTGAGTTGCCAAACGCCTAAGTCATACCCCCTCAGTATGGCTTTAATTGCTCGATGCAGGGGGAACCGGAGACCGGCTTTGAAGGCCGCCTCATAGCAGCCGAAATAGTTGTCTGCGTGGTCCCGGTTGTCATCCCAGACAATTGTTGCCTCAGCCGGCGGCACAACCAGATCCTAGCCGGGCCCTATTGGTTTCTTTGCCAGGAAAGCCGGCAAAGTGGCGTTTAAGGTGACGATGTCCCGGGCGCTCATTGACGCTTCAGTGGGATTATTCATAGACGGCCATTTGAAGGCCTCTTTGTCCACCTCTTGAACATCCGGCTCTCCGGATGTTGTGGCAAAAGAGGAAGAGGCGGATCTCCCAGCAGCCTCCTCCTCACCCGATTCAGACCCCTCCAATATTCTATCACTTGGTGTACTGGGTACACCCGGTTGGTCATAGGGGATGTCTTCAACCGGCAGTCCGGCTGAACCTTCAGACTGGTAATCTGGATCTACCGCCGTCCATCTTGTTCGGGCCATTCTGTCCTGCACATGAGCAGAGATGGTCGGATTTTTATCACAAGAATGGACCAAACACCTCCAGGCGGCATCCCCAGTCCTAGACTCAGCCGTACTTGGTGACCGGTTGACATCAGTTCTAGGTTGGGCCAAGTGTGTGTTGGGTGAGTCCATTTAACTACCTAGTCAGCCGGAAAATTGACAAGAGAATGAAAGGATTACAGGCGGTACCTTGGTACTGATGTAGTTGAAAAGTTGAAGGCTGATTGGAAGCACTGCAGACGGTCTCAAATACCTGCAAAAAAGATCCAAGTGATCAGAATTCAAAAACTCACCCAAAAACACCCCATCCGATCTTGGTCAACGTTTTTGGTCAAACTCACCCAAAAACACCCCATCCGGTCTTGGTTAACGTTTTTGGTCAAACCTACCCAAAAACACCCCATCCGGTTTGGTCAACGTTTTTGGTCAAACCTACCCAAAAACACCCCATCCGGTCTTGGTCAACGTTTTTGGTCAAACCTACCCAAAAACACCCCATCCGGTCTTGGTCAACGTTTTGGTCAAACTTACTCAAAAGCCCCCCAGACGGTTAAAACCGGATGGGGGTGTATTGAAAGCTTTTGAGAAAATTACAATGACTCAAAAGCCCCCCAGACGGCTAAAACCGTCTGAGGGTGTATTGAAAGCTTTTGAGAAAAAATACAATGACTCAAAAGCACCCCAGACGGTTTAAACCGGATGGGGGTCTATTGAAAGCTTTTGGAAGAATTCAAGATTCCTCCAAAAGCTCCTCAGACGGTTAAAACCGGATGAGGGCTTGTCAGGGGTCTCATGAAAGGCCTTTATCTACCCAAATGTCCTCAGCCGGTCATAACCGGATGGGGGCCCTTTGAGAGCTTGAGAAGCCACCCAAAAATCTCTCCACAGCACCCCATGCGGTTTATACCGGATGGGGGTCTGTTGAGCAGATGTGACAAATTTTCCAAAGATTGCCGGTTGTGCAAAAATAAATAAATCCGGCTGCTATCCTAATCTATGGCAAGCTACCCCCCCCGATTAAGTATGCAAAAGGGGTTTGAAATTTACCTTAGCCGGAAGATTGCGGGTGCCCTAAGTCAGAAAGTGATGCAGCGCCGGATGTGAAAAGCAAGGAACGATTGGTGCTTACTCTCAGCCGGTATCAGAGCTCTCTTGATTTTTTGGAAGTTTGCAAATGTTGCAAATGATTGAGGAAGGTCTCCTTATATAGGGGTCAGGGAAGGCGAATCGCCAACCCCCTGATTCAAAATTCAAAAATTGGGAGGATGACGAACCGTCAGCCCCCTTAAAAAAAAAAAAAAAAAAAAAAAACATATATTGGCGGGAAGGAGACCAACCGTCGTCCCCTTCCCTCATTGTGACAACTGTCACAGCAATATTGCGTGGCAGGCCATGTCACAGATGCCACGTGGCACGCCACGTGTCATCTGTGAGGGGCAAATGATTAGGGTAAAAAACACCCTAGCCACGTGGCCCAATCAGAGGGCGCCATGTGCAGTCCCAGAAAGGGCAAGTGGGAGCCAATCCCAGACTGACACGTGGCACATCCTAATTGGTGGGAATACAGTTCCCCAACCCTATAAATAGAGGAAAATACCTCATTTATTGGGTATTCACAAATTCCCAAACACAAAACACAAATACCAACAAGCATTTACTCTCTCTAAATTAGAGAGAAAACCATTTATTTCCGCACTATTCACTTCGTACGAATCCTAACTTGATCGTCGGAGGCGGAACTCCACCCAACCGGAGTTTCGTTGTTTTGCAGGTACACAGCCGGTCAGCAAGCCATTCTCGGAATTGTAACTCTCCCGCAGGACACATAAAAAACCCCGAAACAATAATACCACATGATCTTGACCAAATTATTAATAAAATTACTAATCATTGATATTATAAAGTGATTATGAAGTAAAGTAAGAGTTTAGATTTTGGAAAAATAGATTTAAGTACGAAAAAAATACAAAAAATTGCTTATTGGATCAGATCGGGTAACCGTTAATTTTAAAATGATACTGTAGGGAATTTTTCAAACTCATCATTTGAGCCGCACTGTGATTCATGCTTTTTAGGCATGACAGAGCTCCAAAGGAAAGAACTTAGAGGTAAAAGAGTCGCCAACAAGTTTTAGGAACTTGTAAACCGTTCACGGGCGTGAAGGTTACACCCCATTCATCACGATCACGGAGATCGCTAACTCCATAGTGGTTCAGAACCATGATTGCATGTTCGGGGATGATGGTACGAATCCAACCTAAAAGAGATTGAACCCGCCATAAATCGACCTCTACTTAATTCTTATGATATTCATGTGCGCTTTTTTATCAACATACATACATCAAATTAATCCTAAACCTGTTTAATCTACGTTGGTTGATTATTAATGCACAATCAAATCTAATATTGGTGATCACTTGAATTAAAGTCATATTAGCCTAAATCAAATTATTAATTATCTTATTATGTGTGATTTTCAAGTATAAATTCCCTTTAAACCGGCAAAAAAGGGTCTGATCAAACAATAACAATAAATCATGAATAATCAAGCAACGTAGAATTGACACAACAATCATCATCATAATAGTATCATCAAAACATCGTTAGTAAGATTCTAGGCATGATACTAAACGGATTAATAACGGATCATAGCATATCACTAATAACAAGATCAAAGCATTATCCTAAACATGATACTAGGAATTAACATAATATTGTAAACATGATTTCTACTCCAAAATCAAAGAATAATAATAAGGGTAATTGAATTACTCACTTTGATGCTTCAACCTTCTTGCTATTAAAACAATAAACACGTTATTAAACTTCAAGAAAGTTAAATCAATAAAGTAAATAAATCAAGTATGAATTGAAATATAGATTTAGGACCAAACCCTCAGAACTATCAACCTTTCACGTCGAGGTCGAAGACAACGTCGAGGATGGCTTGGAGTATTTGAATCTCGTGAAGGTATGGTGTTTGATTTGGATGAGTATCAAGGATATGTTTAGGGTGTGCTTAGGCTAAGGCTAAGAACATGGGATCAAGAGAAAGAAGAGATGATTAAGAATATTATGAGCGATGATGATGATTGTTGGTGGTTGTTGTCCATGATCTGAAACGGGGAGAAACGACCTCTATTTATAAGGAAAAAAGAGAGTCAAAGCGATCAGAAAAGATCAGAATTTGAATCGGAATAAAACAGGTTTCATCGCGGGGTGATAGACCTATCACGGCGCGCCAGGGTCTATAGCGGCGCAATGTTGCTGTCGCGTTGCGATGGTCCTGCAGTTTTGCGGTTTTTGGTTTTATCATAACTTTTGATCCAGAAATCGGAATAAGATATATAATATATCGTTGGAAAGCTCTGGAAGTCTACTTCCAATACAATTAGAATCAAATTTATATCTTCTGTACAATTTAAGATATGATCAAAATAGTGGAGCAGTGTCAGTTTAGGATTATTAAAGAGAAGTTTTATTCAATCTCAAACTCTTTGATCTTTATCTTTTCGGATAGGATAATTTAGAACCTTCTAGAGAATTCTAGAATCTCTTAAGGAATCCTAATTGTTTTAGGATTGGAAATAAGATATTTGGACCCTTACATGATCATTGGGTCGTAGGTAAGGTGAACCTAGGCTCGGTTTGGGTTCAGTTTAGTATTTTGGCCATAACTTATTCGTTTTAATTCGGATTTGGGCTTATAATATATCATTGAAAAGATATTTTCAAACCCCATACAACTAAGCAATAATTAGACTAGGATTATAGACCAAAATAATTTGATTTGGACGTTTTTTATTAGTTGGACATGAAATGAATGATTTTGAGGACACGAAATGAATGATTTTGGGTTTAAGGACACGAAATGAATGATTTTGGATTAAAAAATTTTAGGTAAGGTTAGAAATATGGTCAAAGCTTAATGAAACTTCATAAGACTCTTCAACTCTTTACCGAACTCGTTAATCAAAGACGTGAAAAGTACTTATCACTGGGTTTGGTTTTTGGGGAGACACAATCAGGTGTCTACAGATACCCAATAACCATATCCGATAACAAACTATTGGAACGGGTACCTGAACCGTTATGGTTATCAGATCGAATACCCTAATTTTCGGAACGGTTACGAATTGGGTTTTCAGTTTTTCGGGTAGTTTTGCTTAGCCCTAGTTACGACAAGCGCCCGCAGCTGAGCACTCCCAGGCCACGAGCAGCTTCTGTTTGGCCCGATGGATACCCAACGGCCGCTGGTTTCCGCGTCCGGCAGCAGGCTTGTCTTTGAGCCTTGTCTTTTGGTCGTCGTAATAACCTTCTTCGGCTAAGACTCCTTCTAATCGACGACCAATCTTTATATGACTTATGTAATTGTTGTTTTTTTGATTTTATTTTATTTTATTATCTTTAGATTAGTTTTAGGATAATATAAATACTCAGGGAGGTCGTTTATTCTTATTATTATTTTTACGTTCTTTTTAGTTTTCTCTCTAACCCTAGTTTCTCATGGACAACTACATAGATTCCTCCATGGTTTTGTTCCTGAGTTTGTTACTTTATTTAATAGAGGTAATTTTATTTCTTTGCTTTAATTATGCTTTCTTTATTAGATTTAATTTTTAATATTTATTTCATGTTTGAGTAGTTTAATTTCTAGGGTTTGGGAATCCATGTTTATGTGATGAATTTTGATTAATGTTATTGATATTTTGATTATTGATTTCTCTAATTGATAGTGTTTTATTGTTAATCTTGCAACCTCATCAATTGTTTGATTAATTATTGTTAATAAGAGCTTGAATCGAAAGATCTTACTTTTAAAGGCTTACCTACAATTAGCAATTCTAATTATGTTAGTGACCTAACTACATATGTTGAATTGAGAGCGTTAAGACCCGACCATATGCTTAGCAATTTCTCTAGACAATTAATTGATTGAATTGTTATTGATATTTGATAGGTTTAGAACTATAAACATGGTGAACCAAAACCCTAGGTCTTTTTATTAATTATTTTATTTCTTATTTCAATTAGACTATATTTATATCCCAATTTTGTGACATAATTTAGTTTCTCCTATTCCTTAGAAGTTAGATTGAATAACCATCTCTCTGTGGATTTGACCCTACTTACTATAATACCCCGTATTTATATACGTATATTAATTTAAAACATTAATTTATGAAGTATTTAAATAATTCGAAATAAATTATTTATGGTATTTTAATAATTTAAAAAGGTTTATTTTAATTAATAGTCCATTTTTATTTATTTGATTGTTTTGAAAATATTTAATTTTATTATTTGTAAACTTTGGGGCATAATTATTTTATAAAAGGAAGTTTTAAGGTCAATGGAATTTTAAAAGAAAGTCAATGACTATTTTGAATAGGATAATGAATCATTAAGGGTAGAAAGGGAATTTAAGTTAGGATGGTTTGATAGAGGGTGTAAATATCCATCTTATGAGCAAATTAGACTTTTCCTAAGGTGGAGAATACCTGAAGGTAAACTCTCTTTCTCTCTCATCTTATTTTCCCTCTCTCCTTAATTTTCTCCCTCTCCCTCACAAACACTCACACCAAGGTGGCCGGCCGCCGCCACCACCACTTCTCACCGGAGCCACAGCCGCTAGCAGCAATCGACAGTAGCAGCCACCGGTGTGGAGGGCGGTAGCAGCCCCCTCCCCTTGCGTGCGGTTGTGTTAAAAAAAAAGAAAAAAAACTCTCTTTCTCTCTCTCTCTTTTGTTTTAAATTAATCCAAACTTGATTAATTATTGATTTTGGGTGATGATTTTATGATGTATTAATATGTATATAATTTTCAGATTTTGTTTTTGATTTAAATGCCCCAAATTGAAAACCCTAGGTTTCTAAATTAATGTTTATTGATGAAATTTGATTGTAGTTGATTAAAACTATTGAAATTAATGTTTTTAAACAAAATTACAGCAAGTTTATAAGTTTTTATAATGCTGGAATTTTTATATAAAGGCTAAAATTATGTTTCATGAAAGGATTTATAATTACCCATTAATTGTAAATAAAAGTAGGTGGTTTAAATTAATTTTCAGCTTATTTTAGAAGGTTTAAAAGTGTTTTAAAGAGTGTATATATTGCTAGAAATTTATTATGAATAGGTATTAATGTCTCTTTGTAATTTTGGGTTGTAGGGGACTTCCAAGTGAGTGATTTTATGTAGTCGTGACGATTTTGAGATCATATTCGAGGTACGTTCACATACTCGATAATTATTTAAGTGTGTAGTAGCATGCTAGGCTTTGTTTAATTAATTCCAAGGTAGTATCATGATAGGTATTGATTGAAATTGTTGATTGGATTGAGTTTGATGATTGATTTGTGAGGTATGAATTATTTAAGGTAAATTATTGATTGGAATTGATTATGTTGGCATGTTGATTATGAACCATACTTTTATTATTGGCATGATTGAGAGCATGTTTAATTAAACTAAATATTTAATTGAGTTTGGAATATTGAAAGAGAATTTTGTTATGGTTCATATAATATTTATTGATGCTATAAGCATGGGAAAGGAGCTATTTAAGTGTCTATGTAACGAGGATTAATTTATATTTTGGTGCCTAAGTGCACTTAAGGTGTTCTAAACACCAAGGGATAGGATTTGTGGTGCATTATGCGCTTAAGGTGTTATTTAACGCCGAGGTAGTTTAAAAAGGGTTCAACATTAAGTTAAATGTGGCAATTAATTATTCAAGAATTAAATTAGTATGTTTGATTGCTTGAATGAATTATGATGATTGTTTGTGTTGTGGATTGAGAGTCATCACCAAGTCTAAAAATATATAAATAACGTAAAGTGAAAGAGATTATGCACCAAAACTCTTGGAACGTATATACCTCGAGTATGAACATATGGGGGGTGTTGTTATAATCCCCCATATTTTCGATTAAATTATAATTATATTTCTTTATTATGTATACGAATATTTTATAATAATTTTAACTTATATAAATTGTTTTGGAAAGATTTAATAAAATAAGCTTATATTTTAATCACTTCACTACCATAATTTAAAGATTCTTTTATATAAAAAAGGATTTTAATAGCATAGTTACCCACTTTAGGCCTATTACCATCATCCTAATTCTACTAAAACTAGGAAACAACAAACTCTTAAGCCCATATCTTTATTATAATTAAAGCTAACCTTACTCCTTATTTCCCCCACCAAAAACCCACGTATAAACCCTTTTTCCCCATATAATTGCTGCTGCCTTTTCCCCTGTTTTCCTCCTACTGCATTCACGATCAACCAAAAAAAAAAAAAAAAAAAAATGCTGCTGCACTGCTTGCTGCCGACGCACAACCACCACTGGTGATACCTCTCTGTCGCCTAACCACCGTTGCCCAGCCACCGGAGCACCGGTCCTTTCTTCCTTCTCTTTCCTTCTCTCTTGTTATTGTTTTATTGTTAAAGTTTTAATCTTTATTTAATCTTGAATTTAAATTGTTGTAAATAGATTGGGAAAGGATGCAAATTTACGAGTTTTATGATGTTTAAAATATGAAATTGATTTTCAGATTTATTTAATTAAGAATTTAGGGTTTAAAACCTTGATTTTTCAAGGTTTATGTATGGCTTAAAACGTGATTAATTGATTTAACTAGTTACTTTGTGTTTAAATATTTTTTAATCTTTAGTTTTGATTATTAAAAGTAATTTTCAGATTATAAAAGTATGAATATTTGGTTTAAACTATTCTAAATCATATTTTTAGAATTCTATTTATACTATTTGGCTATTCTAATTAAACTATGTTAATGGGTAGCTAAAGTTTCAAGTTTAAAGTTTTTAATTAAATTTCAGACTTTGTATAATATGAATTTTATTGTTTTAGTATCAAATTAAAAGTTTTTATGTTTCTACATACTTTATTAAGCTACTATTTTGATATTTCAAGCGTGGGTTGTTGAATTTCCAAAATATAATAGCAAACTAAATTTTCAGATTTTGTTAGTAGCTTAAGTACGCTGTAATTTTATGTATGAAGGTGTGTTTTAAGGTTTTTATGAAGGAAACTTAAAGAACTATATATAAGCTTTTGATTTTAATTAAAGGGAAGGTTTTAAAGTGTTGTTTAATTGGATTTTTAAGGTTATAAAGTAAGTTAGTATTGCTGTAAATTTAATTGGTTGAGTATTGAGTGAATTATTGTTGTTTGGTTTAGGAGAGGATTTCGTAGAAGGCGATTTCTAGTTAATAAAGTGGCCAACCAATTTGTTTACTGTACAAGGATACGGAAAACCTTGACTTTAGGAGCATGTTTAAGGATTTGGAAAACTTAGGATTAAGTTAGGGAACTTGTGGATGATTGGAATTGTTTGGCAACTAATCTCTTTCGCTATTATTCTTAGTAGTGTATGACATATAGTCTCATGTATATTGAATTATCTTGTGTGTAATTTTATATGTATTAACTTGTAACAAGAAATTGGATGCAAAAGTACGTAA
Organism: Chenopodium quinoa; assembly: GCF_001683475.1. Taxonomy (NCBI): domain Eukaryota; kingdom Viridiplantae; phylum Streptophyta; class Magnoliopsida; order Caryophyllales; family Amaranthaceae; genus Chenopodium; species Chenopodium quinoa. The sequence continues at coordinate 8,745,791 of NW_018745684.1, forward strand.
GTATGTGGATTGAATTATTATTATTATTACTCGTTCATGATTATTGAAATGAAATGAGTAAAAGAAGAATTGAAGTCTTATAAGACGAGGTTGAGGATTTGAGGTGCCTTATGCACTTAAGGTGTTTATACACCGAGGTAGTTTAAAGAATCCAATACTAAATGTTGTTTGTCACTACTAATTCAAGAATTAAATTGAAAATTTGAATTTGCTTGAATGATTAATACCTGATTAGTTGCATTGTTTCTGTATTTGAGTCATTACCAAGTTTAAACCTGTAAATCACGTAAAGTGCAAGATGGGTGAACAATAAAACTCTGGATTTGTGCACATCTGGAGTATTGACAAATGGGGGTTGGGGTTCACGGGGTATTAGCTGTGTACTTTTTAGAGGCCGTCTGATCTACGAGTCTCTTATTCTTAAATACTTTTTAAAATTATAAGGAGTTAGATGAGATCTCATACTAGCTATGGCCACGGAGTCGTGTCCGTCTGCTATTGGATGTTTATTGATGTTTTCGAAAGGAGGCATGGGGTTTTTCTTTTATTGATGTTCCAAATTGGAGCATGGGGAGACAACCTTGTCTATTGCTCAATCCAATGAATAAAATGAAATGAAATAATATTTATTAGAGAAGTCTTAGTAATGTTAGTACTTGAATAATGTGTTTGAGTTATTTATAAAAATGTTTGTGTGTTGAATGAAAATTAGTAGCACGCTAGGAATTTCATTGTGTTACTTCATAGCTTGTGCGTACTCAGCGTTGCCGATTGCGTGCTTTTGTGTGTGTGTGTGCTTTCTTGGTCATGGCCTTCGCCTTTCAATGACCTTGTGATGATCCAATTTTTACATTTGTAATATTGGGGAGGAAATTAATCACAGGTGATTGCATGGTTAGACTTGCATCAAGTGGTGGGAAATTGAGTGGAGAGTTGGTTATTATTCGTAGTTTATTTCTTTACATAAACATTGAACTTATTTAAACTCTGGTTTGATTTATTTACTACTTTGTTAATTGGGTTTTGAATAAGGGCCTTGATGGTTCCAATTTATAAGACTTAACTTGGTTTTGCGTATCGGTTTTGTAACTTTATTTTAATTGAGTTAGTTTTTCGGCTGCAAAATTCTGAACTAGTTTTAACGTTTGAACACGTGGCGGTAACACATCACTAATTCTCTGGTATTTTACTAAAGGTATTTATAGGTAAAAATAGAGAATTATTGGGGTAAAGTAAGTGGTTTGGAAAAGGGAGAATTATTGGGGTGTTATAGTTATGCGACTTTATATTTGACCATAAATTTTACTGGGAGTATAGGGCGCTGTATTTTCCTTTTTATTATGCGCAGGAATTCCGCCACTTCGAGTGATTCTTGTATACTGGCACGGTTAGCTCCCGTGTTAGTACCTCTTTAATAATCAAGCTAAATAAGCAATCTATTTATTCATTGGTTGATCGTGTTGTGTGTTGTATGCTTGTAAACATGTGCAACAAGGTAAGTGGTGTGTTAATAGGATGAAACATGTTAGTGCGTACTGTTTACGCTTATGTGCTCAGGATTGCTGATTGGGTGTTTGTATGTTTGTTTGACCTTGTCTTTATCTTGGCCCTATGACGACTTATTTCTAATGGTGAGTAGTGGGGACAGAGTAAAGAGAAACTTTTTAGGTGATGAAGCATATTCGTGATGGACATGAGTGAAGAGCGAATCCTATTTAGTTTCCATAGGAATATGATGTGTTTTATCTGCTTTGATTATTATATATTTGCTTGTGAGACTAACACAAAGGTTTAATATTTGTTTTGGGTTTTAATAAGGGCCTATGATGGTTCCAAGTTGTAGGTTGACTTCGTTTGACTTTGGTTTGACTTTACTTTTGTTGGTTTGACTTTTTGAGTTGTTTTTTTTAAAGTGAGCCTTCCGCTGTGTGTCTTTGGTAATTGCCTCCACCATTATCACGGTGGCGGTAATGTTTTAGATTTTCCTATTTAGTATTTTAAAAAGAGCAAAACAGGTATTTTAAAGAAAAGAAAATTCTAGGCTGTTACACTTACCCTACTACAATGTTAGTTGGTTTTGTTAGGAATTTATTTTTTAGAGGTGTATGACAACCTATCAGTACCCGGTGGTTCCAATTCCAATTCCTAAATTTTAGGACCTGGTTGCAGTGGTTCCAATTCTAATTCCGAATTTTAAGACCCGATTCCAACTAATTTTGAGTCCGATTCCTAAAATTTTGACCGAGTACCCGATTTGATCACCCCTAATACGAAGTACACAAAATAGAATAGACAACAATGCCTAAAAAAGGAAACTACTAGGCTTATCCAAGAACAAGGGCAAGAGTATGTTTGACATAGTTGCTAATATACACTATTACAAAATAAGCTTAGGCAATACAAAATGATTTAGCTTGGACGTGTCTTGGGGGGGGGGGGGGGTCGTTGTGATGTGCTTATAAAGTTTTATAGAGTTGTAATTCACTTTCCTCATTAAGAGCATGTAGATAGAATGGAATGTACTATTTTCTGCAACAAAAATTTAATCTCCATCAGTGTAAACCCTTTCATCCCGAGCAACACAACAACGTATACAGCTATTGAAAATGTAATTTTTTTATGCAAGGTTCATGGGCTGCTACATGGCAAATTCTCCCTCTACATTACCACGATTGAAACATTTGACACACATACGACTGAGAAGCAAATCGATCAAGCAATAAATTGGATGGGTTTTAAGTTTTTAACCCTTGTGCAAAACAAAAAATTCATAAAACACGTCATAAATTATTCTTTAAATGCAGCACAAGTAATTAGGTACAGTACTTAAGAGTGCCCAATTACAATAAATAAACGCTTATCTTATTTAAAAATCATAATAAATTCAATTAGTTATCTGAGTAATTTACTAATTTATGACAAGTGTACACATACGAGGCAGATAAACTTTCAAATCCATCATCTACACAGTACAATATAGTGCCCACTTAGTCACTACGATTCAAAACTCTAACCTACGTTTTAACCCTCATAAACACAGCGATACGGAATACTTGCGCCATGAATGCCATGATTGCTTCAAATAGTATCCGCGCAACACGAATCCACCATACACAACCCACCTGCCGTAGCTTATAAGTCACCCACCATATTACCATAATTTAATCAGTAGTGTTTAATTACGTACGATGGCTGATGGTTTAACCCAAAGATCATTATACGATGATCTACTTATAACTTATGATTATGGATAACTTTTGTCAAAAGGCCATTAAATTATCCATAAAACTTTCAATATTATCCACTTAAGCAACTAGTTTACTTGTCAAATCTAAGTACGATCATCAGCAATATCTGTCTTTATATAAACCATGTAACAATTTTCCAAGTTCATATGAGTACGTTCCACTAACATTATGTCATCAAAATATAGTGTGGAACTTTATAGCATATCTAAAAGTTGCATTTAATAATATGTTGATCCTTAATTCATTGTGCTGAGAAGTGAGGGCTTGGATTTTTTTTTTTTTTTTTTTTTTTAATTTTTTTATTTATTATATATATATATATATATATATATATATATATATATATATATATATATATATATATATATATATTTTATATATTCATTAACTAACTGTTTTTTCGATTTCTTCTATTTTAAAGATTATGTTGGCATCATTGTCCGTAGCCTTTTATATTCATTTTGAGATACTCACAAGTCACAATTTACTCGGTCAAAGTATCAAACACAAGTCAACGTAGAGGCTTCGAGAGTGAGTTTGACTATATACAAGTTTATCTGAATTTATTAACGTGCAGCAGTTAGCCTCAACTCAAATTTGTGTTATTCTTTTACAAGTAATAGTATATTTGTTCTTTAAAGATACTCTTACATTGAATGTATTTTGTTTTGTCTTTATTGGACAATTTTGATCATTAACATCATTAATTTCATATTAACAAAAATAAAATTACGTAGTATTATAATATGAAAATACATATTAAATGAATTTAAAACACGATAAAAGTTTATAAATTACTCTGTATGTAAGACAGTCAAAACTTTAAAAGATGGCCATTTTAGCATAAATTATTAAAATTGTAGGCATAATTTTATGGGGAAAAAAATTAGCATAAAAAAAGAAATGGGAGATTTTATTGGGACAAATGAAAAAAAGTGACATGAAAAGTATTTTTTTTTTTTTTTTTTTTGTTAAAGAGCCACGGGGGCAAGTGATGAGAATCGATCCCAAGATCTTTTGAAATCGATAGGAAAGCTCTAACCACTTGAGCTATCCCTTACTCTCACATGAAAAGTATTGCGGAGCGAAGGGAATAACTTTTTGAGAAAATCAAAATTCACAACTATAATAGGGGATCGTTTGCTAAATATGGTTAAATTACCAAAAGTGTTTATTAAAATAGTTACTTTAATTTCAAATTCTTAATCTTATAACTTGTTACTCTATATGGAGTATTATCTAATTCTTTTGATTCTCTTTGTTCTTCCCATATAAAATCTTGGCATTATCTATAAGTTTGAAAAATCTTCTAAATTACTTTCAATATATAAAATATATAGTCATGTAAAGTCTTACATGATTCGTGTTGTATTTATGGTCAAAGTAATATGCAACTATAGATATATATAACTATTATATAGTCATGTAGGGTCTTATATAATTCGTGTAGTAATTTTTTATGGTCAAAGTAATATGCAACTACAGTCATGTAGACTTGTAGAGTCTTTTTTTTTTTTTTTTTATCAGATATGCAGCTATAGATATTTATGGTCAAAGTAATATATATATTGTGTTGAAAAACATGCAATCAAAATGAGAAAAATATTTAAGATCAGAGGGAGTAGAATAGTGACTTTGGGAGTTCATTGCATATTTTCTTTTTTAAACGTTGAAGCAACTAACATTTATCTGTGTGTGTGTGTGTGTTGGGGGGGGGGGGGGGGTGTCACTTCTTTTCATAATTATTCTTGGCTCTTCAGTGTGTGAGTAGCTGCAAAAACAGTGCTACCTTCATTATCTATTTTCCATTACTCTCTTAGCCCATTCACATTTAATTCTCTATTAGCCCATCAATTTATATAATTAAATCACCATTTAATAAAATTCAAGTTCGTTTTCATCTAATCCTAATTTTAAGTGTAGTATTCAAATGTCAAAACAATTATTAAATTGGTATGACAACAACTAAACTTGATAAAACTGATCCGGGCCCAATTACCTGATTCGAGGCTTGATTTAAACTCAAAGCTAGTATACAACCTAAAATCCAAAGTTACCTGAACCGAAACTATGAAAGCTCATATGTGTACAAAAATTAACTTCAAATAAACTCATATTTGAGTTATTCTTTTAATAAAACAATTATTTAATTAACTTAAAATAAATATATTCCGATACTAATGGCTTGTTTCAATATAAATGCTTCTAATACAAAGTATAAAATAAAACTAGATTTTGTGCCCGGACAATGCTCAAAATTATTGCGTTAATGGCATGATTCAAATCCTTTTTTTTTTTGTAATTTTTTTTTTAAAAAACATGTATTTATATTATAATAATAACTTAGTGGTTAACATTAAGTTTTTAAACTTGTAAACTTGTTTATGAATTTCTATTAATATATAATATAGATAGATTAATAGAAAATTAAAACTCGAAACAATAACCACTAGCGAATAGACCCCTTGGCCCTTGCCCTATCATTAAGTAACGATAATGATCGATCGATGCAACATTACATGGATAATGTTGGAAGTCATATTCAGTTGGGCCTCAAAACCTTTGTTTGGTCGTGGTTTGATGCAACAATTTTTACATAATTTAGGCAATGTGATAATAATGGGGATTGCTTATTTATTACTCTTCCATCCCACTGTCTTGTTTGTAATCAGCAAGTTCGTCTAATTCATCCTTATAACTTCTCAGCACCCCAAACACCAAAAGACGGTTTTGAATAACTCAAAACGATACCAAGCTATCTAATTGACATCCACACGTGCGTGCTATGACTTTCACATAAAAATTAACAACCAAATGACATGTTATTTTGGAGTAACTGTTGAATTGAGTTTATTTTGGAGTTTTAGACACTTCCTCTAATGTTTTGTTTTTTATTTTTTTTATTTTTATTTATTTATTTATTTATTTATTTTTTTGCGCAAATTCACATACTTAATGAAGGTCTTAAGACTCTTAACGTTGGATTACAACATGACAATAACATTTAACAATGTTTTAACAATGGTATTAAATGCTAGATTACTACGTGAGCGTGACAACTTTTGCTTTATTTTTGGCGGTTTATAAATAGAAAAATTAGTCTTAAATCCGTGCGATGCACAACTGTATAATGTTTTAATTGATTTTGTATTTGTATTTTTGCTTAGTATTTCAATTTCATATAAGAATAGTAATCCGTAAAAAAAACTTTCATAGTAGTGTTAAATAAGAACTCTATATTTTAAAAGCACTAATAAAAAAAAAAGTATTTTAAAAGTAAAACATATTTAAAAGTCTTTCAAAATTTTTACAAAAAAATAAAATAAACGTATGTCATAAATAGGCTCACCTAAACATAATTTGCAACCCGCTTTAATCTTCACTTTCACTGTTGACCCACAATCACTTTTATGCAAATTAAAAATAACAATTTTATTAAATTTGAAAAACAAATTGTTCATACATAATAACATAAATGAAACTTAAAATATGAATACATATATAGTGGAATGAAAAGTAGAAAGGAACTTACTATTTTCAATAGAGTGATGGGTCTATGAACAAATAACTTCCCTTTAAAAAAACACGTATCTCAAAAAAAAAACAAAACACTAATTTTGGGTTTAGCATCCTGTATTTACATTTTTAAAACGTGTTGAAGTGACACCTTTGTAAGTTAGAGAACACTTTTTTCACACAAATTTTTTTAAATAATAGTTATTATTATTATTATTATTATTATTATTATTATTATTATATCTCAAAAACAAAGTCATACAACCTACAATAAATTAGTGGGTAGCCGAGATACAATCTGGGCCCCCACTCCTCTAGCTATAGCAAAGCCTACTCTAGTGAAAATATGAGCTGCAGCACGAGTCCCAATGTCTTGCGTCGTCGAGAACCTCTGAACCCGTTTCAGCAACATAACAACATCCTTCTCAAATTCCTCAAGCGAAGAAAAGGAGAAGGGAAGGAAACCATATCCAATGAGTTGACAACTAGCTAATTTGCTTCTGATCTTGATAAAGCTACTCAGAATCAGTTGGCACGGGGGCAACGATTACGTGAATTGCTCCATACTTTACCCGCTTTCGATGAGCCGCATCATCTACTGCCCGTCCAGGAACAAAGTCAGATAGCCCAGTCGGCGTCAAAGGAGAAGACCCCGTAACGTCCACACAAACATCACGACCACGATCCCAAGAATAAAGTAACACATCAGCAGGTCCGAGGGGCCCATCATTCCCTCCAGTCAACCCTATGTCCACCTTCTTTCGAGCTGAAATCCCAGATCTGTAGCAAATATCAACAAGGGTATCCCGAACAACATTATGCCGATGTTTAATACCCACAATACCAGCACACGACACCGCGTGATCACCATAAATATCCCCAGTGAAAACCCGAGAATAAGCCAAACATGGTGTCAAGATAGAGAACAAAGGAACACCCATCTTGTAGCACAACACACATCGGTAGGTCTTAGCATTCATCGTCTGATCTAACCCAGAAATAGGGACTACCCGAAGCCAAGCAGAGGTGTGATCTCCCTGCTGCGATTTCCACAATGCTGATTGCCAAGGAGACAAAGAATAGGCGGATTCTGCAGAAGCCGTAATCTTTGTGAAATATATATCTGCCAATTTCTTCATGAGTTTAGGGGCAGCGATCTCACTAGGATTAGACATAATGTCAAACTCCACTATTCCATTAAACAGACTCAAAGCATCAACAAAGGCTCGTCCAAGACCAACAACACCAGCATGCCGAAGAAGCTGAGTTTGCAACTCAGCAGACTGTAACCGAGAAGCAAGAAAGGCATAATGACGAACATCACCAGCGGAGTAAACCCCAAGCCCTCCAAACGCAAATGGTAAGGTAGCAAGCCGCCATTGCCAATCGCCAAACCCAGGCCCCGAAGCAGTAACAATACGCTCCAAGGAAGATCGAAGAGCCCCGTCGAAAGTACGCTGAGCCGCCTCAAAAGTACTAGGGGGACAAGTACGCAAAGCAAAGTAGAGTTTAGAAACTCCGGTACAAGCCCTAAGTAACAATAGCTCACACTGAGGATCATCAAGGTTGGCAACCTTATCCATTAGCGCGATAGTCTTGATCACCCTCTGCATCACAAGATCACCACTAAAATCAGAATCAGAACTAGCAGGACCACCAAGCAACTTAACACCGCGCAAAGGTCGAGCAATATCAGGCGGAAAGACACCCACAAGCCTGCTTCTACGGTCTTCCGAAGGCCAGAAAACTTCGGTTTTTTTCACGTTAAGATGTAACCCAAAACCAGGCTCTTCCTCTATAATCAACTGCAGAACCTTCCCCACCACCAACGTGTCACCAATAACAGTGCCGTCATCCAAATACCAAGCCTGAAGACATATATCAAAATTGTCCCTGATATACCTGTTGATGGCCTTCATCTCGTTACTACTTCTGATGTTGTTTTAGATCGGATTAAGAGCTTTCCGCGTGGTACATCTTGTGGTAGGGATGGTTTACGTGCTCAGCACCTTATGGATTGTTTGAGTGGTGCTGCTGTGGCTCTATCGGATGAGTTAGTTGACTCTATTTTCGGGGTGGTTAATCTCTTTCTTGCTAGAAAGTGTCCTTTGGAGCTAGGAGAGTATATTGCTAGTGCTCCTCTTACTAGGGTAGGCTTTGCCCCCACTCCTCTAGCTATAGCAAAGCCTACCCTAGTGAAGATATGAGCTGCAGCACGAGCCCCAATGTCTTGCGTCGTCGAGAACCTCTGAATCCGTTTCAGCAACACAATAACCTCCTTCTCTAATTCCCCAAGCGAAGAAAAGGAGAAGGGATTGAAACCATATCCAATCAGCCGACAACTAGCTTCATACTTCACCCGCTTCCGATGAGCCGCATCAGCCACAGCCCGTCCAGGAACAAAGTCAGATAGCCCTGTTTGTGTCAAAGGAGAAGACCCCGTTAAGTCCACACAAACATCGCGACCACGATCCCAGGAATAAAGTAACACATCAGCAGGTCTGAGGGACCCATCATTCCCTCCAGACAACCCTATGTCAACCTCCTTTCTTGCTGAAATCCCAGATCTGTAGCAGATATCAACAAGGGTATCCCGGACAACATTATGTCGATGTTTAATACCTACAATACCAGCACACGACACCGCGTGATCACCGAAAATATCCCCAGTAAAAACCCGAGAACAAGCAGAGCACAGTGTAGAGATAGAGAACAATGGAACACCCATCCTGTAGCACAACACGCATCGGTAGGTCTTTGCGTTCATCGTCTGACCCAACCCAGAAATAGGGACTGCCCGAAGCCAAGCAGAGGAGTGATCTCCCTGCTGCGATTTCCACAATGCTGATTGCCGAGGAGACAAAGAATAGGCGGATTCTGCAGAAGCGGTAACCTTTGTGAAATATATATCTGCCAATTTCTTCATGAGTTTAGGGGCAGCGACCTCACTAGGATTACCCATAATTTCAGACTCCACTATTCCATTAAACAGACTCAAAGCATCTTCAAAGCCTCGTCCAAGACCAACAACGCCAGCATATCGTAGAAGTTGTGTTTGCAACCCAGTAGACTGTAACCGAGAAGCAAGAAAAACATAATGACGAACATCACCTACGGAATATACCCCAAGCCCTCCAAACGCAAATGGTAAGGTAGTAAGCCGCCATTGCCAATCGCCAAACCCAGGCCCCGAAGCAGTAACAATACGCTCCAAGGAAGATCGAAGAGCCCCATCGAATGAACGCTGAGCCGCCTCAAAAATACTAGGGGGACAAGTACGCAATGCAAAGTAGAGTTTAGAAACTCCAGTACAAGCCCTAAGTAACAATAGCTCACACTGAGGATCATCAAGCAGGGCAACCTTATCCATAAGCGCAATGGTCTTGGTCACCCTCTGCATCACAAGCTCACCACTAAAACAGGAATCGGAACTAGCGGGACCACCAAGCAACTTAACACCACGCAAAGGTCGAGCAATATTAGGTGGAAAGACACCCACAAGCTTGCTTCGAGGGTCTTCCGTAGGCCAAAAAACTTCAGTTTTTTCCACGTTAAGATGTAACCCAAAACGAGGCCCTTCCTCCATAATTAACTGCAGAACCTTCCCCACCACCAACGTGTTACCAATAACAGTGCCGTCATCCAAATACCAGGCCTGAAGACATACATCAAAATTGTCCCTGATTTTACACACCAAGGGTTGTAAAACCAAAGCAAAAAGAAGAGGACCAAGGGGATCACCCTGTTGCACCCCCTGAGACGACCATAAGGTGTGGTCCCCATAATACAATCTAGCTGGATTAGAATAGCAGAATTCAACCCATCGCGAAAGGCCCGGACAACGACGACGAACTTCACGTAACATGACCGCACTATCAACTAGATTGAAGGCGTTTTGAAAATCCACCAATAACATAGAAAGACCAACATTGGAACCACGATCCTCAATCAACCGATTTACAGCATGAAGAATCGCCTCACCTCCCGAAGATACCCCAACCCCAAATTGGAGACCATCAAAGTAACTTCCTAAAGACTGGCCAACCATAACAGCACCGACCTTCGAAACCAGACGCCGCCAAACAGTACCCACAGTTATAGGACGAATACCACCACCAGGCTTGACCAGTGGTGTAAGAGGAGCACTAGCAATATACACTCCTAGTTCCGGAGGACACTTTCCAGCTAGAAAGAGATTAACCACCCCGGAAATAGAGTCAACTAACTCATCTGATACCGCCACAGCAACACCACTCAAACAATCCATAAGATGCTGAGCACGTAAACCGTCCCTACCACAAGATGTGCCACGAGGAAAACTCTTAATCCGATCCAAAACAACATCAGAAGAAGTAACGAGATGAAGGCCATCAACAGGTTTATCAGGCAAGGATGGAGCTGGAGAAGTAGGGTGTTTAGACTGTAAATCCGCGAGAGTGGCGTCATTATAAGGAGCTACGCCTGAAGAAGAAAGAACCCAGACTGCAGCAGTGTAATGACCATCACATATCTTCCTACGACACTGCTTGATATTACGCTCTTCCAAATCAAGGTCCTCATCACCAACGACCGTCAAAGTAAGAGAATCAACTGCCAGAGTTTCCCTCACAAGCTGCAAACTACCACTGGGTGCACTCCAAGAACAAATAGCACTGGAAATACTCTCTTCCTGATGTGGACGCTTCACTGAAGATCGAGACTCACGACTACTCTGCGGGCGAAAGGTTTTAAGGGTGCAAAGAGGTAACACCAACAAAGAGACCCAATTATTATTATTATTATATTATTATTATTATTGTCACATTATTACCATTAATTATTATTATTATTATTATTATTATTATATTATTATTTTATTATAATTATTTTTTAAGGAATTTTATTATAATTAGAATTATTACTATTATTATTATTATTATTATTATTATTATTATTATCGCATTATTTTTTTTATTATTATTAATATTATTATTACTGTTATTATTATCGCATTATTATCATTAATTATTTATTATTATTATTATTATTATTATTATTATATTTAATAATAATATTATTATTGTTTTTATTATTAATACTATAATAATAATTATTATTATTATCGCATTATTATTATTATTATTTGATTTTTTAAAGATTTTTTTACTCTTTTTATAACATTAGAAAATGTGTTAAATATTATAAAATATTAATTATTATCATTAAATATTAGTTATTATCATCAATTAATATTATATATTAATTATTATTATTATTACAAAATATTAACTATTATTATTATTAAATATTAATAATAATAATAATTATTATTAAATATTAATAATAATAATTATTATTTTTTATTAATTATTATTATTTATTATTTTTAAGTAGAGCTAAACAGGGCAGAGCAGAGCAGATTTTAGCAGAACAGCTCAAAAGAACAGGGCTTTAGTTTGAAAAAGGTTAGTTTTTTTTTTTTTTTTTTTTTTTTTTTTTGTTTTTTTGTTTTTTAAAGGCATGATCAATTTTCATGTATAAAGTTAGTTTCAAAATTAAGGTATTTTTAAAGGCATGATCAATTTTTATGTATAAAGTTAGTTCAAAAATTAAGGTGTAAATGCATGATTTTGTTTTTGTTTTTTTTTTTTTGTTAAATATTTTTTGATCAGAAAATGTTCCTTCCAACTTTCTGTTTTAAATTAATAGTATTGATAAGTGCCCATGTTTAACTTCCACTCTAACCCTTATATTAATGAAAAAGACAACATGAAATATGAAAATGTGACAACTCAATATAGTTATTACGGAGTATGAACCATGAATAAGACGAGCACTAATCTAGTGAAAACAAAAATCACTTTCATCTATGTAATTTTAATTTTTGGGTTAAATACAAACCACAGAAAAACTTATGAAATATCAGTATATATATATATATATATATATATATATATATATATATATGTAACCGTTCTTATAAGATCACAGGGGAGTACAAAATTACATGTGTCGTTGGACTAATATAAAAATCATAATTAATCGAGTCTACGTCACAACTATATGGTGATAAATTAAAAGATTCGATCAAAAACTAAAATGATAGATTGAGAATTATGAAATAATTACGAAAAATACACCTCCACATATATTTACTTTTTTTATATCATGCATGCTTTTGAGATCAAATATCTAATAATAATAATAATAATATTAATAATAATAATAATAATAATAATAATAATAGTAATAACATAGCTTTCACATGTAATGTAAACATCTCTTGGTTAAAATGGTCCTTAACGTGTGTGGGTACCAAATGATGAAAATAAAGGTAGCATGACTTATCAACCATAATATAATGTTGTGTACTATGTAAGCTACATACCAGCACAACACCACCTTGTGGCTTGTGACCCTCGACCTTTTTCTAGAGGCAATTTTTCTTCATTGTTGTTCTCCTGCTACAACATCAGTGTCGTGCAATATTAAGCTGTGACATACGCAAATAATCAAAGTCTAGTGACACGTGACATCCAAATTTACACCGAAGCCTTTGAGTGAAAAGATTCAAAGATGACAATGTCTCGTTGCGCTAGTCAATTAACTTAGTTGTTAAAGTTTAAGAAGACATATATCCATGCATGTATATAGAAATGAGCGTTGCTTGCAAGTTGCAACTTCTACATTAGTTATTCTAGATGAAATTTAGTACGTCTCTATACACCTAAATAGAAAATTAAATTGATCGTAATTTCTCTTCAGATGATATAGTTTCAATGATTTTTCTGACAAGCTAGTGTTCTTGACATATAGTTTCAATGATTTTTCTAACAATTCAAAATGTTGTAACAAATATCGATATGAAAGTGCAAAATTGTCATATCTTCTCTACATACAATTGAGGGTGCCTTGTCAACTACACATACAATAATCGTGATTTTTTAGTGAGCGTTATCCAATTGATTTTATGTATTATCTAAATTCCAGAAAGAAAAAAAAAATTTGAACTTTGACTTTTGACACTATTATTCACATACAAATTTTATTTTAATAGGCATTATTTGAAAATTATACATATGTAATATTCATATTTAGGTAGACTTTGTCAGATTATTTGTTTCAATATATATTTTCTTTTTGCTTTGAGAAAGTTTCAATATATATTTTCAGATAGTATCAAAGTACACAATTAGAGATACTTTGGGTTTGGGTCAAAGATTGATCGAAGGTGTACATTATATTGACAAGCAAAACAATGTGAAGGATGTTGAACTTATTAGTTTATGTGTTCTGCTGATGAAGATGTTATATTATTTCAAATTAATGAATTATATTTAGCTTTAAAGTATCTATCATTCATATTGAGTAAACAATTATCTTTTTATGTAAAACAAGCTATCGAGAGGGTTGACAATGTGTTTATCATTCAAATAAACTTGTTCACAAGGTAACTAGGTGTCTAGGTAAGCATATACAAGTATATGTTATGTCTAACATAATCAATCAATCTAATAATATTATCGTTACTTAATACGTGTAATAGCTTTTAATTTGCTCCAAAAGCTTAATGCTTCATTTCATTGCATTCCCTATAGAAATTTATATACATTGCTCTTTGGAAATTTAACAATTCTTCTAATCTATTCTAAGCAATTACATCCTGTACTTTTAGCAGGCAGATGTAATTTATGTTAGCTAATACTCATAAATTTGTAAAATAGTACCTAAAATATATTATCGAATCTCATTTACATCAATGTCTTGTATTATTATATGGCTCTTCTGCTATACATACACAAAAATGCAAATTAAATTCTTTACAGAAAAAGGACAATATGTAAGTATATAGATAAATTTTACCAATTGATGGAAATAAATCACAATCTCTACTAAATGACAAAATTTAAGCATTCTTTTCCTATAAATCTAATACTTTATTGCTCGTATTATTTTTGAGATAGTAGCTTTTACTTTCTCCATAAGTCCAATGCTTCATTTGTGTGCATTTCTCTAGAAACTTCTTCGTTTGTGCCATTACTTTTTGTATCTGAATTCCAAATACCTCATGAAGTCTACATTAAGTTTATTCTCAAAAAATTTGTACTTAAATAATCTACAATAATAATAATTAAAAAAAATAAATATGTTGGTGTCTCCATCAAATCAAATACGACAACTTTAGCAATTTTTTTCCTAAAAAAGAAATTTGAACTCTAAGAGGTGAGAAATTCATAATGTCAAATACTAGTACAAATCTAGCAATGTAAGTATTTAACTTTCACAATTTAGTCACAATAATCTTAGGGAGATTTACCATTAAACCTAAAAAAAACGAAAATATAAGGGTTTTTTTGGCATCGCTGTGGTTTTCTGATTTTTAGTTTTTTGTTTTTCAAAATCAAATGCTATATATCATATAATGAATTAAAAATTAGTCAAATTTATAAAAAATCATGATAATTTTGAAAACTGCCAACAAAAAAGTGGAAACACCTTTTTCTAGTTTCCCATTTTTGGTTTTTTGTTTTCAAAAAAAAAAAAAAAAAAACGATGCTAAACAAACCCTAACTTATTAACTTATATACTTAGAGATAGGGGAGTAAAGCTCATCAACAATTTAATTATGAGAATGTTAAGAGTTCAACGTACACATAAAAACTAGCACTCGATCGATTATTTTTCTTTCTTCAACTGTAAAGTTATACAAGTTTTTTTAGGAAAAATTATATCTTGCAATTTTTTTTTAACAGGTTGAAAAGGGATTTCATTAATAAAAGATAGTCAAACGACACTTTAGAATTAATTACATCACAAATTTGATTAACTATTGCCTTAAAAAAAAATTTATCTGAAACAATACAATATGTGAGTTAGCACTAATTCGGCTTGATGAAATTAAATCCACTGATGCATTAGGTGAAAATTGCTCATATGGTCCTGTAGATACTTACGGAGATTATGAAACCACAAATCTTCAATCCTCACCAGACGGACAAATAAAGAATTTAAACACAATAGAATAACCACCATCTCAAATATGAGATCTATTTATTGAAAGTAGTTAAAAAAATAAATCAAGGCTTAACGGTAAGAACACCAGTGAAAGCCCCTATAATGATTCATAACCGAGAATAGGAAGAAAAGAGATGAAAGAGAAGAAGAGAAATGAAGAAGATGGAAGGAAAACCTTTTTTAAAAAAAATAACAAAAAAAAAGCCCTAGTAATGGAGGCTAGAAAAACCTCCCCAAGAAAAATCCCGTAAGGGAACCAAAAAACCATTCTATGGAGAAACCCTAGAATTATATCCAAGCATTATTAGATGCAAACCCATCCAATTTAATAAGACAAGAAAATTTGGCATCAATCTCCACCAAACAAAAAGGAAATAAAATTCAACAAAAAATCCGAAAAAAATTGACAATAATTTCCATCAACCAAATCAAAATCTCCCTTTGAACCACAAAATTGAAGCGAATAATCTTCCCAAAACATACACATACACTACACACACAAAATTTGTATCCTCTAATCCATACGTACACTTCCTCATTTCAATCTAAAATAGTATTTAGCTCATGCGATGCACGGGTTAATCTTGTTAGCTAAATACAAATTTGTATCCTCTAATCCATACGTACACTTCCTCAATTAAAGAATTTTACTTTGATACTTATCAAATTTTAAAATTACAGATTTTGGTACCTCTGTTCAACTTTTGTTAAACTTTCCGTTAAAGGGGCCCTTAGCAACGGCTAGTTTGTTAGTTCCCTCTTTTTAAATAACGTCTTTCTTCGATTTCCCCCTATTTGAGTTTGCGAAAAATCTTGAAATTAATTGAGTAAAATTGTTCAAAGGCATTCTTAAAAATTTAGCGTTCTTATCTATTACTGAATTGCGAAGGGATTTGGAAGAGGTTGGTAGCAATTGCGAAGGAAGTAGGTTATAGGCGAAAATAAAGGTCTGTATTTAAAATTTTTCATTTAATTGTGTTAAATGATGAATTGAGTGAAATTTATGTGTGATTGTGGTTCATAGGTTGTTTATTAGTGATTTCAACTATTAATTCAGGTTGTGATTGAATGATTTTGTTGTAATTTAGGAAAACCAAAAAATTAGGGTTCTTCAGTTGATTGAATTTAGGGAATTATTGTTGGAGGTTTGTTTACTGAAATTGAGGTTGTATGTTAGTAATTCAACTGAAATTGGGCTTGTTTGTTGTATGTTTGTTGGAACTTTTTTGCAGAATGGCTGAGAATATGGTGGTTTGATATTTAAGTACTTGACTTTAGCTGCTGACATTGAAGTAGACTTAGGTAATCACAACTTGATGGATATTGCAATAGAGTTTGAAGATCGACTTCGTGAAATGGGTGATCCAGTAGAAGGATAAGTAGACCTCTTGTACCCCATATTTCAGAATGTTTATAAAAGGAAATATTGGACATTAGAAGATGATGGTGACTTGATCAAGATGTTTAGGAGGTTTCCTAATGATGACATATTTACCATCTTAGTTGGCACCACTGATGATTCTGGTTTCTTGAATGATTTAGTCTTAGAGTATAGGATGAAAAAAATAGGACATGGCCACCACCTGGTTATCCTCATTTTGGAGCTCAACCACCAGTTTGACAAGGTGTGTTTGACTTTGATGTGTATAACAGGCGGTTCATTGTAAGTGATGAGTTTTAATGAAACTTGTTATAATATTTGCAGGTTAAAAATGTCCTGGAATACCTCATCCCCCTCAAACCAGAAGAAATGTAACTGTGGATTGCCACTTGCAAGGGTGACATCTTGGGCCATGGACAATCTAAGGCGCAAGTTTAGGGAATGCAAATTCTATGATCCAAACACTAAGACAAGGGGGTGCAAATGTTTTGAATGGGTAGACTCAGATGATGGCACTGACTGGAAAAGGGATGTGGTAAACCAATTGTTGCTTGATAAGAAATTAATGAAAGTTGAGCTGAACTCTTTGCAAAGGGAGGTGGATAATCTGGTTGGCTAAAGGAGATGTTTGCTTAATTAAATTGACACATTGAAGACCAAATGCAAGGTTCTGAGTGGTGACAGGAAAAAGATGAGCAGCAATGACAATTCTGACAAGGTTTACTTGGCTGTATTAGTTGCAATTAGTTTAGTTATTATGGTTTTAGGATTAAGTGTATTTATGACATTGGTTTAGGGGGGTTTGAGAGAAGCCAGAACATTATGTTTAAAAATGTAACTTTACTTTTAAGGTTTAGTTTTATGGAACTTTATTTGCATATTACTAGTTTAGGTATGTGTGTGTAAGACTTATGTTTAAGAAATGAAATTTGGCAACACTTTGAACTTCACATGTCATTGCAACTTAAATTTATATGTACAAGAGATAGTTAACAGCCTTTAATGAGTATGTGTACTCATTAAAGGGTAATGTTTAAACAACAAAAAGTAAGTGCAGAGTTTGTTCAAAACACGTCAATAACAAGTACTTGATGACATGTAAACTAACAAAAGGAATAGGCTATGACAACTTCTACTTTGACACTACTTTTTGTTCCTAGACTTGCTTGTTGATGGCTTAGGTCCTTTTAGCTTCATAGCTGTAGTAGTGGTTGATGTCTGGCTGCAAGGGTTTGCTTCTGCTACTGCTGACTTTCTTGATCTAGTGGTGGCTCCCTCTGATGTTGATGCTGCTGCAGATGCTGGTCCTGGTCCTAGTCCTGCTACTGATGCTGCTACTGCTACTACTACTTGTGCTGCTGCTGCTGCCTTCTATTTAGCTGCCTCCTCTTGAAGGAATTTTTTTTGTTGGCAATGCTGTTAGGACCTGCTCCTACTGCAGTCTATTTTTAAAAAAAAAACAAAAAAAAAACAAGATCTTAGGTACAAAATTGTAGTCTGTTGAATCAGAACATGGACATAAGCAACTGATGCTCACCTTACTCAGAGCCCTTTCTGCCTTTTTCCTCCTTTGTTCTACCACCCATGGAGTATTTAAAACTGGCTTGCCTTTTGTTTTGGCTTGGGAAGAAGGTTTTGGTACATGAACAACATCATTGGCACATGTTTTGGCATAATGACCAAATTGAGCACATTTCTTGCATCTTTTTTGCCTCCTTTGGCTGCCCTCTGGTAGTTCTACTACACCCTCACCCCTTTATAACTTTCTCTTTTTGGACTTAGACCTGCCAGGCATAACCCTAACTGGTGGAGGTAGTGGCTCCCTCATCTAAATCTTCTCCCAATGCTTAGGACCTGGCATAGGCTGCACAGGATGGTCATATGCTGCTATGTATTTCTCCCTTGTGTAATAATAGTTTACATACTCTTTTGGATCAACTCTCTTATCAAGAATTCATGCAAACCCATGAACACAAGGAAGCCCTGTTAGTTGCCAATGATAGCATGTGTAAGTTCTGTTTTGGAGGTCCATTGTCACCTAGTCAGCATTAAGTTGGACCTCATAGGTATCACCCCTTGATACTTGCACTATGCAGTGCTTAGCAACCCTCTCCATTTTGTCACATAAGGCATTACCTTCCCTTCCATTTTTCGCACAGCCTCCCACTTGTCATTGTGTCTTTTCATTAAGTACCTCCTCAGCCACTCCATTTGGGTAAGTATGGGTTTGTCTCTTGCATCTCTAATACATGTATTGAATGTCTCACACATATTGTTTAGAAGCATGTTTGACTTGCAAGCTGTAGAAAAAGCATGTCTAGACCAATACTGGGCAGGGATGTTATCTAAATACTCATATGTATCCTCATATAGGAACTTAATGGATTCCATTGCTATTTCAAAATTAGCCTACAATATACCGGCACACTAGTAACACAGATAGTCAATGAATCAAGTACCACCAATGAATCAGGAAAATATGACCTAACCACAACTAACTAGGACATGAATTTCAAAATACAACCACACATCAATTAAAAGTTCAGTTTGATGAAACTAGGACTTAAATGTTGTAAATTGAAAAGTAAAGTGTTATCATACCGTAGTGGCTCTGGCAGCATTCCAAAACAATTCCTTGAATGTGGAGCCTATAAATTGAAGCTTGAAATTGGCCCATTTATGCCTCACATAAAACCTCTTCTCGGCTAGGGGCACCATCATCTCAAAAGCTTCAAGCAGACCCTAGCAACCAAAAACAATGAACAATGTTAACAGTTGAATCTTACTACTGCATAACTTACCAAATCAAATTAACATTCAAGTACCTACCTTTTGTCTGTCTGACATGTAAGTGAAGCCACCACCCTCAGCTAAATCATCAAGGCATTTCTTCAGGAATTCCAGGAACCAGCATCATGTTTCCTTATTTTCAACTTCAACAACTGCCCAGGCAAATGGATAAATGTTGTTGTTTCTATCCTTCCCAACAGCAACCAAAATCTGACCAGGGTAAGAACCCTTCAGATGACATCCATCAACCCCTATTAATGATCTTCACCCTTTCAAGAAACCTCTAACCAATGGGGAAAGACAGACATACATTCTCAAGAACAAAGGTGGTTTTGGCCTGTCCAGCTGGTCAACCACCACACAAACCCTACTCCCTGGGTTGTATTTCATCACTGCCTTGCCATAATCCCATACTCTGGAATATTGCTCAAAAGCTAATCCATATATCATTAAATTTACTCTAGCTTTAGCTAGCCATGCCTTAAAATACCCAATGTTAATTCCCAAATCATTCAAGACTCTGTCCCTAAAGCTCTTGGTCTTCCAACTAGGGTTGCTTCTTCAGTCCTCCACATATTTCTCAGCAAGGTACTCTGCAGTAATATTTACATTCATCTTACTCCTCATACACTTATGCTGCAAAATTAAGTCCTGAATTTGCCAAGCAGAACTGTTGAAAAGAGGTCTGCCAATGACCTTGTAGTTGCACCTCCTAACTTCTTCACTACATTTACACAAAGGCAATTTGCTCCTCTTTGGATCCCACTCATACCCACACCTCCTCCTATAGAAAGTGCTTATTTTCTCCTTATTATTGTGCAAATAATAATACTCATATCTATTCTCTATGGCATGAGTTCTTAAGGCTTTCCTAAGCATAATACTGTTTCTAAACTTCTAGTTGTTAACTAAAATAATTGGCTTCTTAAAATCAGTTTCTTCTCTGAACCATGGACTGTCATCTTCCTCTTCATCAGACCCATGTAAGCTCCTAAACTCATTTTCATCACTACCTTCTTCTTTAAGTTCAAGTTCCTTACAGCCTAGATCTTTCAAAAGCTGATGAACTTATCCTCACTCCTCTCATTCCCCTGTACTGATCCACCAGGATGTTGAACAACTGTCAAACATCTTTCAACTGCCCCTAAAATCTCAGCATTCCCCTGATCCCACCCTTCATCTTCAGAAGCACCCTCCTCCTCCTCTCCAGAATCTATGTCCAAATCACTTAGATCTTCACTTGAAGATCCTGATCCAACCTCATCAGCAATGAATAGCTTCCTTTGACACTTACCTTTTCCCTTCCCTTTTGTTTTCACTCTTCTGTTTCTCAATCCAACCTCTACAATCAGCTACCATTACCTTTATCAATAGCAGGTTTCACCATCTCCTTACAATTACTTGCCCCCTTTATAGCATCTCCCATTCTCTTATTAGAATCTGTAGAAAACGTAAGACTCCTCCTCACTATTGGCTCACTATATGCTGCAACAGGATTAGTTGGATTGCCTAAATTTAACCAGGGGCTCCTCCTTACTACTGCAGGAATGGCCTTCTTTGGAGTGTGTTTAGAAGGGCTTGATTCAAGTGGGGGTTTGGATACATTTTCAGAAACTGTAGAATGGGGTGGGCTGAACTTGGATACACTTCCAGTCTTGTTGGGTTTAAATGGGCTAGATATTGTGTTTTGGGTTGGACTTTCAGTTGGGACTGGATTAGGTTGGCTAGGGGCATCTTTAGCTACTGTACAGTACAACTCCAGGTGGCCATCTTTGTGTTTAGCCTCAATAAACCCCTTCACTTCCTCTTCACTAACTATCTCCCTTTTCCTGGTCATCCATGTCAGTCCCTTCTGCTTATACCATATGTTAAATATGGTAGGGACTTCCCACCCCATGTCCCTAAACCCTTCCCCACATAAGAATCTTAAGTACTCTACTGTTAAATATGGCAGTGGTACTCTCAATCTCCAATACACAAAACCAGCCTCATATACTTGGTACTGACTCCCCCTTCTCTTCTTAAACACAAAACCCCCAAACAGTCTCAGCTTAATATCAACATTATCATCAACTTCATCCATTTGTTTAATCTACAGTGATTATAAAATACAAAAATTAACCAATGGAACTATACTAATATCCAATTAACACAATTAAAGCTATTAAAAAAAACCCAATCAAGGACCCTACCACTTGACTTATCTCAATGCAGCAGGACTAAACTACAAGTACACATTACCCTACCACATGCTTGTATAACCATTAATTATTAACCAATTACACTAAAACGCTTAAATAAATCCAAACACAGTTCTCTAGGGTTTACTTTTTTTTTCTTCTTTTTTTTTCCAAAAATACCCAATTCTACATAATTGCATAAATATCACCATTATTATACCACTACAAATAGTTCAAGGAATCATACTTGGTCGTTGTCAGAAGAATCTCCTAATTTTGTCAATGGAGATGACGACTCAAAGCTCAAGCATTTCAAGGACCTGCTGCGTTGTTCCAGTCAAAAGCCTCCATGCTCTAGTCAATTGGAGAATACTGAGTGTAAAAAAAAAAAATAGGTCTTCAGATTAAAATGGGAGAGAGAAAGAAATTGGTGGTTGACATTCATCAAAGGAGTAAATGAATATGGTTGGGATATTTGATGATGGAGGAACAAGGGAGAGAGAAGGGGTAATCTGTTAAAATCGTGGAGAAAGAAGGGGTAAAAGGAGAGAAGTTAATTATGTGGGCCCCTTGGACAGAGGTACCAAAACCTATAATTTTAAAATTTGATAGGTATCAAAGTAAAATAAAATTTGAAAAGGTTACCAAAAGTCAACAGGGTCCATTTTTGAGATACCAAAAGTCAAATTTTCCTTGTTCTTAAATTTTTTTTTTTTTAAATCAAAACATGTGTAAATATAAATTGTATCATGTAATACTACGTAAATGTAATGCAATATATATATATTCTAATCCAAAAAACAAAAAAAAAAAATTGCATCATATCATATGTAAGATTTAGAAATACAAATTTCATCAAGCAAAAAACAATATACTAAAACAGGTTTAACCAAAACCCAATGTACATGTAAGGGAAAACATTAGCCTACCTACATATGGATGCATTAAATGATAAATTGTAAAATACAAAAGAATTTATGATTAAATCATTAAATATTAATCAAACACTAATACTTTTGAATTTCTTATTAAGATTTTTATTATTTATGTTTCTTAAATTAATATTAAGTAACACTATTCTTTCCATAAAAGAAACACTATGAGAGTACAATGAAAATAAAATTATTGGTACAAAACTAGTCATATAAAATTCTTATTTAATTATTCCAATTGTCTACTCACAAAATTGATATACTGTAGTTTCCATCCAATTATATTGTTCCTTGGTTGAATATTGAATTTTTCACCTACAAAACACATAAACTCACCAACTAATAAATCAAACTAACAATACTTAAAAGAAATAGAAAACTGAAAATAGAAAAGAAAATCAAAATCGATTATTAAAGAGAAAATATATAGTGGAGTAGAATGTTAAACTTAGAAAAAGATTTAAAAAATAACAAAATATATAGAGTCTAGCTTATGTGCAACCGAACATTTCGAACATTAAAAATAGATACTCGTAATTTTATCATTTAATAAAAGTACAACGTAGCATCAAGGAAAGAATACAAATAACTACTCTGCCACATGGAAAGCAATCAAAGCATCATGTTAGAAATAAGTGGAAATAACAATTTGAAAACGTAAATTAGATCAAATAAAAAAAAATTATTTTACAAATCCAGTTTAAATTTACAAAAATAATATTAAAAACACAATAAACGAAAATCATTGACAAAAACGAAGTAAAAAAAATAAATTAGATTGAGATCTTAAAAAATGAAAAGGAAATATATAACAAAATAAAAATATTGGAAATAGAATTTTAAAAACTCGATCTTTAAACATTGTAAAAGATAATTAATTATGCAAATTTTTTAAAAAATCCAAACGAAATTTTGATACACAATTCTTCTTAATAAAAAAAAAAAAGATTAAACACCAACCACCCAAAAATTCAAAAACAAATTTCAGAAAAAATTAGAAAAATATTAAGTCCTACATAAATTTAATAAAAATCGAAATCTGAAAAAAAAAGTGACACATGATAAAATTAAAAAAATATTAAAATTAATAGAAAAAAAATTATCTTTAAACATTGAAAAAGAATAAAAAATTATACAAAGTTTATAAAAACCTAGACAAAATTCTAAAGCAAAATTTGATAAAAAATGATTGAATACAAAAACAAAGAAAAAAAAATTGAAAAAAAAACGAATTTTAAATAAGGTTGAGAAAATATACCTCTGATTGCTCCCTTAAATTCAATACCTCTATTGTTTCAAAAAAAATAAAAAGAAAAAAAAGATCAATATCGCTATTATTTTTTGAAGTTTGTATACATCTTGACAATAATTTTTTTTATAGATTTAGGGTGAAAGTGAGAAATGGTAGAGTTAGAGAGGGGGAAGATAAACTATTATTAATTTTTTTATAATGAAATTAAGTGAAACCCAAGAGACACAAATGAAAGTTGATATCTTTTTTGAGGGGATTGAATCATTTATTATTATTATTATTATTATTATTATTATTATTATTATTATTATTATTATTATTATTATTATTATTATTATTATTATTATTATTATTATTATTATACACTTTAGTTGAAACCAGGGAAAAAAAACAAAAATGTGAAAAAACAGGAAGATGACAAGTGTCCTTTAAATTTCCTGTTTTAAAATATTAGTATAGATTATTTGACACATTTTACATTGTCGGAGTTTACAAATTATAAAAAAAATGGTTATGTGTGATCTTGTAAAAATCGTCTCACATTAATGTATATTTCAACATGTTAACATAATATAATTTTTACAGATTATTACTTAACTTTTTTTTTTTGAAGGGACATTATTACTTACTTAAATACACTAAATACATTAATGATTAAATTTATATAAATAAAGAACATGTCAACCAAGCAACAATGCAAAGAAAGTACGTACTGTATAACACATATGCAAGATGTTTCTCTTTCTTTGATTAATTTCCACTAAAACTTTGAGAAATAAGGTGTTGCCATCACGGTAAAATGCATCAATTAGGAGAATTGAATAAATGAATTTATTAGATGTATGATTACAATGGAAATTATATCTAATTAAATTTTAAATAATATTTTAAGCAAAGAGCATGAATAATAATCAACAGAAATCCCATGAAAAAAAAAAGAAGCAAAATTCCGGCGTTGCATGCTACCTCCCCTATCGCAGCCCCTATCTCCACTAACTCAGGCGTCAATTTAACTAGTCCAACACTTTTTCTCCCATGCACCGCCATAAATTTAAAAAATAAATAAATAAATAAATAAATAAATAAATAAGATAAGATAAAATAAGATTTTAATAAATAATAAGATTCAATGAGATGTGAAATTATAAAATTAATGTTATGTTGTTATAATATGATTATTATGATAATAGGATCTTACCAAGATATGTTTAAGAACGAAAATGTTGGACATAACTTTAAGGGCTATGTATAAGAAGCTAAAAGAGGAAAGTATTAATAAAGTGAATTGCTAAATACCGCCAATATTTTTTATCAAACCGCCAACAAAAGTGATGAAGGGACAAAATTACCCTTACATATCCTCACTTTGCTTTCTCTCTCCTAAGTGCATCAAGCCTCAAATCAACTGTCAACCACCACTTAATTAAAGCAACCACCATTGCCACCACCACTCACGCCACCACGACCACCACCCACGCCACCACCACGACCAGGACCATCACTGCCCACAACCACCAATTAAGAGGTACCAAGTTTTTTTTTGTGTGTTGCCGAAATCTCGAAAGAACCAACAACGTACAATCAATAACCATCGAAAAAACGACCCACCACCTTCCCTCGTCGGCGGGAAGGTGGTGGTTTTCTTTTAAATCCGACGACCAGTACAATCGGCGCGCAAAACTGGTCACCCGGGACAGTAATCGGTTTTCAACGTCGGTTGACCATGGTAACCGGCGTCCAAAACCGGTTGTCGTCCCTGGTGACCGGTTTTGCACGCCAATTGACCACGGTTGACCGGTGTCCAAAACCGGTTACCGAGATGTTCAGTCCGTTTTGCGGGCCGGTGGAGAGTGTCGTAGATTATTAAAAAAAAAATCGAAGCGAGGTGACGAACTGGTTTTTCCGACCACCGTGATGCTAGTTCATCACCTCCAATCCTCGCTGCCGTTGTCCTTCCACCTCCGACGTACGGTCGCCGCTTCTCTTCGCCTCTGATGTAATAAAGCTGCTGTTATGGTTGATGGTGGTTGGGAAGTGGCGGTTGTGGCCCTTATGGGTGATGAGAGAGAAAAAAATAAAAGAGAAAGAGGAAGATGTGGTGGGGAGTATAGTAAGGGTATAGATGTCTATTCACCTTAAATGGTGGCGGTTTTGATAAAAATTGTTGGCGGTATTTAACAGCCCCCTTAATAAATATATTCATTAAATATACGGATTTGTGCGTGATTTTATCATAATGCCTATTTATAGCGCTAATGGCGACTAATGGCTACATATAACATTGCCCTATATATTAAAATATATATATATATATATATGTGTGTGTGTGTGTGAATGTCTAGGAACGTGATGAGTTTTGTTAGAATGTCTAGTTCATAAAGGATTAGTTATGTGATTGAGATCTTTAATGAGAACTAGTTATTGGCGATGGCAATGCCCCGGATCTTTATAAATTTATTACTTTAATCGAATTATATATATTTTGGCTTGTTTGTCACTAAGAGCTTAAAAGGTGTTTTATTTATTTATTTATTTTAAAGATGATAGCTTAATTAGTTTGTTGTTTGTATGATCTGGTTTGACTATAAGAGTAATTTTTTGCATTAATAAATGTAGGGTAAATGATAAATCAACCCGTTGTGGAAAAAATAAAATTGATAAATCAAATCTGTATAAATTTGATGTCAATATATATGCTACTCCATACTACACAAAAAAAAAATATTACTCTATGATAACAATTGTAATATATATATAAATCAAATCTTTTACTCTATAATTACAATTTTATGAATTAATGCACAAAAAAATGGAGTAATGTATAATTTCTTACAAATTTTATTATTGTGCAATTATTAAGGAGTTACATTCCAAGGGAAATTTCAATAGGGTATTATGCATATGAAAAGTTTTCTAATTAAACTAAACATTAACACGTGAAGGTTAATACATGGAGTTTTTCAATCATTAATGGACTAGTATGATGTGGCGTCACATCATATGCCAAATGGCAAAATTGGTGACACATGACAAAATAACATGTTTTGCCATGAGTTTTAATAATACATATTGATGGTGTGACCAGTATTGAGACTTTTATTAGTTGTCAGAGACTTATTGAGATAATTTAATACAGTATTAAGCACGAGGTGAAGTGGGGAATTGAAGGGTTAGTTGTCAGAGAAATTTATAATTAAAAGAATTTAATACAATATTAAGCACGAGGTGAAGGGGCGAATTGAAGGGGATTTGAACCATAAATCTCAAACAAGGGTGAGCGTTCAAATTCGTAAGAAATTAGATAACTATAAACACAAAACACGTAAGCTCTTAAAAGGGAGATTAAATTAATAAATACTCCGTAAATAAATAAAACTAAGATTTCTTGAGGCTTGCGGGTGAGATTGAGACATATAACCTCAATGAAAGTTCATGAGGTATGTCATTGAGGTGTCAAAATCTAGACTCAATTGATCCTACAAAAAACTTAATTTTAATTTCAACTCATATATGGACATAATAATTTAGCATGACTTAACTATGAATTATTACCAAATTACTCGAATTGATACCTCTTACGTAGGATAATATTTAACCATAACCACATAAACATAACACTAGATGAGTATGTGAATTTTGAGATAAAACCCCTTAAATTCCATATCATTTATGATAATCCTAATACTTTACTTTGAGTCTTATTTCTTAATCCTAATATATTGCATGAATGAAACTCATTTGGTAGCATAGTCATTTATATGTGATTTTGTTTTGCTTGAACTCGATATTGAATGAGCATCTCATAATCAAAGATAGAACAAACACAACATATAAACAAACCAAACTCCAACGAACAAGAGATTCAGAAGCTTTGTTGGGCTGAACTTGAGAATGAGTATCTATAACTAATACTAAAATAACAATCGTTAACATTAATTTCATCCTTAAACTGCACGTGTGTCACTCTCTCATAAAAAATATTTCCCGCTTAAATAAAAAGGCATCATAATTTTTTTTTTATATAGGTTTAAGTTATTCTTTAACTATTTTAGTTGGTAAGATATGAAATTAGAGAATTTAGAATTTTAGAGTTGGAAACTCTGTAATTTTAAGTCATATTGAGAGATTTGATCTTGTGGGTTGATCTGATCAAATTAGATATATATATATATATATATATATATATATATATATATATATATATATATATATATATATATATATACACGGAGAAAATGTTTTGTCTATTACAAAATATGGAGTAATAACTATGCTTGAGAAGACCTTGCCATCTCCAAGGTAAATTTGCTTCTACCGTTCTACGCATAACGAGCTTTTCCATATTTTTCCTCATAATTTTTTTCTATTTCTTTTGTTAATTTTTTGATATACTGAGTAAATACGAATTTAATCTAAATAGATAATAGAATAATAATTTTTATAGTTTATACTTAATTTCATTTACTAAGATTTGATATTTACTCATTTAAAATTATTGTAGACAAGTCTCACAGTATTTATTCACGGGAACTAAACTGGTTTGTTATCAAACTTAGCTCCAAGTTAATATCAATTCATTGATATTTGTCCCTTGTTCATCTCCAATACAAAGATCAACGAAATTCAATTGTTAGATTTTCAATTATTATTATTATTAATAAGTGGGAATAGGGCGGTCGTGTGTTGAGCCCATGAGCAAATTCACATGTGAGTGACAGTGTTATCCTACATTAAATCGAGTGTAAAAGCTAAGTAAGAGTGAGTATTGGGATGTGTATCTCACATTGAAGAAACAAGAAAGTTGTGTCCACTTTATAACGCTAAGAGGCTACTTCCCTCATTTTCATATGGGTTTGAGGTGGAACCTCCTTGGTCGTATAAAGTATAGTGGACACTCGTGGCGGGTGTGGCGCAGGCCTGTTTATCATGGTGTTAAGTTTTGATGTTACACATTGTTCAAGTACTACTTTATATTTGAGTTGTGTTGAGGCTTAAGAGTTTTGATGATTATGAGTAAAAACAAACTTCAACTAATGCAATTTCTCAAAGTGTTGAATTATTAGAACAGGTGAAGTTGACTTTGGAAGTGGAAGAGTAGCCTCTCTATGAAGATCCAAGGAGATTTAAAGGAAAGATAAGAGAATTGAAGAAGAGTTCCTCATTGGAACTAGAAGTGATCCTTAACAAAATCACGAAGAGAAGTTCCCTAACAGGAGCTAGACAGCAAGCTAAGAAGACTAGCTTGGACTGCGTTGAAGACAGCAAGTTCCATTAGAACTTGGTCTGCGAGTTGCAGCAAGGAGCTGGAGAGTTGAAGACAGCAGGAACTTAGTCCTGGTCTGCGTGGAGCCCAAGTATTCATGCAATGCAACGATTGAGGAGACAATCCAGCAATAGACTAAAAGTCTTATTATTAAGGTTTTTGTTAAGTT
This sequence comes from Chenopodium quinoa, assembly GCF_001683475.1. Classification (NCBI taxonomy): domain Eukaryota; kingdom Viridiplantae; phylum Streptophyta; class Magnoliopsida; order Caryophyllales; family Amaranthaceae; genus Chenopodium; species Chenopodium quinoa. Next base: position 8,775,516 of record NW_018745684.1, read on the forward strand.
TATTTTTACTAGGATTGTTGTAAATATGTTTGGTTAGTTTATGCATGAAATCTATTTGAAGCGTGGCAAAGCTTGGCAAGCTTTTAAATATGGAAAGTTTTATAAAAGATAAGTTTTAATTCAAGAAAAGATCTTTGAGAGATTTTATCTTATAAAATCTAGTTTTTTATTTGCAAAATAATTATCTTTTCTAAATTATATCTTTGTTAAGTTTTCCAAAATATTTTTCTTCAAAAGATTTATTTCACAAAGGGTTTGAAAAACGGCAGTTTTACAATTATTTCTATCTTTTGAAAACCCTACTTTACATACATAAGTTTATGTGTATAAAGAATTGTTCATAATTGAAACAAGGTGTGAGTTTATGCATGAAAATTCTGAAGCGTGCTTTAGAGTAAGTTTGCCAAGTCTAAGCTTTGTCATATTAGTTTCAGATTTCATGTGTAGCTTTCCAATTACATATTAGAGTCAAACGTTTGTGTTGTTTTGGTATTGGGTGAGTGATTAGCATATTGCATACAAATTGTAGGCTTCGAGCGAGGTTGAAGCTGAGTTGTGAGTACTCCGGGGAGTGCTTAGTGAACTTGAGTCAGGGGCTTAAGTTGGGTAGAATAGAGTTCGCCTGTGTAGCAAGTTCAGTCTAGAACTTGTGAGTAAAGGTCTGTTGGTAATAGGTTGTAACTAGGTGTGTTGCCCTATATAGTGGATTGATTTGGTTTGAAATCCCTTGGACGGTCGAGGTTTTACTTCCAGTTGGGTCCTAAAAGGTTTCCTCGTAAAATCCTGTGTGTATTGCAAGTTCCTTTAATATTCTAGTTTAAAATTCCGCAAAAAAGTGGTCATTAGGAATTCACTACAATTCAACCCCCTACTTGTAGAATTTTGTCTCAACTAAAAAGTAGGTATATGATCAGTGGTGGAGGCAAAATTTTTTTATTAGGGAAGACCTAACTTAATACGAGTATATGTATGTATTAATATCTCGTACTCAAATTGAAATGTCAAAAATGAGTGAGATTAAGTATGGAATATTAAAAAAATATATAAGGAAAATATTTGAAAAGGGGAATTTAATGCCTAGGTTAGTGCTATAGCCTTTTTATAAAAAATAGTAAAATTAGTGCACAAAAGTATTGCAAAGTAAAAGAAAAAGGTTTAAGGGAGAGCTTATGAACTTGGGAGCTAGAAAATGGCTATTTTCACCTAAAACCAACTTAGCTATGATACAACAAACATCATGAATTGAGAATGATGTCTTGGACCAGTGGCCTAAAGGTCACCTCGCATCCTTGAGGTGCGAGGTTCGATTCTCATCTGGCACAAATCCCATCCCCCTATCCCTCCGCACATTGCCAGCTAGACTTCCTGTGATAGGAGCTTTCGGTTGGGGCCCATTCATCTTACTGTGTAATAAAAAAAAATGCAATTCACTAATTTGACCTTAAATATATATGATTAAATATTAATAAAAAATATTAAAAGTTGATATTATAAAACTTTATATCAATACCTATTTAACAATATGTTTCATGATAAAATTTTCTTTATTAAAAAAATGGTCAAATTATTTATATAAATAATGAAAAAAAAGTAAAACGTGTCACTTATTTTAAAACGAAGGGAATATAATCAAAACCAAGGAGAAGGCCTTAGCCCACTGCCCACCCCTACCCCTAGTTCTGCCGCTGTAAGGAACGGTGTGGATTTGTGGCGGGTACAATTACCTAAAAACCCAGGCCACCTCTACAGGCTCTACCCCATCACTCATGACAGGTATGTCTTTCATCCTCATTCTTGTCCCAACCACTATAAATTTGAACCCATATTAGCCATGTACATATACATAACTAGAATTATGTTTATTTATTTACTTGTATAGTTTTTTTTTTTTACCTACCTTATACTAATATAAATAAACTCATACTTGCTAGAATGCTAGATAATATTTGGATAAGATCTCTTGTAGAAAAAAATAAATAAATTAAGAAACATGAATTTTATTTTGTTATATACTTCATGTCACAATTTTTTTTTTGTATACTATTTATATGATTTCATTCATTAGTTTTCATGACGCCTGAATTTTTAACTCTAAAATAATACGTATATTCTAATCTCTTCTCTCATTTTGTCACATTATTTTATATAATTTTATAAATAAATATATGATTTGTTAAGAAACGTGTCAATATATAAATTTTTATATGCGGCTAGTCACACTGTGTGGCCGGATTCACTTATTAAGGGGTAATTCCTGACCGATCAACCCCTGATCGACCAAGTAATCCCTGACCGACTGAGTAACCTCTAAATAAGTAATCCCTGACTGAGCGACCCTTAACCGATTAAGTGACTTCTGAATAAGTAACCCCGAGTACACGGTGTGGCCAGCCACACAAAAAATACGTGAATAAATCAAATGTTATCCTACAACCGTTTCACATAAAAAAGGCAAAGGGGTGGTTGCAAACTTGCGATTTAATTCATGCACGAAAACATTGAAAAGCAAAGGGGTTACATATAGCATGTTTATGCAATATTGCTTGGTTGATCACACATTCCCACCTATAGCATGTTTTATTTAGTTTTATTTAATACAGAGTATGAAGTAACAAATTGATACGTAATATTAACTATATTACACAAATCTATTAACTATTACTAAAATAAAACATTACTGACATTATCTCTTCTCAAAACGTATACGTGTTATTTTCTTATGAAATTTTTCCCGCCTAAAATCATTGATAATGTCATTTTTTGTGATAGTTTTTTTTTTGGAAAGGATTTTTTTTTTTTTTTTTGTGTGATACTTCGTAAACAAGCTAATTAAATTCTTTCAACAATTTAATCTAGAAAACCGAAGTATAGCAAATTGAATAGAAACTGTATTCCTTTCTTTTGATTTAAAGATCTATCATTCTCTCTCCTCAATTCCTTAACACTAATATTCAAACGACCAAAAATTTCCTGAAATATTCAAACTGTATTTTTTTTAAGAAATTTCCTTCCAATGAATTTATGACAAAATTGAAAAGATTTATTGTATATACGAGTTCTATACTATAATTTTTTTTATTAAAACCGTACATCATACGGGGATAATCTAGTTAATAATAATTAATAATAATAATAATAATAAGATAAAATGCAGATGACTATTTCAAACTCTTCCCTAACGTGTGGAATGGAATTCCTCAAAGACCTCATTAGTTTACAAAAATTCCAAAATAAAATCAAATAAATTAAATAAATAATCAAAGTATCAAACTATAGATAGAAGTACTGTAAAAAAATAATACTACTAGTTTGTTTGATTACCAAATATAGGCGATGTTAACACAATGAGTATATGTAATCAAAATGAACTATCCACCAAATTTCATTACTTCTCCATCTTTAGTCACTTTTGTCTATACATATATTCTACCATAAATATTAGAGTTTTGTAAAAATATTTGATTTGAAATTACAGTGATTTGATCCAAAAATTAGATGATTTAATCTGATTAAATAATGCATAAACTCAATGTTTTTGATACGTGGTGCAAAGTATCAATTATTTCAAGATGAAACTAACAAGATACACTCTTTCTAACATGTACTCCCAAAATTCAAAACAAATGTCCATTTGGACTTTTGAACTATTCACCTACACCATTTTGACTAATGTTTGTGCTTAATACATAAGATTAAACACAATTATTGTTAGAATCATCTCAATATATTATAAGAAAATCAACTTTTATCACATACGGTTAAGGATAATTAATGATATTATTAATTAAAGTATACCAACTAAAGTGATACATCTGTTTTTAGTTTTTAATTAGGGCGGCTAATGTGCGCTATAGCTAGCCATGTCCGGGACCTCTTTCAGTTTGACATTACGTCACAAATTTAGTTGCTGGCAAATTAGGGGCATAAATGTCCGCACAGTATTCTTAAGAGTAAAAAAAAAAAGGAAAATGTTATACTTAGCCCTTATGACTACATATAAGCATTAAATACACACTAGAAAATCGTATAAATTTAGGAAATCATAAAAATTTAAGCACTAATTACACTAATTTATGCGTGTATTAGTCATGAATTCATAATTTTATACAATTTTTAAGAGTGTATTTAATGCTTATATATAGCCCTTAGGATTACATATAACATTACCCTAAAAACACCATTAGTTTTTTTTTTTTATTTTTTTTTTTACGGAAAGAGGCAATTAACCTTAATGATATACAAAGTACGAAGTATTATATTAAAAAAAAAAAGTAAAAGTAAACAAAAAAATACAGAGTAGTTGCAGAATAATCGAAAAGGTCAATCCACGTAAACAATCTCGTGAGTCGTGACAACTCCCTTTTCTCTCTCCCTCGATTATGAATGTGACAAATTGAAAAAGACTGAACCATCAACAGCAACGTCTCCCTTAAGTAGAAGACTGAGATTTCCGAAAAACTCTAATAATCCAACCAGCACCTGCCCGAAGATCACTGCTACTCCACGCTCCATCCACTACCAGGCAAACAGAAGGAGTACCACTTGAACCCCTGACCCTCACCACCGGCCAGGGAGGAGAGTGAACCTCCGGGACATAAGAGGGAACAGGCACCGCACGACGCCAAGCAAAGGCACGGGAACAACGCTGAGACCAATCCGATAAAATTTGACATCAATCTCCAATCCACCAAACAAAAAATCAAAATCAAAATCTTCCTTGAACCACAAAGTTGAAGCAAATAATCTTCTCAAAACTTACACATACACAAAAAATTTGTATACTCTAATCCATACGTAAACTTCCTCATTTCAATTTAAATTATTTGACGCTTTTAACATTGTCGGGGTTTACAAATTAAAAAAAAGGTCATGCATGATCTTGTAAAAATGGTCTCACATCAATGTACTTATATTTCAACATGTTAACATATTATAATTTTTACTTAGTTATACTAAATATATTAATGGTTAATTTATGTATTGACAATTAAGACAAATGCCATAAAATAAAGAACGTGTCAATCAAGCAACAACACATAGAAAGTACATACTGTATAACACATATGCAAAATGTTTCTTTTTCTTTAATTAATTTCCACTTAAACTTAGAGAAATAAGGTGTTACTATCGTACGGTAAAATGCATCAATTAGCAGAATGGTTATAATTTGAATAATTGAATTTATTAGATGTACGATTACAATGGAAACTATATGTAATTAAATTTTAAATAATATTTTACGCAAAGAGCATGAATAATAATCAACATAAATCTCATGAAAAAAAATCCGGCGTTGCATGCCACCTCCCCTATCGTAGCCACTATCTCCACTAACTCAGCCGTCTTCATTTTAACTAGTCCAACACCTTTTCTCTCATACACTGCCATAATTAAAAAAGAAATACTAAGATAATTTTAATAAATAATAAGACTCAAAGTATATATTGAGATTTGAAATTATAAAATAAGAGTGTTAGAAGGATGGCTCTTTTTAAGTAGTAATTTGATATTAAGATGTAATTTATACGTTTAATAAAGGAGTTTGATTTATTTTAATAAGTTTGTTTAATAAAAGAGTTTGATATATATACTACGTATTTACGTTGGTTTTTTTATATGAGTACTATATATATATATAATTTTTTTTTTTTATATGTGTATCAGGGCCTTGTTTTTAAGACTAGAACAGGGTATCAAAATTGTTCAAGACGGCCCTGATAAAATTAATGTTATGTTGTTATAATATATATGATCATTATGATATTAGGAACTTACCAAGATATATTTAAGAAATATGTGAATGTCTAGGCACGTGATGAATTTCGTTAGGGTGTCTAGTTCATAAAGGATTAGTTATGTGATTGAGATTTTTAATTATGTTATTGAGATTTTAATGAGAATGGTGTGATCAACATTGTGATTTTAATTATTAGTTGTCAGAGCGACACAAATTGAGAGAATTTAATATAATAATAAGCACGAGGTGAAGTGGGGAAGGGTTAGTTGTCAGAGATATTAATAATTGAGAGATTTAATATAATATCAAGCACGAGGTGAGGCGAGGAATTGAAGGGGATTTGAACCATAAACCTCAAGCAAGCGTGAGAGTTCAATTCGTAAGGGAGAACTATAAACACAAAACACGCAAGCTCTTAAAAGGGAGATTAAATAAATAAATAAACAAATAAAACTAAGAATTTATCTAAGGCCTGTGGGGCGAGATTGAGACACGAAACCTCGATGAAAGTTCATGAAGAATGTCATTGAGGTGTCAAAATCTGACTTAATTGATCCGAAAAAAAAAAAAAACTAATTCTAATTTTAACTCATATAGGGCATAATAATTTAGCTAACTTTGAATCAGACTCAACCTGACCCAGTTATCAAATTGACATTGCTCATGTAAGATAATATTTAACCATAACCACGTAAACATAACCACATTTACACATAATAATCCTAAATCTTTACTTTAAGTCTTATTTCAATTCTTGATGTATAACTATGTTGCATGTATGATTCTCGTTTGGTAGCATAGTCATGTATATGTGACTTTGTTTAGCTTGAGCTCGATATTGAATGAGCATCTCATAATCAATGATAGAACAAACACAATATATAAACGACCCAAACTCCAACAATTCAACAAACAAGAGATTCAGAAGCTTTGTTGGGCTCGACTCGAGAATGAGTATTTATTATCAATTTTAGCTCCAAGTTAGTTTTCATCAATTCATTGATATTTCATATTTGTCCCTTGTTCATCTCCAATACAAAGATCAATGAAATTCAATTGTTAGGTTTTCCATTTTTCTTATTATAAATAAATGGGAATAGGGCGGTGTTAAGTTGTGATATTTTTTTTTCTTTTTTTTTTTTATAAAAAATGTAAGATACAGGAAAATTAGGAACGTCTTCTTGTAAGACTATAACCTAATTTATCGAAAAGTAAAAAAATAAGAAAATTTGCTATCCATGAAGTGGTCGATATCTTGATGGGTCGGGATAGAATAGCCTAAATAGGCAACATAATCTGCTGCTTGATTTCCTTCACGATATATATTCTGAGAATCAAAAGTTAAGAAAGACTCCAGAATCCTTTTGATGTCATCCATGAGCAAATGCAACTTCCAGGGCAGCGGAATTTTCCCTGTAAAATATTAATAATAGTTAGATTATCTCCTTAAATGAAAATATGGGAGATGTTATGGTCTCTTGCTAAATTAAGACCATTACGAGGAGCAATAGCTTCAGCCAAAAAGGTCAGACTAGAGCCCAAATTATAAGTGTGGCTAGCTATGTGGTTCCCTAGGTGGTCACGAAGGACCACACCAGCCGTCGCCGAGTTATGTAAAGTAGAGCCATCAAAGTTTAGTTTACAAAAACCCAGAGGGGGAGGGGACCAAGAAATAAAAGAAGGGGTAGGAGGGGAAGCAGAGGAGTGAGCGAGAGGGCCAGTAGAATTGAGACTATCCAAGAGAGAACGGGCTTGCCATTCTTGAAAAGGGTAAAAGCACGGCAAAAAATGGTATCAACGGTAGGGGTTGAATTCTTAAAGATAAGAGCATTTCGACATTTCCAAATGCACCAGAACAGAATGGCTATCTTTGGAATATCCCTGGGCAAAGAAGCTTTAAGAGAGCGAAAAAGGTCATGGACTGACGAAGAAGAGGACAAGGGAGCCGACCCAGTTACGCACAGCCATAGAAGACTAAACATCCCTAATAAATGGGCACGAAAGAAAAAGATGGTCTTGAGATTCATAAAGTGAGTTACAAAGGGCACAAATGGGAGAGACATCAATATTCCGGGAAACCAAAGTTTATCTAGTAGGAAGACTGTTTAGGAGAATTTGCCATAAAAAAATCATAATTTTGGGAGGGATATCTAATCTCCAAATCCATCAACATTCCCATTTAAGGGGTAAGATAGAAGGAGAGCGGGCTAACCAAGTTGCAGATTTAACCGAAAACTGCCCATCCTTAGAAATTCCCCAACAAGGTTCATCTGGAACCGGGGAGGAAGGAAGCGGAATACCTCGAATGAGGTGAACAAGATCATGTGGGAGACAAGATTGCAAGAAGGAAACGTTCCATGAATTGTCATCAGTGATAAACATATCTACGGTAATATCAATATTGGAAATAGTATGCGGGTCCAAATCCAATAATGCTGTGATATTAGTGTCAGCGCACCAAATGTGTCTACCCAGAAGAGGATAGAAGAACCATTACCAATCTTCCAACAGAGTCCTCTAATTAAGAGAGGTTGTGTTTGTAGTAGTTTTTTCCAAATCCAAGAGTCTTTAGACTGAGAATGGTAAGTCAAAAAATGGGATTGTCTAAGATATTTTGCCATAACTGATTGAACTCACAAGTTAGTAGGATCAGTAAGAACTTTCCAACCTAACTTAGCCAAGAAAGCAGAATTAACAGCATCAGATTTACGCAGCCCTAAACCACCTTGGCTTTTAGGTTGACAAATAGTATCCCAAGAAACCATAGGCATACCCGCCTTAGACGGAGATTGCTTCCAAAATAAATCACGATTAGTTTTGTCTAGAGACGAGGTAACAGAAGACGGTAAACGAGTTGTAGTCATGGCATAGGAGGGGATAGCCTCAAGATGACTTTGAATTAAAACCACCTTGCCAACTTTAGAAACCAAATTTGAGGCCCAAGAATTCATTTTCTGATTAGCTTTAGCAATAAGATGCTGAAAATTATCTTTAGTATAACGTGAAGAGGTAAAGAAAACCCCTAAATATCGACCAAGGAAGGATTAAGGGGTCATATTAAGGAAACCTGCCAAAGAGGATTTAGTATTACTAGATACATATTTAGAAAAAACCATAGATGACTTATTAAAATTAATAAGTTGACAAGATAACATGGAAAACTCATCCAAAGTATTCCGAAGAGTAGACACGGTTGTAGAAGTGGCCTTACAAAAAAGAAGACTATCATCTGCAAAGAGTAAGCAAGGTATATTAGGGGTTGCTGGTGCAATTTTAACCCCGAGGCCTAAGGATTTTTTTTTACTAAGAAGTAATAATTTTTTTGTCAGTACTTCCATACAAATAACAAAGAGGGCCGGGGAAAGAGGATCTCCTTGTTGTAACCCCCTAGAAGGTTTAATGAGAGCAGTAGTGACTTTGTTGACAACAGGAGAATAAGACACAGTGGTAACACAAGCTTTAATCCAATTAATCCAAGTAGCATTAAAGCCTAAGGCGGAAAGCGTAGCCCATAAAAAATCTCATTCAATGCGATCATAGGCCTTTTCCATATCTAGTTTCAGAGCTAGCCAACCTTTCTTACTTTTGGACTTATTGAACAAGTTTAGAATTTCATGGACCAACTAAATATTATCCTGAATAGCATGATTTGGGGCAAAAGCATTTTGGTGAGGACCTATAATCTTCTTTAAATAAGGTTTCAATTTGTTAACCAAAATTTTGGAGATTGCTTTGTAAATAGTAGTACATAGACTAATGGGTCTATATTGACTAGCCTTCGAGGGCGAGTGGACTTTAGGAATTAACGTGATAATAGTATGATTTAATTCCTGAAGAAGAATACCATTGTTAAAAAAAAAAAAAAAACTTTTATAGCTTTACAAATATCTTGACCAATTATGTTCCAATAAAATTGAAATTTTTTTGGGCCATAACCATCCAAACCAGGAGCTTTATAAGGGGACATGTCAAAAAAAGCAGCACGTATCTCATCATATGTAAAAACCATTGTGATTTGCAGATTATCATCTGGAGAGATGACCGGGTCAATCCAAGGTAAAGAAATGGTTCGATCGTGCGTATAAGCATATTTAAATATATTAGAGAATTCAGTAAAAAAAAAAGAGGTCTGTAATATCGGATGGATTATCAACCCATTGATTATCATCATTTTTAAGACGAAAAATTTGTTTTTTATTAGAGCGAAACTTAACTGATTCATGATAATTTCCTCGCATATTTACCATAATTTCCCCGCATGTTTACCCCAAATTTTTTTACCAAACAAAAGAAGCTTTTCATGCTGACGAATCAGCCAGATAAGGTGTTAACGTATATGGGCATTATCCGAAAAAAGTAGCAATTGAGATTCTACAGAAATCAATTTTGATTGATTCAAACTTAGTTTAGCTTGCACATTACCATATTTAGAATGATGCCAATGCTTTAAGTCTGTTTTAGCACGCTTCAATTTTTGTAAAATGCAAAAGAAACGAGAGCCGGTATGACGGGTCTTCCAATTCTTAACGATAATATTCTGAGCTTATACATCTGAAGTCCAGATATTCTGGAATTGAAATGAAGAAAGTTTGGGCGTCAGATTATTGTTAGTAACGACCAAAACAATAGGGGAATGATCTGAAATAAAGAAGTGTTCATATAAGAGAGTAGCATCCGGATATAAAGAAGACCATTGAGAACTAACAAAGGAACGATCTAATCTTTCATAAATAAAGTGGGAGTGAAAAGGACGCTTTCACGAAAAAGAGTTTCCCATAGCAGGGATGTCTATAACTTGCGTAAACTGAGCAAAACGTTGGAGTCTAAAACATCTAGCAGGGACGGGGGTTTTCCACCTTGCTTATAATTAAGTAAATATAAGTCATTAAAATCCCCAATAATACACCATGGTAGGGGAGAACTTGAAATAAGGTCAATGTGCTTCCGGCCAAAACATCGGTTTTTGAGATGTCTGAGTAGGAGCATATATAGAATATAACATATAAAAAAAATCATGTGCTAAATCATGAATAAGTAAGGATGCAATCCTATGCTGTAATTGTATAACAATGACAGTGATATTAGGAGAGTTATAAGAAACTCACATTCCACCACAATGCCCTTCTGAATTGATGACATGAACAAATTCATAGCCTAAAGTTTTACTCAAACGATGACTATTCATAAGGGAGCTCATAGTTTCAATTGCAATAAAAATATCAGGATTGCTTTTTTTCTTTAGGAAAATCATCTTACTAATAGCCTATGAACGCTTAGCCCCTCTAACATTCCAACTAATAATCTTCATAAAAAAGTATAAGAGAAGTGATAGCTTGCTATTTAGTGTGATTTTAGGGTGGTTTTGAGCCTTGATATTGTTTAATTTCAATGTCTTTATCCACTTATTACTCTATTTTCATGCATTTTTTGTGTCACACGCTTCACGGGGTTATTGTTGTTTTTGGTGCACTTTCAGGCACAACGACGACACTTTGAGGCATTTCGATGCTTGGAAATAAAGTTGGAAGCAAGAAGAGGAAGAGATGAATCTTATCACCAAGTTGAAAGAAGAACGAGGAAAGAAGCAAGGAAGAGTGCCTTGGAGTGAAGAAAAGAACATTTGGAAGAACTTTGGAATAATTTTTGCACAAGGGTCAACTTCAACTGACCATAAGTTTTTTTTTGCTCAATATTTTAAAGTGATTAAAAATGGAGAGTAAATTTCATCTCAAGATCTTTCCAACGGCTGGTCACATGCCTTATTCTGACGAGTAACAAAGAAGTTTTGGTCTTCTGAAACGAAGATGCATCTATCAGGAAAATCTGCACGTTCGTGCTAAATTTTGCACGTCCATGCGTATTGTGCACGGTCGTGCTAAATGTTGCACGTCCGCGCAAGACTCTGCTCTGGTTTTCTGAAGTTTCTGCCTTAGTCTGCACGTCCGTGCAGACCTATATCCGAGTCTTTTTCTTGTTTTCTCCGTCCTTTCTATTTGGGGTTGTATAAATACCCCTTGGCTTCATTTGTAAAAGGGGGATATTCCATTCTTATTTTTTAGTAGTTTAGGGTTTTAGAGAAAGAAACTCTTAAATTTTAGAGAGAGAAAGTGAGAAACACAATGGTTTTCATAGATTTTGGATAATTAAAGGAGGAATTTGATGATTTGAAGAACTCCATCTTATATTAATGAGCATTCTTACTCTCTTTTCTCTTTATGCTTTCTTTAATTGCTTTGTTAATCATGTTTGAGTAGATTTCCTTCTACTTGGTGTTGAGTGAAGCTTTGTAATGGTTAATTGAGTTATTTGAGATAAAATTGATGATAATTGTGTGATTAAATTGATTGAATTGATGATGGCATGTTGTTTGTTTTAGATTGGATTGATCAACCATGATAGCAAACTTAATTGCATGTTGGTTCTAGTTTGACAAGGGATTGTGAATTAGAGTTGATATATTTGATTGCAATTTGCGTTAATTTCTTTTATGCACCTAGTCATAGAGGGATCTACACTAGCTAGGAATTTGAGAGATTGCTCTTGAGTGTAATTAATTCCCATTTTAATTCTTTCTTTGCATGATTGATTATCAAATGGATTCTCATTAGCTTATTAATTGTTCAAAGTGGATCTTTGCCTCTAGTAGACTTCATTATACCTTGTTCTTTATATGTGCTTTAATGTAGTTGTAGTGTCCTCTATCCATAAACCGACTTCGGCGTAGTTTAAGCATTATATCGAGAATAATCTAGCATTACCGTTCCTTGTGGTTCGACTTCGAACTTACCACTAGACTTGTTTAGGGGTTAGTTTAGAATTTATAAATTTTTTTGATCGATAGGATGTTAGTTAACGACCTAATTTCCCCGCGTTCAAGAAGGTAAAAACAAGAAACATACAACAAGAATGTAGGAACAAGGACCTATACAACTTTAAACAAAATTAAATAACAAAAAATCTCAGGTTTCATAGAAACCAATGTCATAAGTTCCTATAGGAACAGTAAGAACATAGTCAAGAGCAAATACATGGTGAAGGGGGGAAGACGTGAGAAAATAGGTCAGAAAAAGAAGGCATCCAAAACAGTTCCTACAAAATAAGAAGAAAGTATATAATTGATCTGAAGAGAATAAAAATAACAAATGAAACCAAAAGTACACCAAATAACAAAAGCATAAGTCCAAAATAAGAAAGACAAATAACAAATTGAAAAGAAATAAACAAAGAGAAAATAACCACTGCCCAAAATGAGCAGAAAAAAGGAAAATGAAAATACAACCCAAAAAAGGAAAACTACTAAAAAATAAAAGAAAACTAATGCAACAAGAAGTAAGAAACACTAGACAAAGTGTGCTCAGTTCATAAGTATTAGGAATCAGACCAACAAGCCTAGAAGACCCGGCAGTAGGAGAAGTCACTTCAACCTTATACATGAACAGTATGAGGGAGCATCTAAACCTGTACATAAGGGAATTAATAGAACGAGTTGGAGTTCAATCATATAAGGTATACTTAGTCCAAAGGAAGAATAGCCAAAAATGCACCACCCTTTGAGCTTCGAAACAGGCAACCAAAATAGCTTAGAAATTCCAAAGCAAAGTCACTTCAACCTGTAAACAAGAGAGGGACAAGGAGCAACAATGCAAAGGAGGAGAAACAAAAGGAGCCCTAGTGTCAATCTTACCTGAGCAGGGCATGCATATATGTAATATCATCATAGCACTTAACCACAAAACAGCAGGAAGTCCTACGATGAAAGATGGGATGGCTAACAAAGCATAGGACCAATAGAAGACATGAATCATAAGGGAAAAGGAGAAGAGCAGAAAAAATAAAGTATGTTAGTGGATAAAGTAAAATCCACAAATGTCCTAAGTGGGGAAATCACATATGATCCTGAATCCCAAAAGAGGGAAAGTATACAGGAAAAAAAGAGGGCATAGAGTAAAGAAACTCATACCAAAGCGATAAAAAGACTAGAATGGAAATAAAGGCAAAAGGATAAAGGACCCATAACAAGAAAAGGCTAGAAATATGTACATATATTATCATAATTTTACATAGAGGTAGCATCAGTATATACATCATGAGTACAAATAGTAGAACTATAATACAAAGGAAGAGCAAAAGAAAAAGATGCCTGTAAATAGTGGGAAAACTAGCATCGAAACTAGTACATACAAGTACACCTAAATAAAAGATAAGACTATTACAAATATTAAGTAGGAGAATGGACAGTTAATAAAAGATTAAAGGCAGGCCGCATAGGAGAAAAAGTTCAGCAGAAGAACAAATCATTTTTTGGGGAGCCTCGAAGAAGCTGAGTCTTCAGCATCTTCAGTCCTCCTCCTCTTACCAGAGGAGTCAGAGGAGCAGGCAGAAACATCAACCCCTATAGCATCAAAAAAAGCGTTGTTCATCATTATAGGAGAAAACTGTATGCTGATTGGAGTTTGTGCCATACTCATAAACAGGAGGAGTTGATACATCTGGAGCAGCAGAATCATGATCCAATAGTTGGTCCATGAGAGAGGGAGAATTATCATCTTCTATTAGAAGAGGGGATGTATCAGCATCAGCAGCAGCAGAAGGATTTAAAGGGGTTGCCTTTCTCATAACATCCTCTATAGATTCATAGGCAAGTAGCATTAAATACTAGTTATCCATAGGGACAGAAGAGGAGGAAGGGACATGCACAACCATGGGACCTGAAGGAAAAGAGGAAATCTCAAGGGAAATAGGTTGCTGGGGCTTAATGACAGTAGAACCAGGTTTGAGCTTAATAGGGCAAGGATTTCTAGCTCTATTAGAGGGAAAAGACCTTTTCCTAGGGACCACCTTAACCCATTTGGAAGAGGTGGGGCAGAAGAGGAGCCATCTTCTTGCAGAATATGGGTAGGGGATGAGATGGAACTATTGTTAAGCCTTTCAATAAGAACATGCATGACAGATTGAGCAACTTTGGGGCAAGAATCCAAAGCATGAGAATCCACTCCACATTGAGGGCATACTTCAGTCATTCCCTTATAAATGAGGTGAATTTCCTTTATACCATCAGAAATATTTAGAAAAACAAAGCCAGGAATAGGTTTAGAAATAGAGACATTGACACAAGCTCTAGAAAATTTGACCTTTTTCTTGGATTCAGTGAACTGGTCCAGCTTCATCAACTTACCCACAGGGGACAAAATAGAGGCCAAACAGTTAAAAGACCAATAGTGGTGAGGAAGAAGATAGATTCTAACCCATTGATCTATAGAAGAGATCGATGGAGGTAGTGATCGGGCAGAATTCCTCATTCCATTCAAGGAGGACAAAGTTCAGACCTTGAACAAACCAAGGTCTTCCCTTCCAAGCATTCAATTTATCATCATTGTTAGAAAAAGTGATAAGAAAAGTTTTGATGTTACACATTGTTCATATACTACTTTTTATTTGAGTAGGTATGAGAATGAGACTAGTGGTGGAGGCAGAATTTTTTTATTAGAGAAGGGCCTAACTTAATACGAGTATATGTATTAATATCTCGTACACAAATTGAAATGTCAATAAAGAGTGAGATTGCATATGGAGTATTAAAAACAAAATTATTTGAAAAGAAGAATTTAATGCCTAAAGTAGTGTTATAGCCTTTTTGTACTCCGTACAAAATAGCAAAATTAGTACATGAAAGTGTTGCAAAGTAAAAGAAATAAATGTAAGGGAGAGGTCTTGAACTTGGGAATTAGAAAATGGATCTCTATTTTCACCTAAAACCAACTTAGCTATGATATAACAAACATCATAAGTTGCAACATTAATATACTCTCTCCGTTCATAACTAATTGACACAATCAAACTTAGCACACATGTCAATGCATTAGTTTGACCTTTGATATATATGATTAAATATTAATAAAAAAAAATAAAAAAAGTTGATATTATAAAACGTTATATTAATACCTTCATAGTATTATTAAACAATATATTTTATGACATTTTTTTTACATTTTATTAAAAAACGATAGTCAAAGTATATATACATATAAATAGTGAAAAAAGTCAATTACTTAGGAACGGAGGGAGACCAAGAAGGCTTTAGCCCATCCCTACCCCTATCGGGCTATCTAGTTTGCCACTGTATAAAATAGTGTGGATTTGTGGTAGGTAAAACCTAAAAACATAGGCCACCTCTACACCATCACTCATAGCAGGTATGACTTTCATCCTTATTCTCGTCCCAACCACTACAAATTTGGACCCATATTAGCCATGTACATACATAATTAAAAATTATGTTTACTTATATAGACTTTTTTTTTTACCTACCTTCTACTAATATAAATAAACTAATACTTGCTAGATAATATTTGGATAAGATATCTTGTAGAAAAAAATAATAAGAAACATGAATTTTATTTTGATATACTTCATGTCCCCATGTTTTTTGTATACTAAAAATATATGATTTCATTCATTATTTAATTTTATAAATATATGATTTGTTAAGAAACATGTTAATTAAATGTTGTACTACAACTGTTTCATATAAAAAAGCAAAGGGGTGGTTAAAAACTTACCATTTGTTTCAGATGAAAACAATAGGACCTTCGGGTAGATCCTTTCCAGTTGGCTGAAGACTGATCTCGATCCACGTAATGACTAGGCCGAGGGTTTCCCTGCACAGAGAACACACGTAAGCTGGCCTCGGGGGTGCCGTGGAAGGCCCCTCCGATGTCGAAGTCAATACAGTGTTTAGAGGGAGAAAGATATGCAAGAGTATTAAATGCTTGAGGCTTTTTTGTTGAATGAATGTAAAGAGAGAAGATTGAAGGCTTATATACCTTTGCTCAATAGATAACTGGACCTTAAATGATGTGGGCTTGCCATGTTGACTGGGCCTTGACTGACTTGGCAATTATTTGGACAGTTGAACCTTGCTTTGGGCTTTGTAATTAAAACATTTGTTGACCAGCCTAATTGGAGAAAATTGGACCCAAACAACTTGCCCCCCAGAGCCAATTTGGAAGCATGACGGATCGGGTTTTGACTTGCAAAATGGAGGGAAGTAAAAGGTTTAATTAGAATTTAAACTTGGAGGTTATTGAGGCAACAACGGTTATTTCTTGAAGTAATGGGGAAGTTGGATGGTTTAGTGGGCAGTTAATTAGAGGAGAATATGAACAATTGAACATTGAAGTGGAATTCGTAGGGATTTTAGTGGCACAGACTCCAAAAATTCCTGTTTCTGGAAGGTTTTTAAGCCACTCGTCCCACATTTCTCTTCATTTCCTTTCGCTAATTCACATTTGCTTCTCGCTAATCTTTGCTACTAACCCGATTTCCTTTTTTCCGCTTATAGTCGGCAATCCGAAGCTTTAAACTAGAATTTGTTGCTCCGAATTCACAGACCGATAAATTCCGCATTTGACAAAGTTAATTTTCTTTGAAGTTTCTTCGGTTTTCTTTGCTTTTTCAAGTACCCCCTTTTTTTTTCATTTTCTCACACTTCCACTGTTTGAAAATGGCCAGTGACCGAGGAAAGAGGCCTATGGAGGCTGAACCGGCTGTTGAGGAAGAGGAGGAGGAGACGCCGCAAGTGATTTCGCTGCGGAATCGTCCTTTGGCAATGATGCCTCCTCTCAGCGGCTAAAACCCTAATGCCAAGGTTGGAGCTATTCTACCCCGAGTGGGACTGCAATCAAGGTTGTGCTGATCTCCAGCATGCCCCCAGGGTCTCCACGAACGCCAGCACCTTTGGCCGAGGCGCGACCTCGGCATCTAGGCCATTGACTCCCGAGAAAAGGGAGTTGATTGATGTGGATGAAAATGAGGGCATCATGATTCATGGTGGGTCAAAAATAACGCCATCTATCGCTTCGCTGAAAAAATTAGAATCTTCTACGCCTAATGGAGGAGGATGGGTACTGGTGCCGAATGTCTATTGCCGAGGACAGAATCCATCGCCCCCCACTTGGATATATTGGGGTTTATACTCGGTAGCTGCAGTACGGGCTTCGGTTTCCTGTCCATTCCTTTGTAATCAATGTGCTGAACGGGTACAACATATCGCAGTCTAAGCTGACCCCCGTTAGTATCCGAAGAATAATGACCTATCTTTGGGTCTGCCTGTTTTACGGGCTTGCGCCGAGTGTGCACTACTTTCGCTGCATGCACAAGTTGATGCCGAATAAGCAGTCCAACAAATGGCACGACCCTAGCTGGTGGCAAATCAAAGATGAGAGGGGGTTCTTTTCTACTTATCCGAATGATACTTCGGATAAAGATTGGAGAGGACAATAGATCTGGGTTTGGGCGCCTTCAGACGAGGATCATCCAAATTTCTTCGGTAGCCCCCAATACTTGAGGAATCCCAATCCTAAGATGTTCAGCATCGAGCGTGATAAGTTCTCCGACGCCGATCTGAAACAGATGGAGCTCTTCGGCATGAGCCACATGCCTGAAGTCACAGTCGAATGGCAAATGTGCCTACCATTTGGCTACCTTGCTGCCACTATATCTACTAGGAGAAGATACTTTCGTTGTCGGCCTCAGCCGAAGGTACCAAGGCGGTAAGGGACTCGGATGGGGCCGAAAACTTTATTATATTTTGTTATTTTCTACTTTCTGACGCTTATTTCTCTCGGCCAAGCTAACTGTTGTCTTTTGGTTTTCTAGAGTTGTACGAAGAGAACTCGGACGTTGATAACGAAGTGCTCGGAATCAGTCGGGAGACGAACCTTATCACCAATGCCCCCAAATTCACTAATTCCAAGGATCGGGCCCTTTCCCTGCACCAAAAAAGGCTTCAGGTGATTAGGGCGCTGTTGAATATCAGGCGCAGAGACCTTGGTTTGAGAAGATCGACCCCTACTTTCTCCATTCAGCTGAAGAGCAAGCAGCTACAACTATCACCGCTGAGGCCTTCAGAAATGGAGTTGGGTCTTCTACATCAGCCACCGAGCCGAGAGTAGAAGAAGTCGAAGAAGAAGAAGAAGATTCTGAAGATGCTCGTTTGCTGAACACTTCGGTGAGCCCTTGGACTTGTCTGAATTTGCTTCTTCCTTCTTTGTTTTTTTTTTTTTTTTTTTTTTTTAACTTATGTGACTCTTTGCCCCCTTGTTCTTTGTTCTGTAGTCCGACGAAGAAGAAGAGAACACAGGAGAGCTAGTCGATGCTGCTCAAGTAGAGTCAACTCTGGACGAATCATTTTAAGACGAAGAAATGTCGGGTCCAAGGAAGAAAAGGGTTGTTGTCCTGCCTGGGCAATTTCAAGCTGCCTCAATTCCTGCGAAGAAGCCTCGGACCGAGGAGCCGAGCAAAGAGAAGACTCCTCTCTTTCTGAGACTCGGGACGAGGAAGTACAGCAAAAGATTCCCCATCCTGGGCAACTGGCTGGAACCCATGAGGTTCAGCCCACAAACTTAACTCCTCCACCATCTCCTCGGCACGTGGCCGAACCTTTTGCTGATGAGGTTCAGAAGGAAGCTGTTGCGCTGATTATCCATACCAAGGATGACTATGTGCACACTTTGGTGGAGGAGCCAAGGATTTTAATGCCGAGGGTCTGAAGGAGACTAAGGAGAGAGTTGAGGATGTGAAGAACTTTGACATGCCTTCGACTTCGGCAGGCAACTCCTTCAAGAATTTTCAATATGTTGAGATAGGGATTGAGTCTGTCCCCCTACTGGTCGTTCCTGATGCTGTTAGGAACACACTTCTTTCTCATTGAGCCTCAGCAAGTGAGTTCTTTGGTGAACAAATCTAGCCTATCCGATTTGGAGAAAGCAAATATTTGGTCCCTTCGGGCCGCAGCTGGGGTGTCTGGGCCCTTCGTGAGGGTTTCCAGATCCGTTTGTTGAGAATCAAAGGCTGCTGATGCAGGTAAACTTGTTTATACTTAAGCTTTTTTACTTAAGGGTATTTTTTTTTTTTAAAAAAAAAAACTTCGGCTGATGTACCTTTGAACCCTGCAGGCCGTTTATAACATTACTTGGCTGTGGAGATGAACAACGAGATTAAATTCAAGCTCGAGGATGCTGAACTCTGAGCCAACATTGCTAGGCTCAAAAGAGAAGCTGCCGAATAAGAGGTTACAGCAGCCAGGGCTGAGGCAAACAGGCTGCAGAGGAATGCTGACATAGTCCTTCAGGATCTGTAGCAGCACATTTTCCCCTTGATGGATCAGGGAACCGAGCTACCGAGGAGATATGAGGTTGAGGATATTCCTGGCCTCGAGTCTCGAATCTAGAAGATTCAGGACAAGAAAAAGAGAGAGCTCGACGTTGCTGAGAAGGAGTCGCTGAAGATCCAAACTAAGCTTCAAAACGAAATTCAGCGGCTCTAGATAGAGCTGGAGGCTAAACAAGTGGAATCCTCAAAGGCATAGGACGAGCTTAAGCATGCTCAAGATCAGCTGAAAACTCAAGGGGAAGGAGCTGCCAAGACTCAGGCTGAACTTGAAGCCGCTCAGAAGCTGCTGGAAGTCCGGGTTTACATCCAAGAGTAGTATGAAGAGGGCATCGAGAACGGCTTCAAGGTTGCTCGGAGACTGGCTTTCCATGCTGATCCTGCCATCAAATGGGATTTGGCTGAGGCTTGGTCCATGGACCCGCACGACTTTCACATGAACGAGGTCGGTCCAGCTGAGACTGCTTTCCTACCTCGCCAAGCAGAAGCTGAGGCTTTGGAACAAGAGGAAGCCGAGAGGCTTGAGAGGGAGGAAGCTAAGAAGAGAAGGTATGAGAGGACTCTTGCTTAGCCTGTCTCTTCCTCTATTGATGTTGAAGCTCTCATAAGTCTAACCACAGTTGCTCAACCTGATCCAGCTAATGTTGAAGCATATGAACTCGGGCAGTCGTCTACAGAATCTTGCGGGTCAACTTGCGCTTAATTTTTAAATTTTCCGCATATGTTTTTTTGCCTTCGAACCTTTTGCTTCAGCTTGCCTTGATGTGCAAACTCTAAGTTGTTTTTGTTCCTGAGTAGTTGTACTTAGTTTGGCAGCTGTAATTTTTCCACTTGTGGGCAGCTTCCGATTTAGATTGTTTCTCTATCTTTCCTGAAACTTTGATTTTTAATGTAATTCGAGCATATTTAACTTGCTATATATGAATGCATTGCTTTCTTTTTTTCTCCGTTGCCTTGCTCTCTTTGCTTAGCTTTTTCTTGAATTTTGCAAAAATTTTCTAAGTGTTGAGCTTTGGCTTGGAACAATTGCATAGCTGAGTATTTCTCGCCCCCCAGAAATCTAAAGTTGTAATCTTCAAGTTTCTAAGGTGTTTGCTTTGAACTCTTGGTGCGGATGAGGCTTTATCTTAGCAAAATTTCTGAATTTAAAATTTTTTGAAGTTCCTGCTCTTTTCTTTTCTCTTCTATATTTTTGAAGAAGTTATGAGTTTGCTGCTCAGAAGTCTTAGACTCCGAGAGTAGTATTCTCTCAAACCTTAGAATTTTATCCGAGGGAATGGCTATCTGAAACACAAGGCCGTCATTCTGCCAATGTTTCGGATATAACTCCACTGAAGCACAGTGCTAGTGTTTGGCTATGCTTTAGATTCGTCCACAACCTCTTTACCCAAGGAACTGACATATCCGAAGTACAATGCCTTGATTGGCTATACTTCGGTGGTGAAGTCATTGTTCCCTGTTGGACTGGTTTAGCGGCAATCCAAAGTATAATGCCTCTGTTGGGCTATATTTCGGACAGTGCCGAGGTAAAACCTTTCTTTTCAAAAAATTACTAGAAGACAGAAAATAGGAACTTGCAAGTTTGATAGAAATGGTGGCTCAAGGGCCTTTCATTTAATAAAAAAGATGCACTTACATAGATTGTTTTTCCCCGAAGGGCTTACACATGATATTTCTTAAGTACATATGCGTTCTAGTGGTTTTTCAGCTCTGTTCCATCCAACTACCGAAGTCCGTATGTTCCAGGCTGAAGCTCATCGTAAATTTCGTAGGGGCCCTCCCAAGTGGCTGAGAGTTTTTCATGAATGCGGCCTTTTTGCACAGCTTCAGCATTTCGAAGGACAAGATACCCAATTTTAAGAATTCTTGCATGGACTCTTCGGTTATAAAATTTGCTGATTCTTTGCTTGTATGCAGCCATTCTGTCTCGAGCCGAATCTCTGACCTCATCTAGGAAATTGAGGGACTCTTTCATGAGCTGCTCATTTTCTTTGGCTGAGAACAGGTTTACCCGCAGGCTTTCCGTGCCGATTTCTAATGGAAGAACGGCTTCAGATCCATACACCAGCTCAAAAGGTGAATGTCTCGTAGCCTCTTTTATGGTTGTCCGAAGTGACCAAAGGATTCCTGGAAGTTCCTCTATCCACTTGGACTTTTGATCTTCAACCCTCTTCTTGAGAGTGTTGAGAATCTGCTTTTTTCCAGCTTCGGCTTGACCATTACTCTACGGATGGCATACCGCAGAATATGCCAACTTAATGCTGAACTGATCAGTGTACCGCCTTAGCGGCAAATTACCAAATTGCCTCCCATGAACTGATCGGGATTCCGAAGCGAGTGATAATGTTCTGCCAGATGAATATCCTGACAGTTTGCTCCATGATGTTTGAGGCTGCTTCGGCCTCAATCCACTTGCTGAAATAGTTGATGCCGACTATCAACCATCTTTTTTTGTATGAAGCATCGGGAAATGGCCCCAAGATATCCAACCCCCATTGAACAAATGGAAGCGGGTTCAAGATTGGCTAGAGATCCCGGGCTGGCTAATGGATGAACAGTGAAAATATTTGACATTTTCGCATTTTCTGACCAGCTCCTTAGCTTCTAGGATCATGGTGGGCCAGTAATACCCTGCCCTCAATGATTTGTGGGCTAAAGCTCTCCCAATGATGTGGTTTCCACAGATGCCAAGGTAAATCTCTTGAAGGATATAATCTGCAGCTACTGGTCCCACGCATTTTAGTAGTGGGGCTGAGAATGATGTTTTCAGCAGCTCTCCTCTGAATACCATGAATCTTGAGCTGATTCGTTTCATTTTGGAGGCTAAGTTCCGATCTTCGGGAATTTCTCCCCGAAGTTTGTAAGTTAGGATGGGGTGTATCCAGCTTGGCTCATGTGTGACACAGCAAACTTCATGTGCTTCGTCCACATTTCTTTCTCACTGCACCTCCATATATACGGATCGATTTAGCTCGGTTAGAGTTGAACTTGCGAGTTTGGAGAGTGCATCGGCTTGTGCGTTCTAGCCCCTTGGGATCAGCTCGACTTTAAAAGTTCTCAGCTTCGCAATTACTGTTTTGATCTTTGCGAGGTAAGCTATCATTGAGGGCTCTTTGGCCTCATATTCGCCTCGGATTTGATTTGCGACGAGCTGAGAGTCTGTTTTCAAATAGACATGCTCGGCTTCCAAAGATACGCACAATTCTAGGCCAGCAATTGCTGCCTCATATTCTGCCTCGTTGTTCGAGGCCTAGAAAGAAAATTTTAGAGCTTATTCAAAGGATTTGCCTTCGGGAGAGGTCAATATTACCCCTGCCCCCGAACAATTTATGGTGGAGGATCCATCCGTAAATATAGTCCAGATTTTCTTTTCTTCGTCTAGCATTTCCTGGTAAGAGCACTCGGCCAGGAAGTTCGCTAGAGCTTGAGCCTTGATGGTTGTTCTCGGCTAGTAGCTGATGCTGAACTCAGTGAGCTCGAAGGCCCACTTTGTCAGCCTGCCCGATTTTTTAACTTTGCCGAGGACTTTTTCCAGTGGCTGATCTGTTAGGACCACTATTTGGTGACAATCAAAATAGGGCCTCAACTTCCGAACGACAACCACTACTGCATATGCAACTTTTTCGAGTAGGGGGTAGTGAGTCTCGGCATCCGTTAGAGTGTGACTAACGAAGTAGATCGGCTGCTCACTTTTTCTTCTTCCCTAAGCAGGACTGCGCTTATGGTGGCTGGACTGACTGCCACATATAAGTACAGCGTTTCTCCTTTGGCTTGGCGTGCCAGCGTCAAAAGTTGAGCGAGGTGCTCACGGAGCTGCTTGAAGGCTTCTTTTTTCTCATCCTCCCAGATGAGCTCTTTTGTTTTTGGGAGCTTCAGCGCTTTGAAGAAGGGAAGCCCTTTGTCCGAGGCTCTAGAGATGAACCTGGACAGGGTAGCCATTCTCCCGGTGAGGCGCTAAACATCCCTCTTTTTTTTCGGCTCGGGAAGATCGAGCACTGCTTGTACTTTGGCGGGATTGGCATCAATCCCCCTCTTGCTGACATGAAGCCCAAGAACTTGCCTGACTTCACGCCAAAGACACATTTCTTCGGGTTCAGCTTCATTTAATGCTTTCTCAAGTTGGCGAAGGTTTCAGCCAGGTCCGCGACATGGTCTTTGTCCTCTTTGCTCTTGACGATAGAATCATCAACATAGACTTCCATGTTGCGGTCTTTCTGTTCGATGAAGACCTGATCAACCAGCCTTTGATATGTTGCCCCCGCATTTTTCGATCTGAAGGGCATCATCTTGTAAGTGTACACCCTGACGTTCGTAACGAATGCCGTTTTTGCTCGGTCGTCGGGGTGCATGAAGATATGATGGTACCCCGAGAATGCATCCATAAAACAAAGCAGAGCATGTCCACTTGTCGAACCGACTAATTGGTCGATCCTCGGCAAGGGATAGAAGTCCTTCGGACAGGCTCTATTTAGGTCCGTGAAGTCAACAAATATTCTCCGGGTGTCATTTGCCTTCTAAACCATCACCACATTAGCCAGCCATTCCGGATATTGGCAGGGTTCAATGAAGCCTGCATCCAGAAGTTTTTTGACTTCAGCTGCGATGTCTCGGTTCTTATTAGCGGAGTAATTCCGATTCTTTTGCTTAACTGGCTGATAAGTGAGGTCGACATTGAGCTTGTGAGAGATGAGGTTCGGATCGATCCCGGGCATGTCTGCTGTCGAGAAAGCGAACACATCCTTATTGTCCCAAAAGAGTTGGATAAGTTCAACACGTATGCTCGGATGGAGTCTAAGCCCGATGCTGACACATTTTTCGAGGTCTCCTTCAGTCACCTCAATTGACTTAGTCTGCTAGTCCAGCTCCATTGCTTTGGAACCGGACTCTTTACAATCTGGCCTGATGTCAATATCAGCAGGCTTCCTAGACTTCGGCTGTCGTTCCAAGTCCTTTGGCTCGGATGAAAGACTAGCCTTTTCTCTCCCAGGGGCTTTTCTTGCGCTGGGGTGCCTTGGGCCGAAGCACTTAAGCCTTTAAGCTTCTTTGTGCATCGGTCCCTTTCTTTTTCTTTTTCGTTATCCTCTTCATCCTCATCATCTCGGCGACTTTTGGATGGCTTGAGGTAGTTGCATCTTCGGGCCTCTTTTTGGCTACCCTGAATTCTTTCAGAGTGTCCCTCGTCCGAAACGTATATCATCATTTGATGGTACATAGAGACTACTCCTTGGATTTCGTGAATCATGGGTCTCCCTATAATCACGTTGTACATGGATGGAACATCCATGACCAGAAATTTGGCCATGACGTTCCGAGCTACTCGGTCTCGGCTGATGGTGACAGGGAGAGTGATTTTTTCGCCAGGATATGTTGCAGACCCATTGAATCTGGATACCGGATAGGGTACTAGAGTCAAGTTTTTGGTCTTCAACTTCAGCTGGTCATAGGCTTCCCGAATGAGGATATTCGCTCCACTTCCGCCGTCGACGAGAATTTGCCAGATGTTTTGGTTTGCGATCCCCGTGATAATTACTAGCGGGTCATCATGGGAGTATGCCACCCGCCGATAGTCTTCGGCTGTGAACGTAAAGTTCGGCACCGGAGACTGGGGACCTCGAATGTCAACATGACAGACTTAGTGGGTTAGATCCCTCAATTGTCGCTTTCGCTCATTCCGGGAGCTCGTCCCCCCGGAAATGACTAGGATGTTAGGGTTCTCTTTGTCCTGTGGCTTTTATTTTTTCCGGGAGAAATCTAGCTGCTACCGAGAGTCTTGTTCGGCTTTTTTCTCCTCGCGGCGGTCCGCCATGTATTTTTTCAGGTAACCTTTTCGGATCATATCTTCAATCTGATCCCTCAGCTGGATACAGTCCTCAGTGTGATGTCCAGGAGATTCATGGAATTTACACCATCGACCCTTATTCTTGTGCTGATGCCATGATGGTAATGGCCTCGGCTTTTTGTACTTCTACTCGTCCTTCGTTATGCTGTAGATCTTGGCACGTGGAAGGGCGAGAGGAGTGTACGACTCGTATTTACCCACGAATGGGGATTTTTCTTTCTTCGGCTCACTGCCGGAGGATGGTTTTGAGGCCTTCGCCTTCCCTTTCCTCTGAACCTGGCCTTCGGACTGTTATTCTTTAGGATTCCCAATCCAATATTGAGATTGGGATTTCGTTTTGTTCCACTCTTTGACTCGGATGTACTTATCCGAAACATCCAAAGCTTCCTCCAAGGTCTGCAGAGGATGCATGACCATGAAGTCAAGGAACTTGCCAGCCTGCAACCCATTCTGCAATAAGAAAACGGCTAGCCCTTGGTCCAGACTTGTAATTTCGGACGACTCGTTGCTGAAGTGAGTCAGATAGTCTCGGAGGCTTTCATCCTCCCCTTACTGCAGACCCATCAGTTGTGCAGTCGTTTTCTCTCGACGGTTTGTCGTGGAAAACTTGCTCTTGAACTTGTTGGAGAGGTCCTCCAACCGGTTATTGAGCCTTCTTTTACTCCCTTGGTGATCCACGCTTGTGCAACACATTTGAGAGTGGTCGGGGAATATTTGCACCAAGTCGCTTCAGACATGTGGTTCAGATACATATGCCCCTCGTATGAGGAAATGTGGTCCTTCGGATCCGAAGTTCCATCATATGTTATGTGCGCCGGTATTTTCATTGTCGGCACATGCTCTTCCAGAATCCAGCTTTGGAAGGGTGAACTAGTGGGTACCATCACGGCTTTCCCCTTGTACCCAGCCGAAGGGACCTCGCTCCGCCCTCTCAGAGAGGTAGAAGTGGTTTTTGTCCTCGGCTGGGATGGTGCGAGGTAAGGTGCAGTCCCTTTGAGGTAGGTGAGGCGACTGTGCACGCTCACCTGTTCAGTCCTCCAAGTGTGAACGTGAACGTTTCGGCGAGACCTGTTCAGACCTCTAAGTGTGAACCTGTTCAGACCTCCTTTGAGCCGAGACGTTCGTGAACGTTTTGGCGAGCAGGCTCTTGCCACGCGGAGGTGGTGTTGCTACTTTTGTAGCTTCAAGTGTTTTGGGTTTCGGAATTCTCGAAGAACTGAGGGTTCTTTTTCCTCTCCTGTCCAGTCCTCCAAGTGTCCTCCTCCCATTTGTCCCCGAGCTCCTTGAAGGATGGAGCTCTTCCACTTTCCTCTTGGCCGGTCCTCCTTCTTAGGTTTCTCGGCGGAAGAGGCGAGTGGTCACGGGGTGATGGGAAGTTGCCTCCTTGGGCCTTCATGAGGTCCATGAAGACCGCGACGACTCTTGCCACTTCCTCCGTGGAGGGCCTCGTTTAAGGAGTAGCTCTCAACTGAGATCGAGAGTGTAAGCTTCAAGGCGGACTCTTAGCGTTGGACTGACTCGGCCGATATGAGCTTGTTGGCTGTTAAGAATGGTGAGAAGGTGATCTCTCGGATGCAACCTTTTCTGAAGAGGGTGCTTCTGAAGTGAATAAAGAAGGTCGCGGAGACGGTGGAGGAAGTGGATTCTTCCTCACCGGAATTGGATCTTTCTTCGAGGAAGAAGGACCATTCTTTCTAGTACTCTTGGCACTTCTACCACTCTTAGTCATTTTTGCTCACAGATGACGCCAAATTGTTTCGGATGAAACAATAGGACCTTCGGGTAGGTCCTTTCCAGTGGGCTGAAGACTGATCTCGGTCCACGTAATGACTGGGACGAGGACACACGAAAGCTGGCCTCGGGGGTTGTGCCGAGGAAGGCCCCTCCGATGCCGAAGTCAATACAGTGTTTAGAGGGAGAAAGCTATGCAAGAGTATTAATTGCTTGAGGCTTTTTCGTTGAATGAATGTAAAGAGAGAAGATTGAAGGCTTTTATACCCTTGCTCAATAGATAACTGGACCTTAAATGAAGTGGGTTTGCCACGTTGACTGGGCCTTGACTGACTTGGCAATTATTTGGACAGTTAAACCTTGCTTTGGGCTTTATAATTAGAACATTTGTGGACCGGCTTAATTAGAGTAAATTGGACCGAAACACCATCTATTTCATGCATGAAATCATTGAAAAGCAAAGGGGTTACATGTAGCATGTCTATGCAATATTTCTTGGTTGATCTTTCATTCCCACCTATAGCATGTTTTATTTAATACGGAGTAATAAAAGTAAGATAAAATGCAGATGACTATTTCAAACTCTTCCCTAAGGTGTGGAATGAAATTCCTCAATAGTTTACAAAAATTCCAAAAAATAAAATCAAATAAACTAAATAAATAATCAAACTATAGATAGAAGTACTATAAAAAATAATAATACTAGTTTGTTTGATTACCAAATATAGACGATGTTAACACAATGAGTATATATAATCAAAATGAACTATCCAGGCGACCAAATATATACTAGTATAATAAAATTAAAACAAATTTTATTGCTTTCTCCGTCTTGAATTTTTATTTATTGTAACATCTGTTCTCACTTTTGTCTTTGCACATCTTCTACCATTAATATTAGAGTTGTGTAAAAAAATTTAATCTGAAATTGTAGCGATTTGATCCAAAAATTCAATGATTTAATCTGATTCAAAAATGCATAGTCAATGTTTTTAATACATGGCGCGGAGTATCAATTATTTCAACATAAACTAAATTACAAGATACACCTTTTCTAACGTATACTCTCAATATTCAAAATAAATGTCCATTTTGAATTTTGCACTATTCACCTATACTATTTTGACTAATGTTTGTGCTTTATACATAAGATTAAACATAGTCATTGTTAATATCATTTTAATTTATAATTTAAGAAAATCAAATTTTTATCATATAAGCTTATGCCAACTAAAGTGATACATCTGTTTTAACTAGGGTAGCTAATGTGTGTTATAACTAGCCATGTCCGAACCTTTTTTTTTTTTGACATTATGTTAGAAATTTAGTTGTTGGCAAATTAAGGGCATAAATGTCCGCACACTATTTTTAACAGTTAAAAAAAAGCAATTATTATTATTTTTTGACGAGAAGAGATTATTAACCTTAATGATATATGGAGTATGAAGTACTACATCCGTTAACGGTTATCTGCAACAAGTGTACCGTTCACGGAGGCTTAGGCAAAATTTGGTAGTGGGAAAAAGTAAGAGAGAGAAACGTAAAATACAAAATTGTCCATGTAATGTAAAGATAAAATAAAAAGTAATTGTGAAAAAGTAAGGGTATGTTGGACATTTACAGTGTGAACATAGATATTTTTTGTCCTAAAATGAAAGTAATGCAAATAATAGGTAGCACCTACTTTTAGTAAATATTGCAAATAACTGTTGAAGTATTATATTTTAAAAAAAATACGGAGTAGTTGTATAATCGTAAAGGTCAATCCACGTAACCAATCTCGTGGTCGTGACAACTCCCCTTTCTCTCTCCCTCGATTATGTTAAATAGCAGAATCTTGACACCCCATTTTATTACGCCACTCCCTCTATTTTTTTTCCAACTCCTAAAACAAACAACATACTTCTATTTACATATTTATACACAAATCTTTTAATTATTTTCCCTACCCAATAAAATTAAAATTCAAGGTGCCACAAATTTCCTCTCTGTTTTTTCCTCTGCAAATTTCTCTCACCATTAAAACAGAGCAAAAACAGAGGAGAGATAAAAGTAGATGGTGAGAGAGGTAGAGGAAGAAAGAGGGGGTGATAATAAGGGAATGCGATTGGGTAAATACGAGCTCGGTCGACTTTTAGGTGAAGGAAATTTTGGCAAAGTTAAATTTGCTAAGAATATTGAAACTGGAAATTCTTTTGCTGTTAAAATTTTGGAGAAGAAGAAGATTCTTAATCTCAAGATTACAGATCAGGTTTGATTGTTTTTTCAATTGATTCAATACCCTTGTTTTATATTGATGTTAATTTTATTGGGTATTTGTTTTTTTGTTGATTGGGTTTGATTTTTTATGTTAATTTTTGGGAAATTTGTAACCTCATTTTTTGGTTTTTTTTTGGTTGATTTTGGTTCAGATTAAAAGAGAAATTGCTACTTTGAAGCTTCTGAGACATCCTAATATTGTCAGATTATACGAGGTAAATTTGTCGAATCCTTAAAAATTTTCTTACTATACTATACCAATTTTGATTAAATTTGTGTATAAAATTCATATAAAGTGGTAATTTATGATAAATGGGTTAGTTCAAAATGGATTAAAAAAAGTGTTTTTTATTTTTATTTATTTATTTATTTATTTATTTTTTTTTGGGGTCATTTGATCCTTTACTTGCTCTTGTTACATCTTTAGTATCAACAACATTAAAGAATAAACTGTGTTATATACTTTAGAGATACTCTAATTTTCACTTTATATTTCGTTAAACTTAATCTTAAGTATTGTGATTGCGATTTAAAGTACAAATATTTAACATTTAATGACGTTAAACTATGTCTCATTTTATCACCAATCCTCAATTTGATACTTTTCTTTATGAAAAGTTTTGATGTTTACTTTTTCGTATATAATACCGGATTATGATCCGCTCTAGTGCTCTTTTCTTATTATTGTAACACCTAATGACCTAAACTATTGAAAAAGGTAAATTCAACATAGTCGGTTTATTTTTTTTTATTTTGCTTCTCACGCAATTAAGGAATGTTTTAAGATTTGGATTATCCGTCCTTAGATTATAAAATGTGATGTTCATTTTTAAGGATTATCTTATCAAGGACAATTAATGTGTAAGGCATAAATGATAATGTTGTTGAAGTTTGAGCTATGAGAAAACCCAAAATATCCTGAATTATTTTGAGGAAAAAAATAAATTATGTATCTGGTTAGAAATATATACAATATACTGAATAGTTTATGAGAAAATTTTCATTCTAAAAATTTACATTATTATTAAATTTGCAAATTTTGGATTGCTTGTGAACCATAAACTAGAATAAACTTAAACTTTGTTTAACGTAATTATCATTAGGAGGTTGAAATACTTATTAAGTCCCCCCACCATGTGTTTGCCCTTGCTTGTTGGAAACTCTAAAAACCATACCTAAAGTTTAGATTAAATTAAAAAATTACTCAAACAATTTTTTCTTAAGTTATGACTAATAAAAAGTCAGGATTATAGTTTGATGATGAATATACCATTTTCCTTAAAGTAGTTTATTCCTTAACTAATTTTTTAACGTAGGAGGTTCTTTTATACGAAGTACTGTATAATTAATTAATTAATCAACAGTTATAATCCAAGATATGTTTTCTGTCATTTTTTGTGGTTGGTATATTTATATAAGAGTATTTAAACAAAAAGAGTAGACTAAAATTGAGAATTACAAAAATCACTTTCCAAAAATGTTGGATATATAGTTTCTACAATACCTTAAACTACAAAGTCAAATTGACGCTTTCATAATTTCATTATGGTCTCTTTTTTCTTTGCTATAATTTGTCATTATTTGATTTTTTCTTCAAACAACATAAACATGTTCTAATTCCTAATATAAGTATACCGGGACTAAAGTAAACCTACGTCTCTATAGGTGGGGCGATTTTTTTTTTTAAGTGTTACACGTTCTCATCATTCATACATTGTATCTATCGAAAAGTAGTATTGTTGTTAATCACTAAAATTGTTTATGTTTATTACGGAGTATCTTTTTTACCAAATCTCTAGTACTCACTTTTACTTGTTTAGCCGGTATATAAAACTTGCGATAAAATATTATCTGTTTTTAATAAGTGATAAATAAGCAAACTAAATCTTTGTAGATTCTAAATTACTTATGTTTGTCTGTTGTTGGAAATTAGTAATAGTATGGAAACACATATTCACGCTTTTCCACATTTTACTCTCATGAAAGTTAAACCTTTTGTTGTGTAACTTGTTAACTTTGCCGTCCAAATAATTTTCAGTGGTTTAAGAAATTCTTACTCGGCTATTATCAAGTCACGTGGCAAATTCTCATTTGCCGTTTTTGGGGCCATTAAATTTTATTATATCTCCTAATTCAAAATTTGACCATAATTTGTTACTCTTATCACTTTATGGATTAGATACATTTTTTTTTAATAAAGGTGCTTGTGCACACAATTATATTTAATTAATTAATTGATTGTAAGGAAGAAGATATGGATTTTACGGAGCATATTCTTTTTCCTATATTTTTTTTTGTGTACCATAGTTTAATGCAACAAATCATTTTCAATTGACTTATAATCAATTTTAAAGATCTTTGCTGTACTGTTGAAGTGGTGTTTTCCGGTGGAGTTGACTATTTGACATGAACTACTCTCATTATTTTCCCTTAATTAGAGCATCTTTTTTAGGTATCGGGCCAACTCATTTAATTAAAATTTAATCACATTTTTAGAGTTTTGATATGAACTTTTGCTTGGTATATATGGCCGATTTGAAGTTGATATTTCTGTCAATTTTGAGATACGAGTAATAAGTGGACGACGAAATTGAACTTTACTATATCTATAGATTTCTCCTTGGATTGTTATTTTATTACAAGAGTCTCTTGTACTCTTTCAAATATTCTTCTCATGTAGAGAAATACTAGAGATTCATTTTTATGGAGATAATTTATAAAGACAACTCAGAATTAAAAACGAGACAGTCTTATGTGACAGAGGGAATACTCGTAATAACTAACCGAAGTTGCTTAAATTTGGTGATAAATACACATAGAATATTTGTTGGTTGATAAAATTAGGAAAATCGAAGTTGTTTCTTGTAGTGGACCCACCTTAGAGGCTTAGACGCCAGGATCCGTCTTGCGAAAAAAATGACAGAGAAAAAATTGAGGCTGCAACTCGTGGATCTCTGCTAGAAAAGTTTTATTGGTGAATATGTCGTTATGTATGACGCAAGTTGGTATGGTAGATGTGAAATATCCTGGTTATGGCAGACCAATCAAGTATTAAAATTATTTAGCAAAGATACAATACCATCATTAAAATATGAGAAAATGTTGTTCATCTTTCCAACTCATTCTATCCATTTCAACATGATACAGTTTACTACAGTAATTTCTTTTTTTCCTATGGTATTTCTTAATTTTAATATGAAATTAAAATTATATATTGGTGATAAATTATCGAGGTTGTGTCTATGAGTCTGTTAATACTACTCAACTTCCCTAGTATGAAGTGTGAAAAATATTGAGACTAATATTCAATAGTATGTACTCCCTCTATTACTTATTGACTTTAATATAGGGAAAATGTGTAATATATAGAAAGATAAAGCGCCGAATTATAAATGTGAGAAAAATTGTCCAATAATGAAGATTTCTCGTGAAAAAATGAAGGTGGCGGAACCATAAGAAGTAGATATTGCATGTGCTATGATGGACCCTTGGACCGTGGTGGGTCCAATAAAAAAATAAATGGCAAAAGCAATCATCCAATTGTGGTGCTTATCAATTTATCATGTACGATATGGCTCCACTGGAACTTGGTTGTTTCTTGGGGTTGAATGGTGGATTGGGATTTGGGATTTACTGAAAATAGATGCTGTGTGATTTTTTTTTTTTTTTTTTTTTTTTTTTACAAATATAAATTCTTTACATTGTTTTTATATGGAAAGTTTTTGTTGTCTATGAATTGAATTCTGCTTATTATTATTATTTCATTTATTAATTGGCATATGGGTCCAAGGTCTATCAATACAATGCATTTTTTATGGAGTGGATATTTAGTACAATACTTTATTTTACTCTTTCCATGTTTTAATAAGTGTTACATTTTGATCGGTACTTAATTTAGGCAATTTAATTGACTTAAATAAAATAAGAGGTAAGTAGGGTAGTTAGAGTATTAAAAAATTGTAAAAGAAAGATAATAAAGTTGATAGTTTATTGAAAAGTAATGAACATGACAAGAAGTATGGAGTATATAATAAAAAAATGTAATAGTGGGTTTGGGTGGGGATCATGAAAGGAGAGAGATATAATATTTAAAGGTAACTTTTTGTCAATAAAGAAACACAAAGGGAGTATATTAATTGCTACATTTATCTAATTTGAAAGCTTTATATTAATTGATATTCCGTACATAATCGTCCTCAATAATGTGTTATCTCTATATTTTTTTCATGACTCACATTGTCATGGTTCCACTTTTATGTCTCTATTTACATGATCTCTTTAAGATTTTAATTTGTGTGTTTTACTCGCATGTAGAGTGGAAGAAGTAGATAAATGAAAATAAGTGTGATCTAGTCTGAATCTTTTTGAAGTAAGGTTACGAGAACAAGTTCAAATTTATCACTTACGAAGTACAGTATAAGATTTTATAAATTGACATTTTCTTATAAATTATTGTGATTGTAAATAATTCTAATTCTACATTGACAAGTCAATTAAATTTGTCAAAAATTAGACTTTCCAAAAAAACGAGAAGTTTTTGTCCTTTCAAAAACAGAAATACCACGGTCCACGGGGTGAGTAGTAGTCCACATAAATCTGGGGGTCCACTCATAAAGACATAGCTATCTCAAATAGTGTTTGAACTCTTATATGGTGCAAACTGTTTTGTTCTACCTGGGGAAGCTTTATATGGTCTGGCTAACATCCCATTCAATTATTTGAGAGCATCCAAAAAACAGAATTACAGGAAAATTTAATAAAATAGTGGATTGAGTTATTGCATGGGGTCCATTAATTTTATAATTTACAAACTGCCATTTTTAGAATTACTTGTTTAATACTTGCAATACTCCGTATTAAATATGGTGTAAAATTTACATTTACCCCGTAATATGAATTTCATCTTTATTCACTTTAGTGTTGTTTACTCTAGCACAAGCCGAGTTAACTTGTGCGAGGTTTTGCCGTGGTAGGGCCTTCTCTTTAGTTTTGAAAAAAAAAAAAAAAAAACTTTTAATTTTATTACTATTATTTTTTTTCTCTTTTTCGTGTGGGGTACAACGGGCATGGGTTGATATTATCTAAGTTTATGTGATTTATCTAGGCTTGTTCATGGATCATTATATGGTGCTCCTACGAGTAATATATCATGAATCCTTGTCCATAGTGGATAATTCATACGTTATGAATATAAAGATGCTCATTTTCAGTCAACTCAGTCTAATTATTTTTGAAAATGGATTAGAATCAGCACTGTGCTCTTAGATGTATCATATAATTTACATGCCCATGTCAAAATGGACAAAATCAGACCGAGCTAAGCTATATGGTGGTATGATGCAGGTCTTGGCTAGCAAAACAAAGATATATATGATCCTACAGTATGTGCATGGTGGAGAACTCTTTGATAAAATTGTGAGTGATTTCTTCGATCACTTATCAAAGCATTCTAGCTTATACTAGCATCCTAATGTATATTTCTACATTGAGTTTTTTTTTTTTGCTTTTGCTATTCCTTAACGGCTCATGATTTTGTAGGCATCACGAGGAAAACTCCCAGAGAAGGAAGGACGAAGGCTCTTTCAACAACTTATTGATGGTGTCAATTATTGTCATGACAGGGGTGTCTTTCACCGAGATCTTAAGGTTAGATTGCTGGTTAATTGGTGTTAACGCCAAAATATTCTTTTATTTTGATGAGAAATTTCACTTCATCTGCTTAAACATGTATGTCACAGGTGAGATTTTCCACAACATGTGAT
This sequence comes from Chenopodium quinoa, assembly GCF_001683475.1. Taxonomy (NCBI): domain Eukaryota; kingdom Viridiplantae; phylum Streptophyta; class Magnoliopsida; order Caryophyllales; family Amaranthaceae; genus Chenopodium; species Chenopodium quinoa. The sequence goes on from NW_018745684.1 coordinate 8,811,013, forward strand.
AATTTGACATTGCAACTTGCTTATTTGTCGATTTCACTTTGTTTGTTAGAAAATTAAGGTCCAAAATTGATTAGAATAAAGACATATATGAAAATTTTTGTTGGAGCATGATTATGACATTACCATTAGGCCTGTGACAATTTATCTTGGCATTGCAACTTGCTTATTTGTCAATTTCACTTTGTTTTGCAGCTAGAGAACATCCTCATAGACGGAAAAGGGAATTTAAAAGTATCGGACTTTGGCCTGAGTGCATTACCACAACACTTTGGGGTAAGTCGCAATAATCATCGACACTAGGTGTCAAATTCACTAATACCTCTCTTCAGCTCCTAAATCTCTGGTAGCTTTTCCATTCTTTTTTATAGAGTGATGGCTTGCTACATACAACCTGTGGGAGCCCAAATTATGTTGCTCCTGAAATTCTAGCTAATAGAGGATATAGTGGTGCTACAGCGGATGTTTGGTCTTGTGGTGTCATCCTCTATGTCATTCTCACAGGCTATCTTCCTTTTGATGACAGGAATCTCGCTGTCCTTTATCAAAAGGTATTTCCCTTTTTTAGATAATAAAATCCATCATCTGACTCTAATTTATCTTTGGTTCTAGTTTATAATGTTATTTATCATTGGTGTTATAGATCACAAGAGGAGATGTTCAAATACCAAAATGGCTCTCTTCTGGAGCGCAAAAGATGATAAAGAGGATTCTTGACCCGAACCCTGTCACCCGAATAACATTGGCTGAGATCAAAGCAGATCAATGGTTTAAGCAAGGCTATGTTCCTTCAAATCCCGATGATGAAGAAGATGATGTATATGTAGATGAGGAAGCCTTCTCGATTAATGATGAGGTAATGACTAATATCCATTTTTTTCATTTGCATTCCCATAAAATATTACATTCCCTTAAAAGATGCTAATAGCTTTCATTTTTAACTTGTATAAATCAGTCTGATGGAGAGAAGAGTCCTGGCCTTCCTAAACACATCAATGCGTTTCAGCTAATTGGAATGTCATCATTCCTTGACCTTTCAGGGTTTTTTGAGAAAGAGGTGATAACACTGATGAATCTCTAGCTTAGTTCTAACTCTAATGTGAAGACAGTATATACAAAATAAAATATAGTTAAGAGGAGCTAATGGTTGCTTGTTAATGTTTGCAGGATGTCTCCGAAAGAAAGATCAGATTCACTTCCAATCTTTCGCACATAGAGTTGCTTGAGAGAATTGAGGACATCGTAACAGGAATGGGATACTCAGTTCAGAAAAAAAATAGGAGGGTAAGTTCTAACAACCTTTTAATTTGACCCCTCAAATTCCTTTTGCTAACAGAATGACCACATATTTGGTCTACAGGTTAAATTTGTTTTACAAGTATTTTTTCTGAGTTTCGAATTTATTTGTTTCAGCTAAAAGTGGTGCAAGGAAAAAGTGATCACAGAGGTCCAGGAAGCCTTTCAGTTGCAGCAGAAGTAAGTATAATTCTTGCTTACTGGCCAATAAGCGTCTGTCAAGCATATGAACAAGTCAACAAATCTTCAAACAATCCCTGCTCACTTTCTTTCCATGATGTTGCAGGTTTTTGAGATTAGTCCATCACTATTTGTCGTTGAATTGAGAAAAACTTGTGGAGATTCTTTAATTTATCGGCAGGTTAATGTCTTATCTCCCTTCGTATCATCAAGATATTTTCGCACGTATTGCTTCCACGTTATAGAACTAACAAACTTTCTCTGTTTTGTGCAGTTATGTAACAAATTATCAAACGACCTCGGTGCATCAAGAAGCCAAGAGTTGTTAAGTGCAGCCATATTGAGTGCAGAAACTGTACCAGAGGTTTGCTAGTCAACATTGATAGATGCATCTTTAGTGTCATTTTTCAGAAAAGAGCTAGAGGAGTCCTCTTAGTCTCAATATATCAGTAAATTGTAATTATGTAGTATGAATTATTTTTTATACTTTGGACTCTATAAATTCCTTGCAAAAAGAAAAAGAAAAAGAATTCAATGAAAATTAGCTTCTATTATTATATGAAGCTGTACATAGTTCATGTTCCATTTTCCTTCTATCTGCATACAAAGGCTAAACTAACAACAACAGTTTCTAAGTAATCTAGAGAATCCGCTTAGCTTGAGCAAAAAATACACCAGTAACACTTCAACTTACCTTAAAAAACCAAGTTTTCTCTTAATTCCCCTGGCTCCACATACAGCAGCCTGAACCACTGTAAGAAATCATGCGACTGCATTATCGCCATCAGAATCAAAGATCTCTGATCCACTGATGTCTGAAACTACTCTAAACTTTCAGATTAAAAAAAAAAGAGCAGTTAATAAGTTTTTAACCACTAGGATTTTTCCCCAAACAATGGGTTGAATTCAACTTCGCATGAGCACATGGGAGTAACGTACATACTCTGGCTCAAGCTGACTAGAAATCTTACTTATCTCCTCTGCATACCTCTCCCATTCAAGTATTATCAATTATCAAACAGCTGAGAGTGAGAGATAGCTCAAGTGGTTAGAGCTTCCCTCCTAATTTCAAGAGATCTTGGGATTGATTTTCATCAACTGCCCTTGTGGCTCTTTAAACATCCAAAAAAAATTATCATAGATAGCTTATACTATTTACTTTGTCCGTTTGGATTAATAGTGTAATTTGAACTATTTATGCGACACGATAAAACCCTGGGTTAACTAGAAGAACCCTGAGTATTTTTTACAATCACCTTATTTCCAAGTAAGCCTTTAGGCTTTAGTATATGAAAGAAATTTGAATGAAAAATATTTAAATCCAGTATTGGAACTAGTCTCACATCCTATACGTACCCCTCTCTCTATTTGTTGGCCATAACTTCAACCACTTGTGAGACTACTCCCATAACGCCATAATAGTCGTCTAATGTGGTGTTGTGGCGACATTGTAGGGGGTCGAACAAGTTTCCAATCATCTATGTACATCATCGATGATTGCATGTCATGCATTGCACAAGCTTATTTTTTTCAAAAAGAACCCTAATTGAATAACTAACAATCATGCTTTGAGCAAGCCGTGAGAAACATTATCATTAAAATTAAATGGGTCATTGGACTGATTATTTTATTTTATTTTAATTTTTACCTATACATTTATTTGATGAATTTATTATTTATCATTCTTCTACAAACTTGGACTAACCAAAAATAAAAAACGCTTGGCCTCCAAGTTTAAGTCATAAATCAGACTAATATATACAAAACTTTTCACTTCCCAACATTCAGATAAACTCAAAAAAAGAGATCATAAACAAAAGAAAATAAATGCAAATCTTTGTAAAAACCCTAACAGGGGACAACCATAACCCTAGACGTCGAACCAAATAACACCATACACGACCTAAAATCAAAGATTGAAGATCATGAAGGAATTCCAATACTCGAACAACGCCTTCTTTTTGGTAACAAAGAATACATGAAGATGACAATTGTGAAAGTGAAGAAAGTGAAGGAGGCCACACTCTAACGTATTATAACATTAAGAAGGGGTCAACCCTACACCTTACGTCGAGGCTTGGTAGTGGTGTTGGCATATATTGTTTCTCTTGGCATTTAGTTCCAAGACATTTGGCTGCTTTGGCCTACCATTGTAAGCTTAAGAAGAAGGTATGTCGCAAGTGTTATGCCCGACTTTCACCTCATGCTACCAATTGTTGTAAGAAGAAGTGTGGTCATAGCAACCAATTGCGCTCTAAACATGTTTGGGGGATATTTCGTAATCTAGGATATTAAATTGGCTCTTACATTGATACATGCATGTTACACTTATTTTGAAGATTTTGTAATTTGTTTGAAGTCTATGTTTAATTGGGAGTATAACATATCAGTATTTCAAGTTTGCGTAATAAATTCATATCATAATAAATTATTTACTTATATAATTATGGTAGTTTATAATACATTCAAATATTTTTCCTCCATTTCTTTTTTTTGGAAGAAATTGTACCCCTTATAATTCCACTTCTATGGCAAACTGCTTGACAAAATTATTGCAACATTGTATTACTTGCTTGTATTTGCAGGACTGTTTGTTCATTCATGAGGAAAAGAACTTATTAGAGCTCTTGATACCATGTGCGATTATTTGAAATAATAATTTATTTTTATTTTTTTTGAAACCACTCTAGCCACATCAATTAATCATGAGACAAAGAGTCCATAAGTACATAAAGAGAAACAACTTGGGGACAATGATTTTCCCAAGTTTGTTCAAAGCCAAAAGGGACAATTTTTACTAGATTATGGGCAACAATATTACCATTACGTTTCACATGGGACCAACTTATAGACATGAAATTGGAGCACATATTAAGGATATCTCCAAGCACAGCATCAATATCCACCGAGTGAGCGTTCTTCGAAAGTCGTTCAATAACCACCGAGCAATCAGATTCTAGAATTATCTCATTAAAGCCATATCTTCTACCAAGTTTAAGAGCAAACAACAAGTCTTTGGCCTCAGCAACCTCAGGCGTCTAATGGGCACGATACCTCCTTGTGGCAGCAACAAGCACCTGCCCCTCATGGTCTCTAGCAACAGCCCCAAGCCCCACCCAACCCTCATCCGTAAGACAAGCATCGGCGTTTAGTTTAACAACGTTTACAGGGGGGAGACCATTTATTCGGGCTTGGCGAGGAGTTCAGACCCACCGACCCATAAATACGCACTGAGTAACTTCCTTGTTCCTAGACATACCTGGCAACTAGAGCAGCTATGATCGTGTTTGGAGTCGTTTTATTCTGGAAAACTTTGTCATTCCTCCCCCCCCCCCCCCAGATACACCACGCAAGATACATCCCTCGTTGCACAATTTTGGGATCTTAATTTTTCCAGCTCACTATAAGGTCGCAAATAGACTCGAAATCATCCCATTTTGCCATTTCAGCGCATAAGCAATTCTCCTAAAGTTCCTGAACACGAACACACCCCACAAAAGCATGATTAATTGTCTCAATCTCATAATTACACCAGGGGCAGCAATTGTAATACCCTATATTTTTATACGTATTTTAGTATAAATAAGTATTTCTTAAAATATTTAAATAATTCAAAATGAATTATTTATGGTTTTTATAATTTTAAAAAGAATTATTTTAATTAAAAAGTTTATTTTTAATTATTTAATAATCTTAAAAATATTTTATTTTACGATTTGGAAATATTGGGGCATATTATTTTATAAAAAGATAATTTTTAAAGTCAATGGAATTAAGGAAAGTCAAAATACTAGTTTGACTAGAAAATAGATCATTAAGGGTAGTAAAGGAATTTTAAGTAGGAGGGATTTTGAGAGGGGGTATAAATACCCATCATATGCCTAAGATGGAGTGCACCCAAAGGCAAACTCTATCTCTCCTCTCATTTTCTTTTCCCCTTCCCTTTTATTTATTTATTTTTATTTTCAATCACCACCACACGCCGGCGCCACCACCACACACCACCACCGGCTGGCGCCCACCACCACCGGCCCACACCAGAAGCGGCGACCACCAGGCGGGCGCGCGGCAACCGCCCAGCCGGTGGCGGTCCGTGCGCATCTCTTCAAAAAAAATTATTATTATTGTTCTTTGATTTTTAATTAAATCTACCCTAATCTAATTATTGTTTTTGGGTTTTGTGATGATTTTATGATGTTTAATAATAAGTATTTTGTATATTAATTTTTAGATTTAATTTTGAATTAAGAAGCCCCAAATTGAAAACTCTAGGTTTCTAAATTAATGTATATTGATGAAATTTGATTGTGGTTGATTAAAACTATTGAAATTAATGTTTTTAAACTAAATTACAGCAATTTTATAAGTTTTAATAATGCTGGAATTTTTATATATAAGCTATAATTATGTTTCTTAAAAGGATTTTTAATTACCCATTAATTGTGAATAAAAATAAGGGTTTTAAATAAAATTTCAAATTATTTTAAAGGGTTTATGAGTGATTTAAAGAGTGTATATATTGCTGGAAATTTGTGTGGAAGAGGTATTAATACTTCTTTATAATGGTTTGTAAGAGACTTTCAAGTGAGTGATTTTATTTAGTTGTGGCGATTTTGAGATCATATTCAAGGTACGTTCGCGTACTTGGTAATGGTTTAAGTGTGTAGAAGCGTGCTAGGCTTTGCTTAATTAATTCCAAGTAGTATCATGATAGGTGTTGGTTGGAAATTGTTGATTGGATTGATGTTGGTGATTGAATTGTGATGTATGAATTATTTATGGTGAATTTGTGATTGGAATTAATTATATTGGCACGTTGGATATGAACCACACTTTTATTATTGGCATGATAGAGAGCATGTTTAATTAAACTAAGTGTTTAATCTGGTTTGGAATATTGAAAAGGAAAATTTATTATGGTTCATATAATTTTTATTGATGTTTTAAGCATGGGAATTGAGCTAATAAGGATCTTAGTACACAGGAATAAATTTTATTGCGGTGCTTATATGCACTTAAGGTGTTTCTAACACCAAGGGATAGGATTTGCGACGCATTTTGTGTTTAAGGTGTCTTTGACATTGAGGTAGATTAAAAAGGGTTCAACTATTAAATTTATGTGGTCACTAATTATTCAAGAATTAAATTGGTATGTTTGATTGCTTGAATGAAGTGTAATGGTTTGAGAGTCATCGCCAAGTACAATAATATATAAAATAACGTAAAGTGAAAGAGATTACGCACCAAAACTCTTGGAACGTATATACCTTGAGTATGAACATATGAGGGGAGTTATGCGACTTTATGTTTGACCATAACTTCTATTGGGAGTACCAGACGCTGTATTTTCCTTTTTATTATTATTATGCGCAGGACGTCCAGTCACTTTATGTGACATTTCCTACCCGGTTAGCTCCCGGTGTAGTTTACCGCAATTTATTTGAGGCAGGGATTTGGTTGGAACCCGTTCGATGTGTAATCAAAATTAAATGAACATTGGTATTGGTCTAGTTAGGTGTTGAATGTTTTGTATGCTTGTAAACAGGTGGTACACGGTAAATTGTGTGATGTTAGGATGAAAGCATGTTAGTGTGTGTTATTACGCACATGTATTCAGCATTGCTGATTGTGTGTTTGTATGTTTGTTTGACCTTGTCTTTACCTTGGCCCTACGACGACCCATTTTTAATGGCGAGTAGTGGGGACAAATAAAGAGAAGCTTTTCAGGGGATGAAGCATATTCATGAAGGGCATGAGTGAGGAGCGAATCATGCTTAACTCTCATAGGAATATGATGTGTTTTATTTGTTTTGAATATTATTTATTTTATTATGATCATGAGACTAACGTAAAGGTTTTAAATATTGTTTGGTTGTTAGGGGCCTACAATTGTTCCAAGTTGTATGTTGACTTTGTTTTGACTTAGTTTGACTTTTACTTTCGTTTGATTTGACGTTTTAAGTTGATTTGTTTTAAATGGTTTTAAAAGTAGTCTTCTGTTGTGTGTGAGTCTTTGATATTTGCTTTAGCCGTTTTCACGGTGGCGGTAATGTCTTAGATTTTCCTTTTTTCGTATTTTGAAGGGCAAAATGGGTATCTTAAAGAAAAGGAATTTCTAGGGTGTTACAGCAATTATCAAGGATGAGATGGCAATGGTGCAATAGACTTAGGACAGGGAGTGTCATTGTACAAAGTCTCCAAAAAAAGTGGCGCAATTTCGGAGACACATTTGCTTTCCAAATTTCCATCCAAGCCTGGTGGAAGGTGTCCAAATCACATGCTTTTCCCAGGAGGTATGCAGATTTAACCGTATAGTCACCCCTTTTTGAGAAAGCCCAGGTGAGTTCATCTTCTTAATCCCTCTCGCTGATTGGATTGGCTAGAATACATTGTATATCTCTTTCAATAAAATTCTCTTCAACAACATCATACCGCCATTCCGAGTTAATAGGATCAATTAGATCACTTACCTTAGATAAGGTAGTGATCCTCGCTAAAAATGTGACGTCCCTCACCATCCGCAACCCAAGGATCAGACCACAAATTGATACTTCGTCCATTACCCACCTTCCATAAGATCCCCTCCTTAAGAATTGACTTCAACGACCAAATACTTCTCCAAGCAAAACTTCCTGCAATTCCAAGGTAAGAATCAAGAAATTTTGAGTGAGGGTAATACTTTGCTTTAAATACACGACCAAGAAGAGAGGACGAGGCTTTCACGAGTCTCCAAGCTTGCCTCCCCAAAAGTGCATCATTGAAAACCCCCAAGTCACGAAACCCCATACCGCCAAGACATTTCAACATGCACATATAGTCCCAACTCTTCCAATGTGTTTTCCTCTTACCACTAGTCGACCCCCACCAAAATTTTGGCATTGCCAAATGAATATGATGAATAATCGTACTCGGAAATTTATAAACTCCCATCAAATAAGTGGGAATGGCCTGTATAACAGATTTCAGAAGAATTTCTTTACTCGCCCTTGAGAGAAGTTTTTCCTTCCAACCCTGCAATTTTTTCCAGATTCTGTTGAGCACTGCCTCAAAAATAGCCTTCTTTGACCGCCCCACAATTGTCGGAATGCCCAAATATTTCTCATGTCTGTCAACCTGCCGCATGTTAAGGATATTCATCAAAGCTTCTCTTTGCTCTATAGGCACACCCTTACTAAAAGAGACCTCCGATTTTTCATAATTAATTTTATGCCCGGATGCATTTTCATACTGGTTGAGAATATCAACTACAACTCTACATTCCTCTCGGTTGGCTCTAGTAAATAGTAGGCTGTCATCCGCGAAGAGAAGATGAAAATTTTCAGGCCCGTTAGGACTAGCTCTGGCACCATGAAAAGACCCTTCCCTGATCTTATTCTGCAGCATACTAGAAAAGACATCATTCACCAGAATAAAGAGGTACGGGGATAAAGGGTCACCCTGTCGGAGACCCCTAGTAGGGGTAACTGAACCACAGACTCCACCGTTGATAACGAAGTAGTAAGAAACAGAAGAGACATAGTCCATCACCAAATTGACCCATCTACCATCAAAGCCCATCGTCAACAATAATTTTCTAAAAAACGTCATTCAAACCTATCGTAAGCTTTACTCATGTCAAGTTTCATTGCCATTGTACCCTTTCTGCTAGTACTCCTATTTTTCATCGTATGAAAAATTTCTAAGGCAATTAGAGCATTATTAGTAATAATACGGCCCGGAACAAAAGCACTCTGATTTTCGGAGATAATATCAGGAAGAATATTTTTAAGTCGCATGACAATAGCTAGACTTTGACACCAATTTATAGATCACGTTACAAAGAGCAATAGGGCGATAATCTGCGGTCTTTGTTGGGTTTTTTTTTTTATTTTGGGAATAAGAACAATATTGGTATTATTCACGGCTAGAAGAAGAAAAACCATGTAAAATATTACTAACAAAAGAAGTCACCTCGTCACCAATGATGTGCCAAAATCGTTGATAGAAAATGGCATGATTACCATCCGGACCGGGGGCTTTGCACGGACGTATTTGCTTAAGGGTTGCTAAAATTTCATCTTTAGAGAAAGGCCTCAAGAGAACTTCATCTATTTCGGCAGTAATGCAAGGGCTGATGTTGTTAAGAGCCTCATGGATGTCAGATTCAGTTGGAGAAGATGTTGAGAATAAAGACTTGATATGCTTGGTGATGATACCTTCAATATCCTCTTCATCCGTCTGCCATACATCATTTTCATCAAAAATACCCCTAATAAAGTTCTTTTTTCTTTGAGAAGCTTTATGGTGGAAGTACTTGGTATTTCAATCGCCATCCCGAACCTCCGAAACTTTGCTTCGAATGTACCAATAGGTCTCATGAGCTTCGTTTAACTCATCCAATTTTTCCTCAAGGTCTAAGCACATCCTCACATTATCTGCCGAAGTCTGCTGTTGTTGAGCTAGCTGTAATGCCCTCTCGATTTCCACAATCTGGTCACTCAGCTTATGAAATTTTACCTTGCTCTAAGCCCCCAAACCTTGAGCAACAACAGCCAGCCTACCAATAGTCGACCCCCCTATCGAACCCTCCCACGCTTCTTTGATTTTTTTCCTCACATTCATCATCAAGAAGCCATCCCGTCTCAATTTAAATTCTTTCTTCTTATGCCTTTTACCCTTCTTCCTTTCATTTTCTCAAATGATAATGGCAGCATGATCGAACTCATATCGAACAAGATGCTCTACAGCAGCATTAGGGAATAAATACACCACGAGGGGGAAGCCAAGTACCTGTCCAAGCGTTCCCTAACTCGAGTGTCAATGGAGTTCCCCCTTTCCCAGTGTGCCAGCTACCCTTAAACCCCAGATCTCGGAATCTACAGTCATCAATCATGTCTCTAAAATTTGCAATCTCCCTTCTACTCCTACCAGCCCCACCTTCAATTTCCCCATAGGGGAGTATTTCATTGAAGTCACCACCAAGAAGAACTGGCAGCGAGGATTCCCCACACAAATGACGAATCAGAGACCATGTTTTGTGCTTTATCTTCCTCCTTAGGCCATCCATAAACCCCAACAAAATGCCACGAATCATCAGAATTAGTAACATCTCCACATATATGATTTTGTGAGAATGAAACTAAGTTAAAGTCCACCTCCTCCTTCCAATATAAACATAGCCCCCATGCTTTCCCTCTACTAGCCACACCAAAGGCGTTTTCAAAACCCAAACGCTCCTTAAGATTTTCAACCTCATTCTTCTTTATCATCGTTTCTGACACAAACACTATGTCAGGGGCATATCTATTACTCCATCTACGGAGCTGTCGAACTGACCGAGAGTTACCCAATACCCGACAATTCCAACATAAAGCAATCATTGGAAGAGGCGGGGTTGGACCGAGCCAACCTCCGCCCCCATATCAGTGTCCATGTATGTAGTAATATCTTGTTTATTACGTTTCACATTGCACTCAAACCCCTCCAAATCACCCTTATCTTCACTCAAAGATCTTTTGCGAGGGAGCCGGGATGTATTGTTCAATCTACTCACAGTGTTGTTCGGACTTTTTTCCTTTCTAATTTTCCCTCCTCTTTGGTGGTTCGCCCTACATTAAACGTGCTAGTGAAGCAGGGATATCAGTCACAGCTGGCATGCTAGAGTGTATCTCCTCCACTATATGCACACTCCTCTCACGCACTATTGAAATCTGACCTGGGACATTTACAGAAGCAGGAGTAGGGGGATTAGTGACTGCTTTCTCAACAACTAACATTTGCAGTCTTAGACAAGGGGGAGTCAAGTGTGACAATCTGGTGGGTTTCCCCATTATCAGAGTGAGAGTCCTCTGCATTTTTTGTCACAAAATTCAGTCGCTTAGCCGAGATCAAAGTGTCCAACTCTTCCTTCTCTTTCGAGATCCCCTTCCTTGGAGTAGCTTTCAAATTTGTACTCCATCCCAGCCTTTCCTGTTTGTCTTCTTCAGTAAAAACCAAGCAATCCTTCTCTTAATGTCCCATAATTCCGCAGGCAAAACAGAAGAAAGGTAATCTTTCATAAGCAAAGTCAACTTGGAGATCCATGCCCCTGCGATCCTTGATTTTCTGGAAACGTCGTAGCGGGAGGGATATGTCTAGCATAATTTTAACCCTTCAAAATCGCCCAATGCCAAGCAAGTCCTCCTCAATTTCCAGAATTTCATCACCCATGCCTTCCACAATTTTCTTGACATGGGCATCCGACCTACAATTGAAGGGTAGATTTTTTATTCGAACCCAATAGGGCGATTTTGTTAGGGCAACCTCGTTTGGTTATTCATTACCATCAATCTCCTTCAAAATCCCAAACATATTATCAAAGCACCAAGGTCTGCCATTTAAGACTTTCTCCGTATCCTTCCAATGAAAGAATTGAAAGGCATATAAATTAAGGCTTAGAACCCTAATCGCAACCCCCTTAGCAGGAGACCACACATTCGTAATTGTCTTTTTAAAAGCATCGATCTACATTATAAGATCTACGGGTAAGTAATTTACCGATGAGCATAAGAGACAAATTCTTCTCCTCATCCACAGGTTCAATATCGCCAAGGTCAAATGCTCAGTTCTCCTCTTCATAAATACGTAGGTGAGAGCACAACTCTGTAATTTCCTCTGCCATAATCAAGGGAAAGCCAGAAAAGTCCACCGGAAAAACGGTAAGGTCCTCCGCCATAATATTATGACTCACCTTAGTTAAGAAGTCCTGGCGCTTATATATATTAGTTAAAATCCAAGATCGGTTTATATACTCTATTAAATCATACATAACCTAATTAATGAAATGACGTATCTGTCCTTATACCCTAATAATATGAAAGGCTAAATGCATGAAACCTATCACTCTAAATTGAACCAAACAAACACTAATTCAGTTAATTAAGTAATGAAAAATTCGATTTTTATGCCTAATTTGTTTGAAGATCGCTTGTTCGTTGTTTAAATTGAAAAGGGAAAGAAGTTGATTGTTGGCTTTCTTTGTGAATTCAAAGATTTTTATAAAAAATGTAAACCCTAATTTTGCCCTATTTCGATTTATTTGGGTAAACTTTTGATTTCTTGTAAAAATCGCTAGAGAAGTTTAATTTGATGGAAAATAAATCTCAATGTATGCTAGGCTTTTAGCGGTGGTAGCAACATACTAGTTGTGGTGGTTGTAGTGGAATGACGCGGGCTTTGATTTTTTTTTCCTAACATCTTCATGCTTCCTTGTTAATGAACTATTTCAATTTTTCTGCTCTAATTTATTGATATACTATATTTTTATTTGAAATGGAAGAACGTTGATGAAGTAGAGTTATTAGTCCTCCTCCAATGTTGGAAGATGACTTTGTAAGCTTAGTGATGTTGAACATGCAAGCAAAGTAGATAGAGAATGGGTTTAATAAGGGTTTTCATAAATTAATTTTATTTATTACAAAGCCACTAGTTAATGAGAAACGATGTATGGTGACATTATGTTCAGACAAAAATCGTCAAAAATGGGTAAAGTTAGTAATAGTAATCATATCAGCTTTACTAAATTTTTTATTTCTCTCAACTTTTTCATATTAACTTACTCAATTTTATTTAATTCAAGATCGAACCCTTAAAATTGCGACTTAAATCACCAATGAGTTTTCTTTAACCTCCATACCTTTTATTTATTTATTTATATTTATATAACCCTTCATATTTTTTTTTTTTTTTTTTAAAATAAACCTTCATACCTTCTCTTGTTGTACTCCAATTTTAAAGTTTTCCAAATCATTTTTGTTATATATAAACAATGCTTCTTGTTTTATCTATTTGGGTACTAAAAAATTAAAAATGACTTATATTTGGCCTAATAATACCTTAGCACTTTTGGGCCTTTAATTTCACATGCCAATTAAATTAATCTAGCTTGGCCTATTGTTTCCAAAAAGAAAAAAAAAAAAGAAAAAAAAAGCTAGCTTTGCCTAATTAGCTTATAACAGCTTATAAGACCCCTGTATCACTTATCAGCTCCATGCCATCTTGGCCCATCTTCCTAACTATTGAAAGATACTTGTATAAGCCTCTAAAGAAGACTCCCAAGTCCAAAGGTATCTAGCATTTAGCATTTTTGCACTTGTTCTCTTATACCGACATCCTTCCATTGTATTGTCCCCACGCTAACTTAGACATCAAAGATGTGTTTTTGGACACACCCTCAAAGCCAGCTTACATGCTTATTTGTGTAAGAATGATGCTTAACTCAATAAACGTAAGCTCATTGGAGTTTTCACCCACTATAGAAGTGAACCTCATTCGAAGTGATTGATTTTACATCGAATGTTTTAATTATTGAAACTTAATACCTCCCTATTTGTTAGAAGAATAGCATGTCAAAGAGAAATTATATTAAATCAAGTTTCATAGATAGAGACCGTGACACCTTAGAAAAACGAGTCAAAGAGTGTGTTTTACTCACTTGATTTTCATTTATCTAAACTTATCTTATATTATGTTAAGTTATGTTATTATAACTTACCTTAACTTATTAGACATTTTTAGAGATTATTTTAGTTGTAATTTTATCTAATTTTTGAATAAATTATCATACTTCGTATAAAATTAGACATTTTATCTTATTACATTCATCTTAATATAATTTTTCTTATTCATAATAAAATCTACTAATTATTAAAATTATGCATTATAAAAAATCAAGATTTTTAATTTCCCCATTTGAAGATATTCTTTATCTATAACTAATACTAAAATAACAACCGCTGACATCATTCTTTTTCCCAAAGTGTACACGTGTCAGCTTCTCCTTCAATTTTTTCTCGCCTAATTTTTTTTTTAGGAAAAGCTAAATATTGACTGCAAAGTACTTTTAAATCGTAAGGTACATATAGCTAATTTTAAGGAAATTAAATATTAACCTTGTATATACGTGATTACTCCGTTTAATTACAAAATCCACTAAATTTTGTTGTAGATACGAATTTTCTTTTGTTTATATTATTTTAATTTTTGTAGTTTGGTTTATGTTAATACCAAGATTTTACATATTTTGAGTGATGATATGACTTGAAAATGTGTACAATTATAGAATCTTTTTGTTATATCCGTGTGGGAGCTAATCAAGTACTCCCTCCGTTCCCTTTTGTTTTTTACGTTTTCATTTTAGGTGTTCCTTTTTATTCTTTACATTTAATATCTTTTCTCTTTTAGTCATAAATTTTGGACAAAATTACCCTTGCTTTACAATTTAAATACTCAACTAACCTTTAAATTTCCATGTGCAATTGTACTTTTTGTACTATTTAGTTGGTTTTCCATACTCATTATTACTTTCTCTCTCATCTCTCTTCTAATTTCTTCGACCCCACATGTACAATATTATTTGTTTAGATAGAATTGTACTTTAAAAAATTGAATTATTGCGAAATACCTCTAATTTACACTATTTCTTAATAACCGCATATAATTCCAAACGTCAAAAACAAATGGGAAAGGAGGAGTACTTATATAAAAACAAAAGTAATAAAAAACCAAAAGTATGTGGAGGAAAAGAAGAAGGAAAAAAAAAAAAAAAAACCAAAAGTGATGATGGTATGTATGTACATACTTGTGTGATTGTAATTGACATTTGGAGAAAAGTAACAAGCATGCACAAGTACAACCTTCCCCTTCTCCTACTTCTCAAACTTGTCATTCTATAGCTCGGTCTCCTCTACCTCGACATCATCAAAATCCTCACTCCTTCCATTCTTCTTTCTCGCCGGAAATCAGTTCTACGGCCACCGCCTCCAAGGTAATTTTCTCTTTTTTCGTGATTTCATTCTCTACTCTCACGGCTGATCTCAGATACACGGCTGCTTCTGCCGCCGCTCACGGTGGTGGTGCTGATGAATATGCTAGTGTTAATTTAGATATTGCTAATTTGATCGTGATTAGTTCAGCATTTCTGGGTTTTGATTATTAATTTATAATTGAGGTTTCAGACCTAGAAGTTTGGATTTGCAATATCTGATTTTAGAGTTATGAGTTAGATTTGATTTAGTGTTTGATTGAAGTATATGTAAGTATGTATAATTTTGTTTCTATATCTTTGTATTTTATTGATGGATTGATTTGTTGTTTATTTGAATAGTACTATGATGTTGTGTTGTAAAGTGGGTTTATATTGAGGTACTCCGTATTATGTAATTATACTCATTCCTTGGTCCATGAATTTTCATCACATAGGGTTTGGACCGTCGATTAGGAAAATAGTGGGAGATGGGTCATAAAATGATTATATGTGATAGAAACTTGAAATTGGATGGAGAGAAAAAGTGGTAAGGAAAGGTGTAGGAAGGGTGAGGAAAAAAGGGTTGATGTGATAAGGGAGAAAAGGTTGTGAGATATAAGGGGGGACCGATGTCATCTGGGGTGTGGGAATCTTTTTCTAAAGTTGGTAATGTGAATCATCCCATTTAGTGAATATGGAGAGAATTCCGAAATATGTATGTGATTCTAGACAGTTGGATGATTGATAACATATTGGACGATGCTATTAACTAAAGTGGGAGGATAAAGTGTGTAAGTGTTTAACTCTCATTTGGTATCTCCAAGAATAATGGACATATTAAATATTTTTTTATTGAATAATGATCGAGGGCTTTATTGATTGATTTATGCTGCTTGCGGCAAGATATTGAATTGCTCCCTCTTTTTTGACCAGCCAGGGCTCTTGGATCACAATTAAGATAAGTATGAGGGGTGTGTGCACTAGAGGTTGTTGGAAGTAAACTATTCAGGGTTTCTTGATTTATTCATGATAGGCGGGCCAGGTCTCCTCGGTCTATCATTGTCTCAGTAGGTTGGGGGAGGGAAGTCGTCTGAGATTCACTCCTATAGTAAAATTGATATGAATTAGAACCGATTGGTATGGAGCTGTGAATGTTCAGCATGCATTATATATCATCTGATCATTCATGTGTGAGTAATTAATTTTAAACATGACTACCAATGCTAATTCATACATGCCAAATTAATAGCCCACTTTCTATTTTCCACATAATAAGCTAAATTATTATCTATCCCATTGTGCCATCAATGTTCAACATTTAGATTTTCCACGACTCCAATAGTTTAGATATGACGAAATGTTCCATAAGGGTGTGTTTGGATAAAGAAATGGGAAAGAAAAGAAGGGAAGGGAGGTGAAGGGGAGGGAAGAGAAAGGAAGGGGAGGGAAGAAAGACGAGTTTTCCCTCCAAATCTCTCCATTGTTGGAGACATTAATTTCTTACAACCAAATCCTTCCATTTCTCTCCCCTTCAAGTCCTTTCCTTCCTCATTTGTTATCCAAATGAAAAAAAATCAATCCCTCCATATCCCTTCCCTTCTTTTCCCTCCATTTCCTTCAATTCAAACAAAGTGTAAATCATATAAAGCTGGTTGGTCAGGTGATCCTTAATCATATTGTCCAGCCTGTTGTACAAATGTACAGTTCTAATATCACTAACTCATTCTTGGTTTTTCTTCTTTCTCATCCAGTTTTGATACTATTTTGAATATTCTTAATTTTGAGTTCTACTGAATTTTTGCTACCGATCACTCAGATGGGGGATCAAACGAATCAGTCGGAGCCAAAAATCGAGGAGGAAATGGAGAGAGTGGTAGAGCTAATAAAACAATTGCAGGAAGCAGCAACTTCTTTGATTTCCATGTCATCGAGAGAAGAGAAAGTCCTTCAACAACGTGCTCTTTCACTCGATGCATCCATTGTGAAACTTCGTTCCTCCATCAGTTCTCTCATGATGGATGGTCGCATAGATGCCACGCTAGCTGAAAAGGTTCTTCATCAATTACTTTATAGTTGAGCTGATTTGGTTGTTTTTGTTGTTTGTTGCTGTAATTGTGATTTTTTTTTTTTTTTTTTTTTTTTTTTTTTTTTGGTGCAGCTTGAGGATGAGTTGAATAAAGCAAAATGCATTCTCGTTGATGGAGATGCTTCATCTTTTCTTGCTGGCAAAGTTGACAGTGCGTGTCATTTGTTTTTTCACTTGGGATCAACATTCGTTGCTAATTGTGGTGACTAATTAGTTTGATTTTCTATATAGGTCGGTTCTTGAAGATGTTTCTTGGTCCAATTAACGTGCGAGCCATAAGGAAGGATGTGCAGTTTAAAGTCAAAGAGGAGTATAATAGGTACAAGGTTGGTTCTTTTTTGCTGATCACTTATTTTTGATCTTTATTAATTATTGCCTTTTTGACAAATCGGAATTTGTTGCAATTGATTTATTAAGCATTCACCGAACAAGTACATTAAATTGATTCTTTAAATTATTAGTTTGGTTTTTCTATATAGGCTGTACAATTTGTAGAAAGAGAAAAAGGGGAAATTGGTTCCTGGGTGATTGTGTGCCTTTCACCGCCTGTCACTCTTACTAATGCATAACTTTGATGTGAATATCTCTGATAATCTTGTAAGAAAAAAGTATAAATTTTTGATAGTTTGGAAGTATGTATTAAGACAAATCTAACAAGATCTCACATGACTTATTTTCCTTGTGTATAAATCATGTAATATGGTCAAAGGAAAGAGCATGAATAGTATATAAGTCCAAATGGTGCAAGTAGCAAAGAATGGAGGAGGTACAAATTATCCTGGAAGAGGGGGGGGGGCATGGAGAGTTAGAAAGAAAGAAAATGGTCTCTGTTAGTTGGATTAGCAATTTTGGTTGCTAGATTTATTCAGTTATTTGCGTACACTTGTCACACTTTTAAAAACTGCTAAGGATTCATGTTCAACTCAAATCAACAACTATTGCTGAATGATACAGATTAAAACTTTTTGTTCAGCATTTGGTGTGGATAGTTAAGGAAGAAAAAAAGCAAGGGATAGGGGTGGTGAGCTGAAAGGAGTTTTCTTAATCAAGTAATCAACCACCCCTGTGATGCCATTATTAAATCTGTAAGTTTTGGAAGGGGTCCTTATTTATGTCAGGGTAGGGGAGCTCACATGTATGTAACCTTGTTTGTACAATTGCTAGAGTTTCCAATAATACCCCTAACTGGAAAGATACTATTGATTTAACAAAATGATAAATAATGAGCCAAAGGCAATTACTGAGATATCTAATTTAATTCATTGTATTGTGGTTAAATCTGTCATATTGTCGTGAAATTTATTTTACTAGGTGCTTAGGTAGTAAAACATATGCATGTGTGAATATCATTTTTTTTTTCTATGGATGACTAAATCTATAGACTAACAGCTTCCATATATTGCCTTTTTGTGTGCTTTCATCTTCTTTCTTTTGTTGATCCCTCTTTTTCTTTAGGTTTCTGGATAATTTTTTTTTATCTAATTATGTCACTCTTTGGTTAACCAGGATAGAACTGCCTGTTTGTTTCTTCTTTTGCCATCAATGCTACTATTTCTTAGATCTTGGATGTGGGGTGGCTGCATGCCTGCTTTTCCAGTTCAATTGTATCAGGTACAGGCTAGACTTGGCCACATAAACTGCAATTTTGTTTTTATAGTTAGCTTAATTTAATCACAGCTATTTGTGTACTTTGTTAGGCTTGGCTTTTATTCCTGTACACAGGTTTGGCTTTGAGAGAGAACGTCTTAAGAGTGAATGGGAGTGACATTCGTCCATGGTAATGCTTTTAATTCTTTATGCCTTGTAGTCTTGTTATATCATGTGTATTAATTTAGTTGTGGCAACCTAGTTTCAATCTTGTGCATGAGTTTACTTGGTGTATTACCTAATTGTGTTATATGTCCCCTATTTACTTAAAATTGCAACACTTACAATTGGCACAATTCGGCAAGAGTAGAGAGGTCGTAAGTGAGTTGCTAACCCATGTAATTACAAAAAAGTGTGAATTATATTATACGATAGGGGGGGATAGAGAAAGAGCAGGCCAATTATGAGTAAAGTGTCACAAAATTTTGAAACATCCCAAATTAGTAAGTGTTTCAATTTTTGTGAAACAAGGAAATTATACAAATATTTGAGTTTTAAATTCATTTAGCCGGTCATTTTCCTTCGATTTACTGGTTTATGCTCCCTTTAGTTCTCTAATGAGCATGTTGTACTTATTTAGATGTACTTTTTTGGAGCTTTCCTGCATCCTTTTGTGGTGTTGTTTCTATAGTCAACAGGCCCCACGATATCTGGTAGGTTGATTCTGACTTAGATCAGCTACACTGCTCTAGATATAACTTACTCCATATATGTTAGTGTGTATACTGAAAGACTGTAGTTATTATGTGTGGGCTATCTTACCAGGAAAGCATGCTATTTGTATGTTTTTGGGTTGGAAGGGGAGCTTTTTTATGGTGTTTTGCTGGGCACTGGAAGTTTATTTTATATTATTTTATATTATTTTTATTTGTCATCCATATTTACATCCATATTCATTTACCTCCCCCCTTTTTTGCACTATTCGCTCCCTCAAACATTAATCTTAGGTAATGGTTTAAACAGTGTCTAAAGTTACGTTGTGCTAACTTTTGCAGGTGGATTTATCATCATTACTGTGCAATGGTAATGGCACTTGTGAGCCTTACTTGGGAAGTAAAAGGCCAACCTGACTGTGCTCAGAAGCAGGTTAGGTTTTTTTTTTTTTTTATTTTATTATTATTATTTTTTTTTATGGAATGCTTCATGTTATAACCTGTAGATTCATGCATAAGGTTTTAGCCTTAAGTAACAAAATTTATCTTTCATGTGCTCTAAAATAATTTGGTTAGCTGCATTAATGAATATTCCTGCTGTTATCTTTGTGAAGATCTATTACTCTGGCAATATGGAGTTTTGACTTTATGACTTACACTAGAATCAAGTATAATTTTTCAAAAAAAAAAAAAAAAAAAAAAGTATAATGGAAGATAAAATGACTCAAGCAGTGAATTCTTACTTATTTTATTTCATTTAGCATTCCTTTCTTGTTGAGTTCAATTTTGACTAGTCTTACATGTGATAAGGGTCTTTTAAGCCACACTTTCCATGCATAAACAGAATAAGGACTTTTGATCCTGAATTTTTTAGCTTTAATACTTCCTCCGTTTTTTTAATATTGCACCACTTGCCTTTTAAGAAAGTATTACAAATATTACACTATTTCTATTTTAAGAAAAGAAATATTTGTGTTCACACTACAAATACCAAATATACCCTTACTTTTCAACACTTAATTTTTTATTTTATGTATACCATCACATGGGCAATCTTGTATTTTTACCTTTCTCTCTCATCTTTTTTCCACTATCAAAAATCTTGTGCCAAACTCCTATGGTGCCATAAAAAAAAGAACGAAGGAAGTACTTAGTTTTGTGATGGGAACTCTTGATCTGAGCGGTGCAAAAGGTTTTGTGCTTAGGTAGGAGCATGCTTTACATAAAGCCAATGCTTCTATGTGAATGAAAGTATGAAATAAGTAGCTTTGAAACTATAATTGGATTATGATCTAACATCTAACAATTTGTCACTTAAATTGTAGCCGTCGAGTTTGATTGTGCTGTCTAACAATTTGTGAGTCCCCTAGTAGGATTCAAGCTTGAGTGTCGAGCTGTCTAGATCTCTCTCTAATTAGAAACTTATATTAGTAAATGCAAACATGCTTAGATAATGAAAAAGGATTATTATTTTTATTTATTTATTTTTTTTTTTTTTTAATATCTTTGACTTCAAACGAAGAAATTCTTTAGTATTTTTTGTACAATTCTTGGCACTAAGGGATTTCATTTATAAAACAGGTTGATCACTTCTTTTTGTATCTAATTTGATTCCATATTTTTGAGCTCTGAAAGAAACTGTGAAGTTACTTTTTTTTGAGGCCAAGGTATATAAGCTGAAGTCAATGATTTCCGTACGTTTGTTGAGGCTGATCATCATTTACAACCTGATATACATAATTAGGTTTGTTTCTTGTTTGTTTTATAACTCGCTTAATTTCATGCAGAGAGGGGTTGAACTTTTCCTACAATGGGCTATGATGCAAGGAGTTGCAATGCTATTGCAAAATCATTACCAACGGCAAAGGCTATACACTCGCATTGCACTAGGAAAGGTCTGTGCTTTTTAATTTGAGGCTACGCTCATCAGCACATGCCCCATGAATTTTGTCTAAATAAAACTTTTTGGCATAACATGTTTGGCTATCAACTTAGATTTGAGGAGTTTGTAATTGGTATGAATTTTGGACATCCATTGGTTTTCTATTGGCTACATTATGTCTTGACCTCGACTACATGGAAGAATAGGCTGAAAGGATCAGCGGTTCAACCTCAATTTTCCTTAAATAGCAATAATTTTAAGAAGATTATTATAAGAGGCTCGAGCAAGTATGCTATAGTATCAAAAATTAACTGAAGGTCATCATCAACTTGAATAGTAATTGATACTCCCTCCGCCCCTTTTATAGTTCCCTTTTGGACTGTGCACGTATGCCAATGCAACACTTTGACCATAAATATCGTTAGTTGCTTATTAGTAAAAAATCTAACTATTGAATATTAATAATCCATTCATCGAGACGAATCAAATAAGACCCAACATGACCATGTTATGTTTTATATATTAAGAGTAATTTAGAAGATTCTCTCACATTATGAATAGTGTCAAAATTCCAAATGGGAACTAAAAAAAGGGGCGGAGGGAGTAGTTATTTAGTTGCGTATTATATCAAGGTTAGTATGAATATGATGGATTTATTGTAACTACATCCATGAAGTGAGCATATATAGGCTTAAGTAGACCTAATTTTTGCATACACCATAGAGTTTCCAATGGAGCTGGTGTGTTGTCGAAGTGCACACAAAATTAAACCTTGTTCACCTTAAGAAATAGCTAGGGCAAGTAAGAGTCGATCCCACGAGGAAAGTAAGTCTAAAATAACAAGTCACCAGATCCAAGTTACACAAGAGTAACACGATTTGGGGGGTGGGGGGTTGATAAATCTAATCTAAAATAACTAAAGGAATGGGCAAGAGTCGATCCCACGAGGAAAGTAAGTCTAAAATAACAAGTCACCAGATCCAAGTTCCACAAGAGTAACACGATTTGGGGGGTGGGGGTTGATATGAGAAATCTAATCTAAAATAACTAAAGGAATAATAAATAAAATGGGTTATAACTAAAGAACAAGCAATCAATGGAGAAAACACTCGGTAGATAATCAGATTCCAGCCCTGGAAACTTCGTAAAATCATTGACACATTAATTAACCCTTTAGGAACAACTTGACTTATGGAACAAGTTCCTCTGTTATCCCTTATTAATGGTTACGACTTTCACTAACCCTAACCAACAAATAACCCCTATACTACAAGCAAGGAATTTAACGTGTTGATAGCATTAGGAACTAGGAAAACATCAAGCCTAGACAACCATGACATTATTGAAACACGGTTTCACCTAGATCAAGAATAACTTTACAATTAATAGAGTGGAATGTCCTCTACAATTGGTTGCTACTTCATTGACATTCCCAAGCAATTACGGACTTAGTAGTATTAATTAGCAATAGAAATTAGACCCAAACAAATAGTTGTGCACTTACTTATAAGAAATCATCATTCATAAAAATAAACAGTAATTCAAGAATATTCCCAAAATATTAACTAATTACATGGTCTTCTCTATAAAGAATTACTCACTCATGTTACTGAGCAAAGAAGAAAAGCTTTTAGAGAAAAACATGTCGAGTTCCTCTAGGCAGTTCCTTCTAAAAGTGAACACAAGTGAGAGATGAATGAAGAATGGGATGCCTTAAACGCTGAATAACTTTGGGGTTTTATAGAATCGTGATAGAACTATTTCCCAAGTAAAAATCTCTAAAATACCTAAGATATTATGAGATAAGGAAAGTAGTTGGATAGAATCTAGGAAATTCTATCTTTTGCCAAATCTTTTCCTAAGTGATAGGATCTTCTTCTTATCAAATATATCTTCCTTCCAACTGTAAATATTCAAGAATTATTCTCCAAGTAACCAAATATCACGTTGCAATGAATCTGGACAAGTCCGGCCAGTAAGTTCCTTTGCATATGCGTCAGTCTTCCAGTTCCTCCGAAGGAACTTAACATATATTCATTTGCATTTGACATTGGCTCCTTTATTCAGTTCATCTTTTTATCATCCAAAATGACTCAATAACCTATAAAAACACACAATAAGGAAATAAATTACAAAATACCAATAACATAGATAAAAGCACTAAAATGCTAATTGAACCAACCTATAATCTAAGGAACATGACTAGAAAATAGGGTCATAAATGACACTTATCAGGAGCTCATACTATTGTTTCTGATGGAATGTTCATATTGCTCAGAGGCTGCTACTATTAGTTCTATATTGAGTAGACTGTTGTCAAAAGAAAGAAATAGCTGTTGCATTGATTGTGGTAATGATTGCAGATTTGTGGAAGCAAATATGTAATGGTTGTTATGTTGTGTGTTATGTCTGACACAGCTTGAATTGACAAATTTGGAAAAACTGGATTCCTTCATTGTAATTTACTAATTTTAAGTGTTTATAATTATTGATTACACTTGCATGCTTCAGCATCTTATGTTCTGTGAAGAAACAAGTGATTTTATGATGTGACTATAATATGATTCTGAATGTGAAAATATTAGCATTAGTATGCATGACGATTAAATATTTAAAAGAGCCTCATGTGGTTTAGAACTAGCCACCCACATTGAAGAAGAGTAAGGAGGATGACCAGCAATATAAGTTCGATGGGCTATCGATTAACAAGTGGGATGGATTAGATAGCCGTGGAATCTCTGGGCTTGTATGTGGCCTGACTCTTTTGACAGAAAATTTGGCGTGTTTTAAACACTTGTTGTGAGATGGATCTTTCCATTAAGTTTGATTGAAAATCTTTTATAACATGAACTTTATTTTAACACGAGTGTACTGCTATAAGCTTCACTAGGTTTGTGATTTTGTGTCCAATTTTTTGACACATTATTGCTAGGCTTGGGGAACTTATTCATTGTTGTTTCCATGTTTGTGTGAAATTCCCCATTCTTGTAGTGCGATAATTTGCAAATATTGTTCAGGCAGGAGAGGTGACCCCCTCCTATGATCTATGTGTAATGGTATAGCAGTTTTACACTGTTATCTTCTGACATATTTCAGGCAAAGAGAATGGATGTTGTGTGGGGCGAATCAACTGGAGAGCGTGGCCAGCTTTTGCTGCTTTGCCCTATTCTTTTCATTTTGCAGGTATTTGGTATTCAGTGCTTATTGCATTACGAATGCTGCATAATCTTTTATTGTTGCATAATGCATTATGTACCTATACTTTGCCTTATAGTTTTTGTTTTGCATGTACTTGGGATTGTATTATTACATCAAGGAAAGGATTTTATTACGTTCCCATGTTTGGTTTGATGGATGAAATGGGAATTCATATGAAAGGAAGGGAAATGGGAGGAAAACCCCTTTACAAAAGTTTCACCCCCCCCCCCCCACTTACCCCAAAAAAAAAATTGGAGGAATTTGACAGGGAAGAGAAAAATAACAATTGTATCGAATTTCCTTTCGCTTCCATTCTTTTCCTTTCATTACACAAAGGTTAGAAAATAAAATCTCTTCCCTTCCCCTTCCCCTCCTTTTTCTTCTTTTCCTTTACTAGTATCGGACCCAATAAAGCCTATGTTTGGAGAAAGAAATGAAGGGAAAGGAAGAGAATAGAAAGGGTGGTAATTGTCATCCCTTATTTGATATCATATAGAAGAAGGGAAGGGAGGGAAGGATCTATTTTTCTTCTCTTTATTCAACCAGATCCTTCCAATATTGGAAAGATTTAGGAAGAAATGAAGCTCACTCTCTCCTTCCCCTTTTAATAATCCCCTCCTTTCCGTTTCCCTCAATAATTGCTATCCAAACATGTGTTTTATTGATGGGATCTAGGTGTCTATATGTTGCTTTACCCATATGAGGCTGCGAGGCGAATGAGAGTGATGAGGAAAATTTACTTGCTACTGAATAGGCCTGACCTTTTATATAATATATGCTTTAATAAATTAAAATGTACAATTGGTGTGCTAAACTACGAGCCCCATCTAACCATCTTTCTATGAGCCAAAATTTTCTTTTTTATTGAAAAGTATGTCCATAAATGGCCTTTTTAAGTATGTCCACAAATGAAGTTATTATTGTTTTAAATTTCTTATAGAAGGCAATCAGTTTTACTTTGTTATATTGGCACAGTTGTTGATTCATGCTTGTGGATGGATGACTAGTTAACTTCTGTGTTAAGTATGTTATCAATAAATCTGTTGAGTCCTAGTTGCCAAGATCAAACTCAATAGAACAGAGTATGCTCATTAATTGTTTGTACCCTGCAAATTTTTTCCAGGGCTTTGAGGCATATGTTGGATTGCTGTTGCTTCGAACTGCATTTGCTGGGGTTGAATGGCAGGTGAGCTACCTGTCTTACAGCCTTTTCAATTTCCCGTAGAGGAGGGAAAAAGGGTTATGTGAATTCTTCCTGCTTAATATTTCAACAGTATTACGATAAGTTAGTATTTAGTAACAAGTACCTTTGGCAGGTTGTCTTCTGTGGATTTCTCCTGGTTTTGATGGCAGTCGGGAATTTTGTAAACACGGTGCAAAGTTTGCTTGTCAAATCGCGGTTTAAAGCAAAGATGAAAAGGACTAAAAGTCAGCAACAGATAGATTAGGAATGAAATTTCTGAAAAGTTTTGATATTCTCATACCAGTTTTATTTTCTTCTCCTTTTTACAATGTATATTCTCAGTTTGTTGGTTATGTGATGCTTTGGTCATACAGTAGATTTGCTAAAGGTACATCAAAAGAAAAGAAAAGAATAAATAAGAAAAGGATATCGACATGTATGATTATTAATTTACCACAAACTACTTGCGTTTTTTAGATTCGATTGAAATTGTATTAGTGAATAATGGGTATTTCCCAATATTGACTTTAATGTATTCATTCTTACTACTCATTTGTACTCTTAGAAATGCTCAGCAGTCAATGAAAATGCATCGAAATTCCAAAGGTGCATGTTCTCATTCTTAAAAATGCTCAGCAAGACAGCAACTTGGAATCATCTCAACATGCAAACAAACTACGAATTCGAGTTTCAAAATGGGAAATGACCAAGATCAACTAGTTTATGGCCTCACTAAGTATAAATCATACAAGTAAAAAGAACAGCAAAGTTGGAGGCTATCTTTGTTGAACTCAATAGCCTTGCATTCGAGAACCGTTATTTGCTCGGGGAACTTTGCTGGACTATAATAAGCTGTTCCTAAAATCTGGTTTAGAATTAGAATGTTGATCAACAAACCCCGTAACTGTTTCGCTGAGGTGAAGAGTTTAGTGTGCATAAGTACTCTTTACTATCACTACTAATAGCTTACAGTATGACTTTTCAATAAGGAAATCACTATCAACAATCATGGGCCGACAGGAGAAGAGTCTTTAATGATCCAATTAGTTTAGTTGGTAGTTGTAATTTGCAAACCTTATCTTCAATTCTGCAAATTAGGCTATGAATCCTATGTGTGCTGTGTGAATTTGCGAAATCTTAGTTATTATGGATACTTATCCATTGTTCCACAATGCTGGTTACACAAGATGTAACACATACTCCTTCCGTCTTAAAATTAAGTGTCTGTATTCCATTTTGGGTTCCAAAATTAAGTATTCATTTCTATCTTCATACTCTTTTGGTGCCTACATGTACTGATTGCACAAACCAACAAAATATATTAAATGCATTTTCATTATTGTCTCCATCAGAAAACAAAATATAGCATTTTCTTTTTAATTATTCTCGATGTACTTCACACGTGATTTTATACTCCCTCCACTTTCTTTAATTCTCGTACAAAATAAGAAACGGACACTTAATTTTGGAATAGGGGAGTATTATATTTTTTTTTCAGTAACATATAATATTTGGGAAAAGAAAAATAATACTATTAGATTATTGTGAAACGGGCACTTCCAATGTCTATAGCCATCTTCCTTTTCATTATTTTCTTAGATTATTGTGAAACGGAGAGTATAATAGAGCTACATATCTATTTATTTTGCAAGATTACCTTTTTCAAATTTTCTTTTAGTCATATACTGTAACTGAGAAACAATTGGCTTTGTTGATAACAACTTAAACGACAATTTTGTAGATGATCCATCCTTTTACATATTGTTTCATTCCTACAAGCTTGGGCGCTTGGCCCCCAAGTTTAGGTTGTAAATGTGATAAATACTGTGATCCTCTTGCTCTATTTAAGTCACTTTGACAAACTCATAAGCAGCTAAAACCAGAAAAAACAAATACAAAAAAAATTCAAAAGAAGAAGATTGACATTTTTTTAAAATGCAAATCTTCGTGCAAACTTTAACAGGGACAACCATAACCCTAGACGTCGAACCAAAAAACACCATAAACGACCTGAAGTCAAAGATTGAAGAAAAGGAAGGAGTTCCAAAACCCGAACAACGCCTTCTTTTTGGTAACAAAGAGCTACTTGAAGATGGCATTGATGAAAATGAGTTTCAAAGTGAAGGAAGAGGAGAGTAAATGTACACTCTGACACATTATA
The DNA here is from genome assembly GCF_001683475.1 of Chenopodium quinoa. Lineage (NCBI taxonomy): Eukaryota > Viridiplantae > Streptophyta > Magnoliopsida > Caryophyllales > Amaranthaceae > Chenopodium > Chenopodium quinoa. Next base: position 8,839,058 of record NW_018745684.1, read on the forward strand.
ACATAAAGAGTGGCTCGACCATTCACCTTACCTGAAGACTTGGTGGTGGCGGCTTATATGCTTATTCATTACTAGTACTACCACACTTAGCAGCTTTAGCTTACCGATGCAAGCTTCAGAAGAAGGTATGTCGCAAGTGTTATGCTCGACTCTCACCTCATGCTACCAATTGCCGCAAGAAGAAGTGTGGCCATAGCAACCAATTACGCCCTAAAAAGGTTTGGAGGTATCTTCATTATTTAAGATAGTAAAACATCTAATCTTATTCATGCAATCATGCATGTAACATTTTCCGTTCACCTTGTTAGTTGTGTGTGTTTTTTCAAAGATTTCATGTGTACTACCCAATGAGAAAATAATCTTCATTAACCTTGGATTCATATTTACATGAAGAAAACTTGCAATATATACATGCAATTTCATATGTTAAGCAATGATCCGTATTACTTAGCTATTTACAATGTTATTTGTCCATCTGTACAAAATAATTTTTGCGGACAATTATGAAGTATAACCTAGGCTAACTTACAGCAACTCCATTGCTGAGCTCTTTCCGGTAAATCTGAATTAAGCCACTTTCATCAGCTATGGGAAGCTTCTCCTCGAGCATAATTTTATATTGTTCGTCTCTATCATCAATGTTGCGCATCAAGTCAACCTGCAGTTTGGAAGGAAGAGAAAAAAATGAAATACCAAATTCAGTCACTGTAAAAAAAAAAGGCTATGTTACACCATATAGTTGTCTTTGTGTTAGAAAATCATTAGATAAAGTAGACACAACAAAGTATTAAACATACAAGTATATGTTATAGGCCCTTACTTGGCTGCACATTAGACCTTTTAATCATGAGATCGTGTACATAATGTGCATGCGTGTAGAAGAGTTGTAGCATTATTGATCTCACTACATTTCTATATAAAACTGTATGTAGTAAACAGTATATTATGCCAATTAAAAGGATAAGAATCTTAACGAAGAACAAGACTTTTAAAAAACTTCGAGTTTATGTTCATAATAAGATAAGAAAGTAGGCTAGAGTAAAGATCATAAGTATAGAGTTTAATTTGATTCCAAACCAAGAGCAATATGGATGATAAGTTGAAACTAGAAACTAGAACTGACAGTTTCAAAATTTCAACTATGGAGAAAATGGGAATCAGCATATACCTGCTTCTGGAATGACTCGAATTCATCAGAGCTCAGGGAACCATCACTGTTTGAATCAAGAAGCTGCATCATCTCTTGTGCATCCTCCCTTTGGGCACCAAGCTCTTCCATCACTTCCATTAGTTCCTCGATGCTAATCCTACCATCACCATTTTTGTCTAATAAGAAAAACACTCTATCTTTCTGATGAATCTCTGAGTTATGGTACACAGATGGAAGATCCTTAAGACGCAAAGCAGCCAGTTCTGCTGCAGCCACCATAATGGCTTTGAGCCGTTTTGCCTGAGGAAGTTAAAAATTGAATTAAAAAATCTGTAAGATTTTTAAGTTTGTAGCTTCAGAAATTCTCTGCTTAACCAATGAGCTTTATAGAGCAAACAAATAAGAGACAAGGATGATCTTCTACAGCTAAAAATATTCAAAAACTGTAATCATTTTTTTTTTTTTTTTTTTTTTTTTTTTTTTTTTTGAGGAAGCAAAACTGTAATCATTTAAAATCTACAATAAGCTCCATCCATCGTAGGCCAAGGGATGATGAAACATACACACTGTTACCCTTTATCATTATCAATTAAAAATCAACTGTTAGTTTTCCTAAATATGATCTATTTCTTCATTTATTTTTCCCTGCATATCAATGAGCAGCATAAGTTGACAGTCTTGGTATTCTTCCTCTCCTTCCCCTTTGTTTAATTTCTTGGATAAAGCCCAAAATGTAGTCAACTGACAAACTTAGGCCCCTGGTCACAATGTTTTAGTTACTATGAAGTATATATTACGTCCCCCAGACAAATCATGACACTAGCATATTAGATCTTTTCTTGAAAAAAAAAGATACACCAGCTCCAGAAGGAGATGCTCAGCAGAAACTTCTACAACCAAAAGTTTCAACTTGATTACTGTAAAGAAGTTATGTAGTGATATTGAACGTAGTATTAATGTAAATAATAACAGCAAGAACAACCACCAGTACACATCCCATCATAGGAAGAGGAGTGTAGAGACTAGGGAGTAAGGTAACTCAATGTCACAAGTCACAACCATAATACCCCTGTCAACCAAAGAGGGTTTAATTTCTTGCCTCAGCAACGTCATACCGTATAGAACTGCAATAGTTGCTAATCAATCCAGAAGGAAAATAATTTATGACGCAATCCCATTGCGAAGAGCTTGGAAGAATAATCAACACGTGACCAGGAAGAGGGGATAATGAGTTTTCAAAACTAAATTCCATTGTTAGATTGTCATGTATAATGAAATGTCACTGGTGTAGTGGGGTGTGTGTGGGCTTGGACTATCTAGTTTGGTTGATTAATCATTACTATGACATTCAGAGTATAAAAGACTGCCAATTAATTCTAAGACAGCTTACCTCTTCTGGACCTGTAAGCCCACTTTTGTACAAGGAATGGGATGCTGTTCCACCAGAAGCTAACATATCCATCTCTGTAGTCCGTATCTGTACTTCCATCAGCGGAACTGCATGACCATCATCACTCACATCAACAGCCATGTGCAAGCTCCTGTATCCATTAGCTTTTGGTTTAGCTATATAGTCTTTCGTTCTATTAGGCATTTCTTTCCATAAAGAAAGGACAATTTCTCGAGCCCTGTAGCATGCCTTGTCTCCCACTTCTGTCATATCAACATCAGGCTTGGGCTTCAACACTACTCTCAGGCCCATGACGTCATTTACCTCCTCAGGCTTACGGCCATCTTTTAGAAGCTTCTTCATGGTGCTATAACGACTTTTATATCGACCTTTGACTGAAATATTATCAACAATCGTCTGCAACAATGGATCCATAGTCAAAGATTCAAGTAAGTGATCTCTACAAAGCTCTATTAAATCCTTGCTACCCTTCTCATACCTCTTCAACCATGTATCAACATAGAGGTAAGAAGAAGGAAACAAGTATCTGAAAGATAAATCCTCTAACTCCAGCGATAAGAAGTATGTTCCCACAGCATGAGCTAAAGGTGCGTGTATTTTCATGACCTCAAGACAAATAATCTTCTGCTGATATCTAGGAAGGTAATCTAGATGTCTCATCATATCTAGCCTCAAGACAAGATCTAAAACTACAGCCCTGATGTCATAATATGTCAGACAAAACCTCCTTATTGCAGCTGCATTATCATCATCCAGAAGCTCGGCTCCAAATGGAGCCTTTTTCACACGCAGGCTTTCATGCAGTAAATGAGCAGTACCAGTACCTATCCTATCTCTCACTTCATGTAAAGAGATTGCACCAGCCTCCCAAACTTCTCTTAGTATGCCGGCTGCAATTACCTCTGCATCCATCTGCAGCCATCAGTTGAAAATAGACTTCAGTTGATGCACGTTCAATTTTTCCAGGACTCAAAACAATCTCATGATGCATCATAGATCACAGTAGCAAAACACAACAAATGACAATTTACAAACTATAAGCTTAATCAAGTTTGTTATGCTAGTGATTTATTGATCTCTTCTTATCATTTAAGACCAGTCAAATGGGCCAATCGGGTCTGGTCAAGCTGGTCAACTTAATTTCCTGGTTTCGTTCATAAGTCGAATGTGGCGGAGGTGCCTATGCTACGTTATGTGTGTGGCCATGCAAAAAAGAAGTGCTTGAGGAATGAAATAATTAGGAAAGTAGGGGTTACACCTATTGAGCATAAGAGGGGGGAAAGTAGCCTAAGGTGGTTTGGCTATTTAAGACAAAGATCGAGTGATGCACCCGTTAGGAGGCTTTAAGAGTGGCAAAGTGATAGCATCCCGAGGGATATATATGAGAGTAGTATGACTGTATGAGTATTGGGGATAGAAGAAAACTTGGAGGATGGTTGAGAGTGGTATGAATCTATTGGGAATTGAAGAAAACATGCAATTGGATAGGGTGGAGTGGCGGGAGAATATCTAAGCAGATGACAAAAACTGACCATATATATATATATACATATTTCTTCCCATTCCATTTCTTAAACTCATTGTGTTATTGCAAACCTTTTCTCTCTTAAGCATATTTTATTTATTATATGCTATTACCTCCTTGTAATTTGTATTGGAAAGCGTAAATCGTCTTGAAAAGAGTTAGAGATTATCCACAGCTCATTCAACAAATAAGATTCCAGATTTTATAAAACTTTTTCCCTTTCATTCTAATATTATTTTCCAACACATTCTCTCATCCTCGATTCCTCATACAAGTTATAAACATCTCATTTAACTTTTCACAATTTCTAATGATAAATAATTGAATAATGACCATTATCATAATTTCAAATATAATAATGATTAGAGATATAAAACTCCAACCTTAAACAGTCAAATGGGAAGTTTATTAATAGATATAGGTAGTAGTATCATCACAATTCACAAGGATTCACTAAAACAATGTTAATCAACATACTTTCCTATAATAATTAGCAATCAACTAATTACACTCTAATCTTCTCTAAATGCAAGAAATCTCAACAATCAGTTCTTGAATAATAGCACAAACAATTTGAGTGTCACAATCCACAGACTCACTGAATAGACAATTAAATTACTTTCCCCCTTGATTTATAAAGCGTTAATCCTAATAAACACACGCTACAAATAGAAATCCAAAAAATAAAGGCTATTTCTTCACTGATTTGAAACTCCAACATTCCACTCACGAGCATTAAATGACAAAAAAAAAGAGCATTAATCCCGAGTGTATAATAAAAACCGAGACCATGGAGAATAAATGAGCTGAACCTGAAGATCAGCAAGGAGAACCGCAACCGTCAACGCCTTAGAGAGAGGTGACCTACCATCAGGAGACAAAGGAAGAGTCTGCAAAATTGGGATTGAAATCTTCAAAGCTTTAAAAAGAATCCGAGAAGAGCTAGTAGATAACACATTATAGTTCATTCTTTCAGTCAGCTGATTGAAAGCTCCAACGAGTTCCGCCACCATTTTTCCACCGGGCTGCTCCAACGCCGTCGCCGGAGTTTCCTTTTCCGCCGATGCTCGGACGCAAGCGACGGTTATCCGGCGCCGGAGAAGGGTGGTTGAAGCGCGGAATATTGGAATTAGGGTTTTGAGATTGGGGATTGTTGAGTGGAGAATGAAGTCGTGAGATCGGAGCTCCATTGAAGGATGAAGAGAGAGAAAGGGAGAGGATTTTGGGCGGGTGATTGAGTGAGAGTGATAATGTATGTGGAGTTGGTTATTGTGGTGTGTTTTGTGGTCGTTATTTGTTATCGCAGACATTGGTCCATTTTGAAATGTGGGTTTCGGTTAGCCAACTAAGCTAGCTGATATTCATTAGCGATAATTAATTTTTCATATTACACTATTATATCTATGTGAATCTATCATATGTTATTACAATAAGGTAAAGGAAAACGAAATTATAAGACTCTGTTCACGAGGGGAACACATAATGCATTTGAAACAATGAGAAATAAATTAGAGTTATTATAAGGAATCATAATATCCAAACTATCTAAAACTAATTGAAAACTTCCATACATAAAATATAACAATATGGTAGAAGTGGATCATCTTGTGTTAAGCCTCTAGATGATTTGAACCATTACGTTGTTTTTACCTTTATTTTAAGGGAATATGTGTTATTAAGTAAAGGATTCTCGTATCCAATTGATCTATTGCATTAGACAACCAAATGCTATTAATATGAAGTTTCATTCTATATTATTATAAGTTTTTTTCATATTGAGTTTAAGGGCATACCAACTTGTTTTGTTATTTGATTCTTGTACAAAGTTCAAAACTTCTTGTATAATAAAGATATTATCATGCATAGACCAATATGGAGTGATTGAGCATATTTTGAAGAAGGCTAATTGACCTTTGGAGAATAGAATATAATCGACAAACATCTACTCGTAGTTTCGAAATTGCTTTGTAAATTGTATTTACTAAGCTTATGGGGTGCAAATAGTTGGACATATCTATCTTATAGGGATCAAAGTGATTAGAGTGCAATTATCAAAGTGATAATATGTAGTCCCGTTACTTTTTTGTTGTACTAAGCTATCATTATATCCCTATTATATACTAATAAGTATATAACTTTTCTCCCTTTAAAATACCTCTCTAGCTTTGTAAGGATTCATATGAAAAGAAACATGCTTTTAATTTCTTCATTTGTTACTTGGCTAATAATAAGTTGCAATCTTCTATTCTATGAAATAATTGGATCGACGAACGAGAGGCATATGACACTAACGAAATATTTGCGGACTAGCCGGACTTAAATCTATTTTTGAATGAATCTAACAAGAAGGAATAATTTCTTTTCTCGAGGGGGTTTGGCACATGGGAGTGGGAATGGGAATTTTAATCCCTATTAAAAAAAAAAAATTTACGGATTGAGAATGAAAGAGGGAATAAATGGAATGAATCTCCACCATTTTATTACCTAAGAAAGGTAGGTAAAATGAAAGGGAATGGAAATAGGTAAAAAAAAATGACATTTTTGCCAATAATGAAAAGAATAAAGGAGAAAGGTTAGTAAGGGTGATTTTGGATTTTTGTTATTTATTCCTTATCTATTCCTATCCATCACTCAAACAAAGTATTGCCATATTTTTATTTTTTTCCCAACAATCAATTCTCAATCCCATTCTCCCATTGTAATCTCCAAACACTCATTCTCATATTCCAAACGCCTCGTGATTGTTGTCAATACAACATACAAGTATTGAAATAATTTTTTAGCGTATATATTGTGTTACTTCTTACTTGTGATCATTTTTCTCAATTTATTGTGAAAAAACGTGTGTTTTTATCCCGGCCCCTTCCATTAGCAAATAACAAAGTTTCATATGCCGGCTACACCGTGTGGTCGGTGTGGCCAACGACTTGGTCAAAGTTTACTCAGCCAGGGGTTATTTGGTCAATCAGGGATTACTCGATCAGCCATGGGTTACTTGGTCAATTGTTACTCGGTCGGTTAGGGGTTGCTCGGCCGGTCAGGGATTACTTGATCAGTGTTTTGGTGTGTGTCAGTCGGCCACACGGTGTGGCCAGCCACACTAAAAATGCGCTTAATGTTACTTTTTTTTTTTTTTTTTTTTTTTTTTTTTTTTTTTACGAATATTATATATGTTACTTAATCTAAATACTTCGTATATTTTAAATTATCATTTTCATGGCTAAATCTGATAACCTAAATTTAATTAACTCTAAAAAAAACCTCAAATAATACTCCCTAGAACAACAATATTAAAAAAACCCCTAGAATAATAATACAACAAAAATAAAACGACAATTAAAATCATATAATACCACATATTAACCATATATATACAAAACTTGATCATATGAACAACAAAGCACAAAATCTAAACATAATAATACATAGTACAACAAATACAAACAAATTATAATCAAATAACTCAATAAATTAATAGTGTGATTACAAGACAAAAATATATTAACATACGACTCCAAAATATTGATAATGTGATTACCCTTCCGGCTAAATCAATCCCATAATCTACACCCTCAACAAAAATAAATTGTGAAGGCCTTTGGTAATTGACTTGCATGATGATGATAATGGAATCATGAGTATAAATATTTACTACATGCATGCTTTGATGATCACGAAGGGTTAACTTTATTGAAAGACAATTGCTCGGATTGCATGATATTGATAATCAACTGTAATAGGCAAGAGCTCATTCACAGCCAAACCATCACAAAAGTGACAGCTTCATATATATGTATATTTAGGGTTTAACAATTTTTTCTTTTTTTTGGTAATATACGTAAACTATTTTTTTTTTTTTGAATAAACATATGTAAACTATTTTATGATTAATAGTTTACATATGTTTATTCAAAAAAAAAAAAAATAGTTTACATACATTACAAAAAAAAAAAGGAAACATTATTTTGATTAATCCCAACTTTACCTCACCTGTCCAAACTAATCTCAATTTTCAAATTTTTATTAATCCGGACTTTATACTCCTTCTTCTCATAACACTCCCAGGACTGGTGACTTGTTGAGTAGCTAATTTTTATTTTAAGTTTAATATACACATGTCAGCATGTGATGAATGGACAAAAAAAAAAAACAAAAAAACTAAAACCACCTTCACCATGGTCACCCCGCTGCCACCCACAGCCAGCCCTACCCCTTCCCCACGAGCGTCGGCCGCCGCCCAGACCCCCTTCCCCTCCCCCGGTGTCGGCGCTGCCCCGATCACCCTCCCCTTTCCCCTTGAAATTAGTTTTCCAGAAACCTTAAGCTCATTAATTCCATGGATAATCCACCTGATCAAACCGATCAACCCCAATCCCAATGTTGTCAATCTTTAATCACCAGATCTGAAGCTCATTCGTCGGAAATTTGTACACACTACTAGAAATAGGCCGTTTTCCGACGGAATCGTTCCGACGGACAATTTTTCCGTCGGAAATTTTGAATTTTTCGACGGAATTTTGTCTGTCAGAAAGTTCCGCCGGAAAATTCGTCGAAATCTTTCCGACGGATTTGGTTTCCCTCGTAAATTTACTGCTTCCGACAAAATATTCGTCGGAATCTTTCCAACGAATTTTCTTTCCCTCGTAAAGGTACTGCTTCCGACGGAATATTCCGCCGGAAAATGTATTCCGACGGAATATTCCGTCGGAAGCTGTAAATACCGAGGGAAAATATTCCGTCGGAAATAATAAAAAAATTAAAAAAAAATGCGAAGGAAGTTCAGCCCAGATTCAGAATACGAAGAGAGAGAAAGGGAGAGAGAGGAAGAGGAAGAGAAAGAGAAGGAGGAAGAGAAAGAGAAAGAGGAAGAGAGAGAGATGGAGTTTGCCGGAATTCCGACCACCACTGAGCCGCCTCAACCACCGAACCGCCGGCATTGTTAAGGTAAGTTCTTTGCCATTTTCCTTTTTTTTTCTTGAAACCCTAACCACCACCATGTCAACAGCCACCGGATTTCACCACCACCACCTGCCGTGACGCAACCGCCGCCTTGTGACTCCAACGCCGCCGCTCGGTCTGCCGCCATTGATTAGTTTCTTTGCCCTTTTTTTTGTTTTTTTTTTTTAAAAAAAATTGACAGCATAAACAATAATTTTTGAAATTTGGAGAAGGCTATACATATATTCTACAATTGGATATGCTCGATCTTTTTACGAGTACTTTTATAGTTTTATATGCTTGTTGCTCCGTCTAATTCTGCTTTCTTCCTCAGTTAAGATTGTTGAAATTATATCATCTTGAGAATTGAGTATATAATTCTAATAGGGAAAATAGGGAAAACATTTTAATAGATCTTTTTTTAAGGCAATGATTTCTCATATGGTTTTAGTAGGCTAGTAGCATCATCTAGGAGCCTTCAAACTTATTAGCGGCTTTTCTAACGTGCGTCCATGGGTACACATTAAAAACACAGATTCCTTATATATAATTTGATATTGAAGAATATTTACAAGTTAATAAAAGGTAATTTTGGAAAATAATAAAGTATTCGATACTTCTTCTATTACAAGATTTATTTACCAAATATTTTCAAATATTAAAATAAGTTAATTTTTTTAAGAAAATTAACATTAAATATTTAGATGTAGTTAGTGTACTTGGTATTATACAGAGTAATTTTTTACGTATAGTGTACTTGGTATTACATTTTTCTAAATGAAAGATTGGAAAAAGAAAACTATGTTGTTAAACTTGATATGTATTTAGTAATGTAATAAAGTGTGTTCGGATATTGTGTGAGCTCTAAAACTCTCATTTCTCGATATACAACTTTTTTTTGAATTGCGATATACAACTTTTCAATTCACAAATTTAAACCTCAATTTAATAATTGTGCTCATTTATTTGTTTAATTTAGTTTAATTATGATATATATTTGTTTAGTATAATGCTCCTTTACTTTATATATTTTGTAGATGAATCATTTGCATAATCATTTGCCTAGATACCCGTTCAAGGCATACACATTAGGAGTATGTCCTTGTACGCTTATTCTCACTTAGGTGGTGAATGTATACCTTGTTATTGATTCTAAGGAAAATCCTGCCTTTTCATTTCTCTACAATGTTCTCTGGGTACATATGTGTTTAATCGCCTACATCGTGTACTTGGAGAACTGTAGGGAAATGCTGGCGAATTTTCCATAGAATTGAAAACCTGGCTTACATTCACTAGTGAGATTAAACGTACAAGGATGGGTTAGGTTGGAGTGATAAGGACCCTTTGGAAGCATTTCAAATCTCATTTGCATTTCCATAACACTTTGATGGATAATGACTAGGAAATACGCTTTATGACTAATGTGATTATACATATGCGTGAGTTATGTAGAAGTTGTAATCATGAAACGAACATAACGTAGCTGGATGTATGAAAGGCAGGTTGGGCAAAGTATTAATCCAAAGTTCGTGAAAGGGGTTGATGAATTCATTCAATACGTCAAAGGTAATCCCGAGAGTAGTAACCCGAATGAAGTTAGGTGTCCATGTGCTAAATGTAAGAACAAACGACTTTGGGATCCAGAAAGGTTTAAATTCATCCGTTTCGCACGAGTTTTGTACCTAATTACTATGAGTGGATGTGTCACGGGGAAGGGTTTCCGAGAGTTCTTGAACGGCGGTCCAATGAATATCGTGAAATGGTTTTCGATGCTTTTGGTTATAGTCAGGATCAAGGGCATTCCGAACAGGCTAGTGTTTCATCAGAGGAGGAGCCTAATGCATAGGCTAAGCATTTTCTGGATTTGTTGAAGGCTTCTGAAAGGCCATTATACGAAGGGAGTTCGTTGTCTGTGTTAGAGATGGCCGCTAGAGTCACTAGTCTAAAGTGCGAGTATAATCTGCCCCACAGATGCGTTGATGGGTTTGTTTCTTTGCTCAGTGAAGCTATTCCTAACAATAACCATATGGACGACACATTCTATGAGGTGAAGAAGATTTTGAAGGGGTTGGAACTGCCTCATGAAAGGATTCACGCATGCCCGAAAGGATGTATGTTGTTTTGGAAGGATGATGCTCAGCTGTCTACATATAGGGCGTGTGGCAGCGACCGATACTAGAAGACTTGCAAGGGTAGCCTAGTGCCTTTGAACGTTTTGTTTTATTTCCCGATCACACGTAGGTTGCAAAGGCTCTTTACAACCAAGAACATTTCGGTGGAAATGACATGGAATTCGAAAAATCCTCGAGTTCAAGGCACAATGGCACACCCTAGTGATAGTGAAGCTTGGAAACACCTCGATAGTTGCTTTCCAGAGTTTGCTTCCGAGCCTCGTAATGTTCGGATTGTCTTGTTTACAGATGGTTTTGCTCCTCACGGCAAGTTTGGGGGACAACATTCTTGTTGGCCTGTCATTTTGACCCCTTACAACCTGCCTCCCTCAATGTGTATGAAAAGACAATTTATGTTCCTTTCGCTGCTCGTTCCTGGTCCTAAAAACCCTAAGGGCAACTTGGATGTGTACATGCAACCGTTGATAGAGGAGTTGAAATAGTTATGGGAAGTTGGCGCGTATACGTACGATATTTCGACGAAATAGAATTTCAATCTTCGAGCAGCTATCCTATGGACCGTTAGTGACTTCCCAGCATATGGTATGTTGTCCGGTTGGGCCACATCTGGTAAGAAAGCTTGTCCATATTGCATGGGAAAAAGCAAAGCATTTTGGATCGAACATGGTTGTAAGGTTTCTTGGTTTCTCGGAACAGTAGAACTGCATTCTGCAAAAACAAAGTCGAAAAGGGTGCACCTCCACACATTATGTTAGGAGAGGAGATGTGGGAATGTGTGAAAGACCTTGTGAAGGCTACAGATAGGCCCGAGTCACTTCAAAGCCTCAAAAAAGAAAAGAAGGGGTGGTTCAAGCAAAGCATACTGTGGGAGCTTCCATATTGGAAGCATCTGCTTATTCGTCACAACTTAGATGTCATGCACATTGAGAAGAACTTCTTTGATCAGTTAATTCACACTGTAATGGCTATGAAAAAGCATACATGTGACACGCCATCCGCTCGAAATGACATTGCCAAATATTGTAAACGTCTGCAGCTTCATCTTCAGGAGGATGATAGAGGAAAAGAGTTCATGCCAAGGGCTCCATTCACTCTTGACAAGGCTCAGAGAAAAGTGTTGTGTGAGTGGGTTAAACAACTGCGATTTCCCGATGGTTACACCTCCAATTTGAGCAGATGCGTAGATATGCAAGCATGTAAGCTACACGGAATGAAAAGCCATGACTGTCACATGTTCATGGAGAGGTTGTTGCCTACTACTCTGAGGGAATTTCTCCCTTGCCATATTTGGAATGCAATAACAGAGATCACCCAATTCGTTCACGATTTGTGTTGCTATACAACATCAGTTAGTGACATGGGGCGATTGGAGAAAAACATAGCTGAGATCCTGTGCAAGCTTGAGAAGGTCTTCCCCCATGCATTCTTTAACTCCATGGAGCATTTACCTATTCATTTTCCATATGAGGGGAAGTTATGTGGTCCTATTCAATATATATGGATGTATCCATTCGAAAGGTAATCAAAGACCCAGAAATTAGGCAAAGAATAGGTCATATAGGCCTTACTTGGTCCTATTTTGGTCCAAATCGTTCCCAAAACTTAGGGAGTTGGTTTTTTTTTGTAATTTCAAGGCCTTTACACCTAAAACTACCTATAATAGACATGTTTTGAGAAAGAAATGGTTGATTTGGTAAGAAACGTAGAAAATAGGCTAAGAATAGGTCATATATGCCTCAATTGGTCCTATTTTGGTCCAAATCGTTCCCAAAACTTAAGGAGTTGGTTGTTTTTGTAATTTCAAGGCATTTACACCTAAAACTACCTATAATATACATGTTTAGAAAAATAAATGGTTGATTTGGTAAGAAATGTAGAAAATAGGCAAAGAATAGGTCCTATAGGCCTTACTTGGTCCTATTTTGGTCCAAATCGTTCCCAAAACTTAGGGAGTTGGTTGTTTTGTGATTTAAAGGCATTTACACCTAAAACTACCTATAATAGACATGTTTTGTGAAAGAAATGGTTGATTTGGTAAGAAATGTAGAAAATAGGCGAAGAATAAGTCATATAGGCCTTACTTGGTTCTATTTTGTTCACAAAGCTGATTTTTAACTTACATCTGCGTGCACCTTTTTATATGTGTATCTTGTAGGAAACCTACCAGAAGAAAGTTGAAGAAGCAAGCACCCAAGGGATTCGGAAGAGTCCAAATGAGTTGTACTGGGAAACTGTAGGTGGTCACAACAAGAAGGGTCGTGTGAAGGGACTTGGCCAAGGTGTAGAGTTGTATTATGGCAACAGGAAGGGTTCAGGTTCCAAGTCTTCCCAGCATACACGCCTTCCTTTATTTCCCAGATGCAGGATCAGGTGGAACAGAGGGTGGAGTAGAGGGTTCAGGAGAGGGTGCAAGCTATGCGGAGTGAGATGAAAGTCGAGATGGAGGCTCGATTAGCCGAAATAGAAAGGAGAAACCAAGAGAGGTATGAAGAGATGATGCGTTGATTCTCCAGCAACGATCCATGTTCCAACATTCCACATCAGCGTCGAGACCCCACGAACGACCCGGGTAGCGGCGGTGCAGGGCAAGGTACTCCAGCTGTAGCTTAGAATTTGTTTATATAGTATGTACATGTATTTAGATTTAGATTATGTTGTATAGTTTACACAATGTATACATTATTGTAAATAAATATATAAAAATATTTTCGTAATTAAATCATAAATTCAAATTTATCATGAATTAGGTGCAGGATATATATATAGGTCACGAAATCCAAATTAAATCATTTAATTTTCTAAATAAAAAGGGCAAATTCCGACGGAAAAATTCGTCGTAAACTAACCATTTTCGACGAAAATATTCATCGGAATCATCCCATTTCCGACGGAACTTTTCGTCGTAAAATGACATGTTCCGACGGAATTTTTCGTCGGAAGTGGAAACTTTTCGACGGAATTTTCCGCCGGAAACGGTAATATTCCGACGAAATATTCCGTCGGAAGGTGTACCTTTCCGACGGAATAAATTTCGTCGAAATATTGCGACGGAATCACATTTTAAGTCAAAACCAGCTCCGACAGAATTCATTCCGTCGGAATAGTAGCTTCCGACAGAATTTCTCTCGGAAAACGACGACTTCCTACGAAGGGTTTTTCGACGGATTTTCCGATGTTTCTGACGGAATTTTTCCATCAGAATCCAGCTGTTTTCTTATAGTGACAAACAACGTTGTATCCTCTCAAGCCTCACGGCGCAAAGTCGAGGAAATTGCCGCCGGCAACCTAAGGGAAGTACTACTCCTCAAAAACGGGGGTCTAAGAAGGTGAATGATTCTAAGGTTGCGGTGATGATTGCCGACGATGATGACGAGGAGAAAGTGTCTGGGAGTCAAGGAGGGGAGGTACGACTGGAAGTCACCCAAAATAAGCCTATCTTTTAATTATTCCAAAATAATCCGACCTTTATTACCCACTAGGGAAGTCTCCCGCTCGCTACCTAGCTTGTTCGTGTCGTTGCTAAGTAACTTCTTACTTTGTTATCATAGGGAATATGTAGCTTAGTTAGGTTATATAACTTTTAGTTTTTGTAACTATGGACATATGAATGAGTGGTGATGTAAAATTTTAGATGATTGAGGGTGTAATACATTACTTAAAATAAGTAAAAAAAAAATATGTATTTTTAAACCAGGAATTAATTGTGCAAAAATAAAGTTTTCGTCTAATGAAGGATATCTATAACGAGCCTAGTGTAAAGAATATTGATGGGCCAATATTATTCAATATGATCTTTAAGGTAATGCTTACTCTGTTATTATGTATTAGAATGTGATACTGTAATTTTCAATATATTAGGGCCCTAAGCTACCACAATATGTGAAAGGGAAATAATTACTCCATCTGTCCCCGAATGTTTGTCACTTTTGCCATTTTGGGTGGCATAAATGTTTGTCACATTTTATATTCTCATAATTATTAGATACATAAAAAGACTTTTATACCCTCATTTTTTTGTCCTTATTAAGTCCTCTTCCTATTTTACCCTAACATTTGCCATAAAATTGTGCTAATGAACTTTTGACTAATATAATTTTTAATTGGGAATTTCTCTTTCCCATGCACTTTTATTACTTTATTGGTTGGGATTTCACTTTTTCATATATTTTCGTTACTCCACATTCTCCACCTTAATTCCCTTGAATTTTCATCAAAAATTACAAACATTCGAGGACGGAGGGAGTAATATTTATGCAATAATAAAGAGTCTTGAAAATTGTGATTAGTAGGTGTTGTTGAGGTAATCTAGAATGTAAATGTTGGGCTGATATTCTTAATATTAGCAATATGGTTTACAAATTTATTGTACAATAAGTTTCTATACATGTGTACAATGTTAGTAGTTAAATGAGAATTTACAAAAAAAAATTAAAAAAAATAATAAAAAAAAAATTAAATGGCATATTGAATCTTGTAAATATTCGGTTCTCATCACAATATGTATTGCGGAAATAATTAATATTGATATAGTGAAGAATTTTGAAAATTGTGATTAGTAGGGTATTGTAATAATCAACGAATGTATATGACATGTGAATTTGGTAGATGTTAAGGAGTATTTTGAGAAGTGAGACTGAAAAGATTAATATATTTGTTGTATATTTTGTTTATGTGAAAATGATTTTTTTTTTCTTCTTTTAAAAAGTGTAAATGTGGTTTTATATTATGTAGATGAAATTGGGCAAAACTAAATGTCTTGTTTTTTTAGGGCAATTTTAAAAATTGGTGTATTAAAGAAAATATTATAATGGGTATTATTGATATGCTTGACCTTAAAATCATTGCGTTTATTTGTTGTGTACTATTCGCGTACGGACATTTTCCGATAGAGCTATTCCATATGAATAAGTAGTAAGTCTTTTTCCTATATTTTAGAAAGTTGTAACTTATGTAGCAAGCATTTCTATAAGGCCAATGTATAGCTTTTCCTTGGTGAACGTGCAATGTGTTTCCCTATGTAAAAGACTTTATTGATGCAATAAAAGTGGCGACAGAGAAGAGGGAGAGACATTAGAAGTTAAATAATTAGATTGATTGCTTTAAAAGCTAAACTAAGGATTACACTTCTATTATTAAGACTGCTCTATTCTCTGCGTTGTTTCACATTCAATTCATTTTCATCTATTGGTTTTCTTGTGAGGGTTTGAAGCTTTGTTTTCTTTCTTTATTTCTTTCTTTCTTTTTTGAAAGTTCCAAAATGGCTAATAATGGTGCTTCTAGTTCGAAAGGTACCGCTGGTGATGAAGATGCTTTGAGAGCGTGCCTTGTAGAAACTTTACGTTGAAATGACTGAGATTAGGGCATGCCATAAATGTAAGCTACAATAAGTAGTGAATTTGAGTGCTCAACTAAGGCAAATTCGCAAGCAGCGCATTGTAGACATCTATCAAAGAATTGATGAAGCTAGAGAAGGACTAAGAAGGGAAGGGGGATTCCATGGCGGAATTTTTCCTGGCATACCCTTAGCGAGTTTTGAAAATGAAGAACCCGTTGAAAGGGTGATTGTAGAGGATAGGGGGAATGTAGTAGATTAGGATGTTGTTAAGGAAGGAGTTAATTTAGAGGGTGGGGATGATTAAGCTGCTGAGGAGAATGTGGATGCATAATGATGTAAAGATGGATCGGAGCAGATAGTTTTTTATGGCGCTGATGATGATGGTGAGCCCGATGGCAATGGTGGTAATGACTTAAAAATGATAACAGTACAGCGGCGTCGTGCAATGCCTTAAAAATATGGTATTAGCCTATTATGGCGTACGATTAAGAATGAAAACATGAAAGAATGTACTTTTGTAGTTTGAAAGCAAATCAAGGCTAGTTTTCCTACAAAAACTCTTGTGACGTGGGTTCCAAGAGAATGGAAACAACTTAGCTGACGCACTGGTAAATTAAAGAGAATGGAAACAACTTAGCTGACGCACCGGTAAATCTAGCAATTAACAAATTACGTGAAACTACGTGCATTGATAATTTACTCATAGTTTGTAATTATCTTGTTCATATTAAATAATTTAATGTTAAACAAATTATTATTTCTTCATCATTTAAATGTTTGTAACAACAATATTTTTTTAAAAAAAATTACCTAATTATTTTTTTGTTAACAGATATTTATGGTTGTTGTTGTCATATTTTTTTTCCCCTTTATCAACTACCTTTTTTTTTTTTTTGAATAACTACCTATTTTGTTAGATAAGAGATATTCATGGTTTTTTTTTAACCTTTATCAACTACCTAATTTTTTTTGGATATGAGATATTCATTACACAAATTCTTATATGTGGCTGGCAACACCATGTAGCCAGTCATCATAGGGATTACTTAGTTACTATAATAAGGGTTACTTGGTCAGTGTACTAGGGATTACTCGGTCAGTATTACAGGGTTTTACTTGTTCCACGAGTACTACCTAGTTTCTCTCTATATTATTCATATAGGATTTGTTCAAAAAACTACAAAGAATTCTATGATTTAGTTTCATGTCCTATATGGTAATTATACCTTGCATATAACTCTACTCAAATGTACAATTGAAAACATGTCCTAACACTAGTAGAAAAATTGAAAAAGGCACCCCCCTTTTCCCACCGGTTCTTAAAAACCGGTGGGAAAAGTTTTGTTTTACAAAAAAAAAAAAAAAAAAAAAAAAAAGAGGGAAAAGGGATTTGCCACCGGTTCAACCCAAACCGGTGGGAAAAGTGTATTCCAAACGGTTCGAACCGGTGCCCAAATTAAAAAAAAAACCCGCCTTCATATATTCGTGAAAAATTCTTCTTCTTCCTTCATGTTATTTCATTCCCCTGCTTTCCCCTTCAATTAACCTTCCTTCTTTCGTTCACGCATTGTGGGCTTTCTCACCTCCATTGAAGCGCATTGTGGGCTTTCTCACCTCCATTGCCGCGCAGCGCAACTCCTCTCTTTCTATACATATATACAACTCTCCTCCATTGAAGCGCATTCTGTCGAGCTTTCTGACCTCCATTGAAGCGCATCCGAGCTTTCCAACTCCATTGTAGCAGCTTCGAGGTAGGTAAATTTTGTGGTCTTCCTAATTTTATCTATTGAATAGCTTCGCAATCTAGGGTTAGTCGTTGATTTAGGCCAGGGTATTCCATGTTTCTTTATGGTTTGCTTTGAGATTTTGGGTGGATTATGTTGTAACAGTTGGGTTGGGTTATTCTTTGAATTTCAGTTTACATTTCTATGTTAATTACATAAATGATACGAGTATTAAAGAGTATATATGCATCCTGGATTGAATGCTTCTCTTGTTGTGCAACATTTATAGGTTGGAGTAGATAATTTGTAATTGAATAACTTAAAACTTGAGAGATATGGATGATGAGGGAACAAGTATAACATTCCAAAGCATTCCTTTGTCTCCTGGTTGGTTGTTATGGAGAGGCTTCGAACTAGAGATATGATGCAGAAGTTTGGTGTGTGTGATGAGAATACTTGTTTGTTATGTGGTTCTGCTACCAAAACCCATGCCCATATGTTTTTTGATTGCTCTTACAGCAGAGGGTGTCTGATTACAGTGAATAATTGGATTAAGGTAAAGGAGAGACACTTTAATATCTCTAGAACGTGGCAGCACTGGAAAAGAAGTATAAGAGATGAAGTGAAGCAGAAGGTTAGGCTAGCTGTCTTGACTGCTAGTGTCTATCATATTTGGGCTGCCAGAAATAAGGCTTACTGGGATAAGGCTGTGATTCACCCTGATAAGCTCTATCACAGAATTTGTAGTGATGTTGTTGAGAGATGTCAACAGCTTATTAATTGTAAGTGGAGGAGAGCTCATTGTAAATGGCTATTCCAGCTCAAAAGCTGTTTGCCTCCTTAGGTTTCTGTTTTTGGTAGGTTAGGTTATTTGCACTAGTAGAAAAAATGAAAACCGCACCCCCCTTTTTGCAGCGGTTATTTAAAAACGGTAGGAAAAGAAATGGGCGGGATTCTGAAAATTACTTTTCCCACCGGTTCCTTATAAACCGGTGTGAAATGTTTGTTTTCCCACCGGTTTGAACCGGTGCCAAAATATTTTGTAAAAAAAAAAAAAAAGGGGAAGGAAGAGATTTCGCAGCGGTTCAGCGTAAACCGGTGGGAAAAGCTTATTTAGGACCGGTTCGAACCGGTGCGGAATTTAACCCAGCAACCCGCCTAATTTTAATTACTTCAATTCGCGAAACCTTTCTTCTTCCTTCAATTCATTCCCCTGCTTTTCCACATTGAGTTCTTCGTTCCTTCTCTCGTTCTCGCCTAGCTCACCATTGTTGTCCTTCATTGAAGCGCACTCTGAGCTTTCTCACCTCCATTGCCGAATAAGGCCTATATCACTACTTGTATGCCTATTTTCTATATTTTTAATCAAATTACCTCATTCTTCCTCTTAACATGTCATTCTTACCTAGTTAGAGGCAGCTAAGGCTTGAAATTACATTAAAAGAGCATTTGAAGTGTTTTAAGACGCAATTTCATTCAAAATGGCCCGAATAAGGCCTATATCACTACTTTTATGCCTATTTTCTATATTTTTAATCAAATTACCTCATTCTTCCTTTAGACATGTCATTATTACCTAATTAGAGGCAGCTAAGGCTTGAAATTACATTAAAAGCGCATTTGAAGTGTTTTAAGACGCAATTTCATTCAAAACGGCCCGAATAAGGCCTATATCACTACTTTTATGCCTATTTTCTAAATTTTAATCAAATTACCTCATTCTTCCTTTAAACATGTCATTATTACCTATTTAAAGGCAGATAAGGCTTGAAATTACATTAAAAGCGCATTTGAAGTGTTTTAAGACGTATTTTCATTCAAAATGGCCCGAATAAGGCCTATATCACCACTTATATGCCTATTTTCAATATTTTTATTCAAATTACCTCATTCTTCCTCTTAAATGGTCATTCTTACCTATTTAAAGGCAGCTAAGGCTTCAAATTACATTAAAAGAGCATTTGAAGTGTTTTAAGACGCAATTTCATTCAAAATGGCCCGAATAAGGCCTATATCACTACTTTTATGCCTATTTTCTATATTTTGAATCAAATTATCTCATTCTTCCTTTAAACATGTCATTATTACCTATTTAGAGGCAGTTAAGGCTTGAAATTACATTAAAAGAGCATTTGAAGTGTTTTAAGACGCAATTTCATTCAAAATGGCCCGAATAAGGCTTATATCACTACTTTTATGCCTATTTTCTATATTTTTAATCAAATTACCTCATTATTCCTTTAAACATGTCATTATTACCTAGTTAGATGCATTTAAGGCTTGAAATCACATTAAAAGAGCATTTGAGTGGTTTTTGGACGCAATTTCATTCAAAATGGCCCGAATAAGGCCTATATCACTACTTGTATGCCTATTTTCTACACTTCTTATCTAATAAACTCATTAATTCTTTTAACATGTCATTATTACTTAGTTAGATGCAGCTAAGGCTTTAAATCACATTAAAAGAGCAACTAAAGGGTTTTTGGACGCAATTTCGTTCAAATTAGAGCAATTACTATCATTAATGTTAGTTTGATTAATGATGCGTTATTCTTTAGCAATGTATGTATGTATTAATTACTTACTAACTTTTGTTTTTTCTTTTTAATTTTTTTATAGATTCATATGTGAATTGAAGCACAAGTTTAGCTTGAAGACTACAAATTTAGCTCAATTGTGGTATGAATTATAAACTTAGTCTATGTTTCTTTTTCTTGATTCATGATGAAAGTTTTCTCATGCTATTACAACTTGTGTATTGTTTAATGACAAATTAATGCAACAATATATAAATTCTTGCATCATCATATGCCTAGATACCCGTTCAAGGCTTTCTCATTAGGAGAAAGTCTTGAATAGTCCCCGGTTGGGACCGTTCTTGAACGTTTACTCTCACTTAGGTGGTGAATGTATGTCAGTTTTTTCGATTTTAAGGAACATCTTGGCTTAGCATTTCCTCGATCACCATGTTCTCTGGGTACATATGTGGGTAAGTAATTACCTACGTCGTATACTTGGAGAACTGGGGGGAAATGCTGCCGGATTTTCCTTAAAATTGGAAATCTGATATACATTCACTAGTGAGAGTAAACGTTCAAGGATGGGTTAGGTTGGAGTGATAAGGACCCTTTGGAAGCATATATGCATTTTTGTATCTATATGAATGTTATATGCATGTTGTGTGTTTGAATTTGATTTATATATATATAATAGATGTAGCAATTATACATTATTCGTAATATGTCGCCATGTTTAGAGACAATTTACTTAATGGTGAAGGATCGTGGCTGGATGTATGGTAGACGTGATACTTTGGAATTATTTGATGGGGTTCAAGAGTTTTGTGAGAGGGCTTCATCTTATCAGCGCAGAATGGGTTTCGATTGCCTCTATTGTCCTTGTGTTGATTGTAATAATGTGAAGGTGGTTAATAGTGTTGATATCATTAGAGATCATGTAGTTTGTCGTGGGTTTAGGCTTAAATACCATGTGTGGATTTGGCACGGTGAAGAAGGAGAGTACAATGGGGATGTTATTGGGAATGATGTGCATGATGATAGAAGCAATGATATTCGTGTGGACGAGGAATACAAGAATGATGAATTTATTGCTGATAATGGTGATGAGGATGGATTTGATGATGATCAGGTGGATGAGGTGGAAGATGAAGGGGTGAATGAAATGATGCGTGGTGTTGAAGGTGACGTGTTTGAGTCGTTATCGGAGGCTTCTAAAAAGCCTTTGTATCCTGGGTGCAAAAAATACTCCAAACTATCAGCTGTGCTAACACTGTTTAACATTAAGTCGAAGCATGGGTGAACGGACAACAGTTTTACGTCTTTGTTGACCGTGTTAAGTGAGATGTTGCCTGACGGGAATGAAATTCCCAAGTCATACTATTATGCAAAGAAGCTCATGTGTCCATTTGGTTTGGAGTATAAGAAGATACATGCATTTCCTAATGATTGTATTCTTTATTGAAATGAATATGAACAATCGGAGGAGTGCCCACGATGCAAGAAGTCGCGGTACAAGCGCATGAGTTACAATGCTGGTACGAAGGGACATCCTGCGAAGGTGTTGTGGTATCTTCCCATCATTCCAAGGTTTAAGCGTCTTTTCTCAACACCAAAAGATGCAAAAAAACTTGAGGTGGCATGCAAAGGGAAGAAAGAAAAACAGAATGCTGAAGCATCCAGCCGACTCCCCACAATGGAAGAACATTGATATGAAGTTTGGTGAATTTGGTGATGAAGTCAGAAATTTAAGGCTTGGGTTGTGCACGGACGGGATGAATCCATTTGGCACTCTTAGTACCCAACACAGCACATGGCCGATACTTTTAGTGATCTACAATTTGCCTCCTTGGTTGTGCATGAAACGTAAGTATGTAATGCTTTCACTACTAATAACTGGGCCAAGGCAACCTGGAAACGACATAGATGTTTATCTTGCGCCACTTGTTGACGATTTGAGAAAGATGTGGGACGAAGGGGTTTCCGTGTTTGATGCTCATAAGAATGAGATGTTCACCTTGCGTGCAGCTCTTATGTGGACCGTTAATGATTTTCCTGCATATGGCAACTTGTCTGGGTACAAGAACAAAGGAAAAAAAGCATGCCCCATTTGTACTGATGACACTCCAAGCATACACCTTGACAATTGTCACAAAGAGGTGTATCTGCGGACTCGAAGGTTGCTAAGGCGCGATCACCCGTACCGTAGGCAGAAAAAGGCTTTCGATGGGAAAGTGGAAGAGGGGACTGCGCCTAGGCCATTGACTGGTGAGGAGGTTTATGATCGAGTTAAGGGTATACAAACAGTGTTTGGGAAAACAGAAAAAGCTGCGAATTCAACTGCTCTCTTTAAAAAAGAATCAATCTTTTGGAAGCTTCCGTACTGGAAAGAACATGATGTTAGGCACTGTCTTGATGTAATGCATATAGAGAAGAATGTGTGTGATGCTCTTGTGGGAACGCTGATGAATATTCAAAGCAAAACAAAGGATGGAAAGGGTGCACGGTTAGATCTGGAAAAGATGGGGGTTCGTCCAGAATTGTGGGCTTAGAAAAAGGTTAGAAAGGGAAAGGAACAGGAAAAGAGAGATGAAACGAGTTCGAAACAAGGAAAGGGGAAGAGCAAGGGAAAGGAAAGTCCACAGATGCGTTGAAGAAGAATTATGATGGAAAAGCAAAGGATGCCAAGGCTTATTTACCTCCGGCTTGCTACACATTGTCAAGGGTAGAAAAACGGATGTTTTGTGCATGTCTGTACGGCATTAAGGTTCCATCAGGGTATGGATCTAACATGAAAAGATTTGTATCCTTAAATGGAGAATTGAAGCTGACAAGTATGAAATCCCATGATTGTCATGTTCTTATGCAAGTATTCCTACCAATTGCAATACGTGGTATTTTACCGAAGCACGTGAGGGAAGCTATTACAAGCCTCTGTTCTTTTTTCAATACAATATGCAGCAAAGTGCTTGATCCTTGTGCACTTGATGCTTTGCAGGCGGATGTGGTTGTGACTTTGTGCAAATTTGAGATGTACTTCCCACCCTCATTCTTTGACATAATGGGGCATCTTATTCTTCATTTGGTGCGTGAAATTAAGTTGTGCGGTCCAGTGTTCATGAGGTGGTGCTATCCTTTTGAAAGACACATGGGTACATTGCAAAACAAGGTAAGGAATCGGGCTCACCCGGAAGGAAGTATGATTCAAGGGATCATGGGTGAGGAGATTGGTAATTTTGTGGCCGACTATATAGCTGTTGCTGAACCTATTGGTCTTCCTACTTCTCGACATGATGGGAGACTTGATGGTCATGACACAATCGGGTCGAAACGAATGTCACCTGACCGAGATAAGTTTTTACAAGCACACCTATATGTGTTGCACCATATTGCAGATGTTCACCCATACTTAGATGAGCACATGGCTAGTTTGCGTGATGAATTTCCATCGAAAGGTGAAAGGGCATTGATGCAGATGCATAATAAGAGGTTTGTGAGTTGGTTTCGTGATCGAGTGATGGGTAGAATGGATGATAGTGTCACTGATACAGTAAGGTGGCTTGCTTATGGTCCTAGGGATGATGTTCGCTCATTTGAGGGATATGACAAAAATGGGTACACTTTTTGGACTGAGCGTCAGGATTTGAAATCTTCCTCGACCCAAAACAGTGGTGTAACGCTTGTGGCATCGTCAAGGGAGTTTGCAAGTGCTAAGGACAAATCACCCGTTGATGCAGAGTTATCATACTATGGTCGAATTCAAGAAATTTGGGACCTTGATTATTGTAGCTTCACGATTGCTCTTTTCCGGTGTAAATGGGTTGATAATATCAGGCGTAACGTCAAATATGATGAATTCACTCTTGTGGATCTTAGCCACCTGAATGACAGTGCGGAACCATTCATCCTTGCATCTCAAGCTAAGCAGGTGTTTTATGTAACTGACCCAGCAGATATGAAATGGTCTATTGTGCTAGCCGGCAAAAGAAGAATCCTAGGCATTAGAGATGTCGAGGATGAGGAAGAATATGATGCGTTTGATGACTCAGCACCTTTCACTGTTCCTAGACCTGTTGTACCAAATGACATAGACGAACAAACCAATTATGTGCGATTAGACCACAACGAAGGAATATTAGAATGAGGTACTATTTTCAGCAATTTTGCAATTTTAGGTGTTGAAAGTATTATAAAATGACAGGTTAGCCGAAAATGAATTAATTAATTGTCATAAGTATTATAATTAGGCAATTTATATTTGATTTTATAACTGTACCTTACAAATGTATTTTTAATACAACTACTAACATGTTATGATTGTTATGGCAGGTGATTACATCTCATGGCGGACGATCAGGACCGTGTTTGTGTCGAGGATGTAGAGGATGATGATGATGACTTATCTGAGGATGGTGATGAGTTGTATGATGTGAACAAGGAGCCTGATTTGGGTGAGGCAGAAGATCAGGCTCAAGATGAGTTGAAGCGTAGGCTGGATGCATTTGAAATGGAGGCTGAACAAGCGCCTCCTATTGAAAATGCAGTTTCTGAGACGGTTGGTGAGAACGCTACTTCCCACAATCAAAGCCAAGGACAAAGTGGAGGACGGGTGAGGGCACCGGCTAAGAAAAAGGTGAGGGGTCCGACGACAAGTTTCAAGAAACCCGTCGGTCCCATGGTCCTAGAGTACAACAAGGCGGGCCAACCTGTAGGAAAATTCCGTCGTCCATATGCTATTCACGTTGGCATTTGTGCGCGTAAAATCCCGATTACACTTCGTATGCGGGAAGTACCTCCAGGCTTGATTGACACATTTTGGAATGATACAAGGGCAAGTGTTTTATTTGCATATTTATACAATTATAAATACCTTTACTTTAATGTTATGTAAAAGGGGAAACTAATAATCGACTTTATTTGTGTTTGCAGAGTCTGTTTAATATTTCTAATGATGCCGCCAAGTGAAGGGTGTTTGAATCTTTGCTAGCGGAAAGATTCAGAGGTTTCAAGAGCGAATTAGTTCGTGGTTGGGTCACAAAGACTGTTGTGAAAAAACCAAAGAAGAAGAAAGGCAATGATGATGAAGTCATCAGTGAAGAGCTACTCCCATGGCAAAAATGGCCAAACATATCAAAGGATGATTGGGAAGCTTTTGTTATTCAACAAAGTACAAAGGAAGCAATTGTAAGTTTAAGTAAATTTAATTACAATTGTATAATATATTATCTCTTTTTGAAGTAATAATACTAACAATTCTAATTACGTAGGAACTGAGGGAGAAAAATTCCAAAAATGCAAAGATGAAGCAATACACCCAATGTATGGGGTGTAGGACATTTGGTGAATGGAGGGAAACGTGGGTCAACGAAGGAGTATACCCCACTTCGCTACTAGGGTCGTCCGAAGGACCCTCTTCTTCCACGATCACTACGCTGGTGAGTCGTGCCGGTGATTTCTTCTGTTCACTGCATGCGCGTGACAAGGAGACCGGAAAATGGGCCATCAAGGCTCCGGAAACCAAAGAAATGGCTGATAAGCTCGTAAGCAACTACGAACTTGATGAGAACTCTATGAATATTTTGCATAAATATCACTTATGGATGCTATTGGTTTCTGTTTTTTTTTTTTTTTGCTACAGATTAAGCACACTGAAGAACTGGTTGAAGGCAAGCTCGTCTCAAGTGTAGAAAAAGACCCTTTCACCTTGGCTTTGGGAAAGCCCTACCATCCAGGACGGGTACATGGTGCAGGAGGGTCATTGCTGGGGTGGGAAAAGGTGATGGGTCCAGAGTATACCAAATCAGGAAGATCCCGAGCAAGTGTGAACTCACCTCATGACTTGGTTTCCACGGTGGCATCGATTAAGGAACAAGTCCGCAATGAGCTCGTAAGTGAATGTAACGCTTGGGCAAAGCAAATGAACCTACCGAGCTTGCCTTTCCCCTCGAATACACCCGTCGACTCATGTAGTCACCCAAAAGGACAAGGAGAAGATGATGTACATGGAGACGATGATGCAAATGAGGTAGTTTTAGGATCTAAGGTGGTAGTCATTAATTTCTTGTTGCAGGGTGGTACGCCTACACATGCGGACTCGAGGGAGCTCGATAATCCAGCACCTCATCATTTTCCAGATTTACAGGTGATTTTGTTTAGTTTTATCTTAGTTAATATGGGCAAATTATCAATCTTAGTGAATAAGGGCACATTATCAATTGTGTAAGAAACGACCCCTTGTGATATGTTTGGTTCTAATAACTGATCTTTTAAATTGGTGTAGGAAGAGACCCGTTGTGCACTTCTACACCCAGACGAATCTGGAGCTGTGCACAACTGGCCGAACAAGGTACGGTCCATTTGCGACCGCTTAGGCCACAACATTGCTCGGTTGGGATCAATTCTGTTATTACCGGGTTCGAGGACATCCTAATACCGGTGCCCATAGAGGAAGAGGAGTTTACTACACTTTGGGCGGCAAAAGGTAGTTTTGTGCAGTGGCCGTGTGCTTGGGTAAGGTTGATGAACCAGGTAATTAAGATTTTGGGTTCGTTCGGTACTTTATGCCCGGTTGTTTTCACAAGAGTTAGATGGATTTGTCTTTTCTAACTAATTGCGTGATTTGTTGTATTAGATTTCGCAAAAAAGACAAACTTCAAAGAGGAGGGTGGAACAACCAATAAGCGTTGATCAACCGGTGCCAAAGAAGAGGAGTAAACAAAGGTCGGAGAGTGAAAAAGGGTCGAAGAAGAACTCTTCGAGAGGTTCAGCTTTGCAAGCTACTCCACTTGTTGCTGACACGGTCCTTCAAACGCTGTCTAAGGATTTAACATTTATACACAACCGTGTTAGCATGTTGCCTAGTGACACTCCCATTCAAGTTCCACTACCTAAGGCAATGTTCCACTTTGATGAGGATGCAGTTGCATGGCTTAGCAAAGAAGATGTGAAAGAATTTCTAAGTGGTTCAATGCTTAACATCTCCCTCGTTCAAACATTCATGAGGTAATTTAATGGCAGACACTATTATGTTATTCAGATGCTCGGTGATTGCTTGTCATTTAATTTCCCATTAATATTTTGTTACCATGCATGCAGAGCACTACAGGAGCACTTACTTGAGATTGATTCTCCGTGTCAAGTAGGGTGGTTGTGCCCCGAGCAAATCTCCACTACTAGAATCTTAGGCAACTACCCTAACGTGTTGTACTATGTTGAACGGGGTATCAAGGAATCATTGCGTGCGGGTGACAAGTTCATATTCGCCCCATGTTTTGAGGAGTACGTAGGACCATGTCAAATTCATTTGTTTCCCCTAATTATATGTTGTACACGGCTAATTGTTGACTTGT
The DNA here is from genome assembly GCF_001683475.1 of Chenopodium quinoa. Classification (NCBI taxonomy): domain Eukaryota; kingdom Viridiplantae; phylum Streptophyta; class Magnoliopsida; order Caryophyllales; family Amaranthaceae; genus Chenopodium; species Chenopodium quinoa. Next base: position 8,867,141 of record NW_018745684.1, read on the forward strand.
TTGTGTATTGTCTATTTCTGTAGTGCACATTGGACCCTGCTGGTGATTTGTGTTCCCAGTAACACCATCTTCCTTTTTGATTCAGCTCGATTGCCTCATCCGAAAAAGCTCCTCGTGAAGTCTTTACTGCGAAAGTAAATATAGCTATCTAGTGTTGATTATCCATACTTAACTCATTTATTATATTAGTCATACTAATCAAGTTTGAACTTACTTTTCTATAGTGCTATGAAGAAGATAAATTGTCGAGCTCCTCAAGGCCCTACATGGAAATCACCGATGGTAATGCTACATGATTTTGTGATTTTTATAATAAACAATGCGTAAGATATTGCTAATTTGTTTTGCATGTTTGATTCATTTACTGTGTTCCTATGCTAGTGCGCACAACAAGATAACGGAGTTGATTGCGGACTATACGTGATGATATTCATGTTGGACATAATGAATCATTGTACAGACTTACAACAGCTTGATGAGGTACGCCATTGACTTAGTTAATTTGATTTTGTGGTGTGTTTTGATAGGAGAAAACCCTTGAATTGCGTCTTAAAACCCTTGAATTGTTCTTTTAATGTGATTTCAAGCCTTAGCCGCTTGTAACTAGGTAAGAATGACATGTTAAGAGGAAAAATGAGGTAATTTGATTAAAAATATAAAAAATAGGCATACAAGTAGTGATATAGGCCTTATTCGGGCCATTTTGAATGAAATTGCATCTTAAAACACTTCAAATGCGCTTTTAATGTAATTTCAAGACTTAGTTGCCTTTTTAACTAGGTAATAATTACCATTTAAGAGGAAGAATGAGGTAATTTGATTAAAAATATAGACAGTAGGCATATAAGTAGTGATATAGGCCTTATTCGGGCCATTTTGAATGAAAATACGTCTTAAAACACTTCAAATGCGCTTTTAATGTAATTCAAGCCTCAGATGCCTCTAACTAGGTAATAATGATATGTTTAAAGAAAGAATGAGGTAATTTGATTAAAATATAGAAAATAGGCATAAAAGTAGTGATATAGGCCTTATTCGGCCATTTTGAATGAAATTGCGTCTTAAAGCACTTGAAATGCTCTTTTAATGTAATTTCAAGCCTTAGCTGCCTCTAAATAGGTAATAATGACATGTTTAAAGGAAGAATAAGGTAATTTGATTAAAAATATAGAAAATAGGCATACAAGTAGTGATATAGGCCTTATTCGGGCTATTTTGAATGAAAATACGTCTTAAAACACTTGAAATGCGCTTTTAATGTAATTTCAAGCCTTAGCTGCCTCAAACTAGGTAATAATGACATGTTTAAAGGAAGAATGAGGTAATTTGATTAAAATATAGAATATAGGCATAAAAGTAGTGATATAGGCCTTATTCGGGCTATTTTGAATGAAAATACGTCTTAAAACACTTGAAATGCGCTTTTAATGTAATTTCAAGCCTTAGCTGCCTCAAACTAGGTAATAATGACATGTTTAAAGGAAGAATGAGGTAATTTGATTAAAATATAGAATATAGGCATAAAAGTAGTGATATAGGCCTTATTCGGGCCGTTATGAATGAAATTGCGTCTTAAAACACTTCAAATGCTCTTTTAATGTAATTTCAAGCCTTAGCTGCCTCTAACTAGGTAATAATGACATGTTTAAAGGAAGAATGAGGTAATTTGATTAAAAATATAGAAAATAGGCATAAAAATAGTGATATAGGCCTTATTCGGGCCATTTTGAATGAAATTGCGTCTTAAAACACTTCAAATGCTCTTTTAATGTAATTTCAAGCCTTAGCTGCCTCTAACTAGGTAATAATGACATGTTTAAAGGAAGAATGACGTAATTTGATTAAAATATAGAAAATAGGCATAAAAGTAGTGATATAGGTCTTATTCGGGCCATTTTGAATGAAAATACGTCTTAAAACACTTCAAATGCGCTTTTAATGTAATTTCAAGCCTTAGCTGCCTTTTTAACTAGGTAATAATTACCATTTAAGAGGAATAATGAGGTAATTTGATTAAAAATATAGACAGTAGGCATATAAGTAGTGATATAGGCCTTATTCGGGCCATTTTGAATGAAAATACGTCTTAAAACACTTGAAATGCGCTTTTAATGTAATTCAAGCCTCAGCTGCCTCTAACTAAGTAATAATGATATGTTTAAAGAAAGAATGAGTTAATTTGAATAAAATATAGAAAATAGGCATAAAAGTAGTGATATAGGCCTTATTCGGGCCATTCTGAATGAAATTGCGTCTTAAAACACTTCAAATGCTCTTTTAATGTAATTTCAAGCCTTAGATGCCTCTAACTAGGTAATAATGACATGTTTAAAGGAATAATAAGGTAATTTGATTAAAAATATAGAAAATAGGCATACAAGTAGTGATATAGGCCTTATTCGGGCTATTTTGAATGAAAATACGTCTTAAAACACTTGAAATGCGCTTTTAATGTAATTTCAAGCCTTAGCTGCCTCTAACTAGGTAATAATGACATGCTTAAAGGAAGAATGACGTAATTTGATTAAAATATACAAAATAGGCATAAAAGTAGTGATATAGGCCTTATTCGGGCCGTTTTGAATGAAATTGCGTCTTAAAACACTTCAAATGGTCTTTTAATGTAATTTCAAGCCTTAGCTGCCTTTAACTAGCTAATAATGACATGTTTAATGGAAGAATGAGGTAATTTGATTAAAAATATAGAAAATAGGCATAAAAGTAGTGATATAGGCCTTATTCGGGCCATTTTGAATGAAATTGCGTCTTAAAACACTTCAAATGCTCTTTTAATGTAATTTCAAGCCTTAGCTGCCTCTAACTAGGTAATAATGACATGTTTAAAGGAAGAATGACGTAATTTGATTAAAATATAGAAAATAGGCATAAAAGTAGTGATATAGGCCTTATTCGGGCCATTTTGAATGAAATTGCGTCTTAAAACACTTCAAATGCTCTTTTAATGTAATTTGAAGACTTAGCTGCCTTTAACTAGGTTAGAATGACCATTTAAGAGGAAGAATGAGGTAATTTGAATAAAAATATATAAAATAGGCATATAAGTGGTGATATAGGCCTTATTTGGGCCATTTGGAATGAAAATACGTCTTAAAACACTTCAAATGCTTTTTTAATGTAATTTCAAGCCTTAGCTGCCTCTAATAGGTAATAATGACATGTTTAAAGGAAGAATAAGGTAATTTGATTAAAAATATAGAAAATAGGCATACAAGTAGTGATATAGGCCTTATTCGGGCTATTTTGAATGAAAACGTCTTAAAACACTTGAAATGCGCTTTTAATGTAATTTCAAGCGTTACCTGCCTCTAACTAGGTAATAATGACATGCTTAAAGGAAGAATGACGTAATTTGATTAAAATATACAAAATAGGCATAAAAGTAGTGATATAGGCCTTATTCGGGCCGTTTTGAATGAAATTGCGTCTTAAAACACTTCAAATGCTCTTTTAATGTAATTTCAAGCTTTAGCTGCCTTTAACTAGCTAATAATGACATGTTTAATGGAAGAATGAGGTAATTTGATTAAAAATATAGAAAATAGGCATAAAAGTAGTGATATAGGCCATATTCGGGCCATTTTGAATGAAATTGCGTCTTAAAACACTTCAAATGCTCTTTTAATGTAATTTCAAGCCTTACCTGCCCCTAATTAGGTAATAATGACATGTTTAAAGGAAGAATGACGTAATTTGATTAAAATATAGAAAATAGGCATAAAAGTAGTGATATAGGCCTTATTCGGGCCATTTTGAATGAAATTGCGTCTTAAAACACTTCAAATGCTCTTTTAATGTAATTTCAAGCCTTATCTGCCTCTAACTAGGTAATAATGACATGTTTAAAGGAAGAATGAGGTAATTTGATTAAAATATAGAAAATAGGCATAAAAGTAGTGATATAGGCCTTATTCGGGCCATTTTGAATGAAATTGCGTCTTAAAACACTTCAAATGCTCTTTTAATGTAATTTCAATCTTTAGCTGCCTTTAACTTGGTAAGAATGACCATTTAAGAGGAAGAATGAGGTAATTTGAATAAAAATATAGAAAATAGGCATATAAGTGGTGATATAGGCCTTATTCGGGCCATTTGGAATGAAAATACGTCTTAAAACACTTTAAATGCGCTTTTAATGTAATTTCAAGCCTTATCTGCCTTTAAATAGGTAATAATGACATGTTTAAAGGAAGAATGAGGTAATTTGATTAAAATATAGAAAATAGGCATAAAAGTAGTGATATAGGCCTTATTCGGGCCGTTTTGAATGAAATTGCGTCTTAAAACACTTCAAATGCTCTTTTAATGTAATTTCAAGCTTTAGCTGCCTTTAACTAGGTAATAATGACCATTTAAGAGGAAGAATGAGGTAATTAGAATAAAAATATAGAAAATAGGCATATAAGTGGTGATATAGGCCTTATTCGGGCCATTTTGAATGAAAATACGTCTTAAAACACTTCAAATGCTCTTTTAATGTAATTTCAAGCCTTATCTGCCTTTAAATAGGTAATAATGACATGTTTAAAGGAAGAATGAGGTAATTTGATTAAAATATAGAAAATAGGCATAATAGTAGTGATATAGGCCTTATTCGGGCCGTTTTGAATGAAATTGCGTCTTAAAACACTTCAAATGCTCTTTTAATGTAATTTCAAGCCTTAGCTGCCTCTAACTAGGTAATAATGACATGTTTAAAGGAAGAATGAGGTAATTTGAATAAAATATAGAAAATAGGCATAAAAGTAGTGATATAGGCCTTATTCGGGCCATTCTGAATGAAATTGCGTCTTAAAACACTTCAAATGCTCTTTTAATGTAATTTCAAGCCTTAGCTGCCTCTAACTAGGTAATAATGACATGTTTGAAGGAATAATAAGGTAATTTGATTAAAAATATAGAAAATAGGCATACAAGTAGTGATATAGGCCTTATTCGGGCTATTTTGAATGAAAATACGTCTTAAAACACTTGAAATGCGCTTTTAATGTAATTTCAAGCGTTAGCTGCCTCTAACTAGGTAATAATGACATGCTTAAAGGAAGAATGACGTAATTTGATTAAAATATACAAAATAGGCATAAAAGTAGTGATATAGGCCTTATTCGGGCCGTTTTGAATGAAATTGCGTCTTAAAACACTTCAAATGCTCTTTTAATGTAATTTCAAGACTTAGCTGCCTCTAACTAGGTAAGAATGACATGTTAAGAGGAAGAATGAGGTAATTTGATTAAAAATATAGAAAATAGGCATACAAGTAGTGATATAGGCCTTATTCGGGCCATTTTGAATGAAATTGCGTCTTAAAACAGTTTAAATGCTCTTTTAATTTAATTTCAAGCCTTAGCTGCCTCTAATAGGTAATAATGACATGTTTAAAGGAAGAAAAAGGTAATTTGATTAAAAATATAGAAAATAGGCATACAAGTAGTGATATAGGCCTTATTCGGGCTATTTTGAATGAAAACGTCTTAAAACACTTGAAATGCGCTTTTAATGTAATTTCAAGCCTTATCTGCCTCTAACTAGGTAATAATGACATGTTTAAAAGAAGAATGAGGTAATTTGATTAAAATTTAGAAAATAGGCATAAAAGTAGTGATATAGGCCTTATTCGGGCCGTTTTGAATGAAATTGCGTCTTAAAACACTTCAAATGCTCTTTTAATGTAATTTCAAGCTTTAGTTGCGTTTAACTAGCTAATAATGACATGTTAAGAGGAAGAATGAGGTAATTTGATTAAAAATATAGAAAATAGGCATACAAGTAGTGATATAGGCCTTATTCGGGCCATTTTGAATGAAATTGCGTCTTAAAACACTTCAAATGCTCTTTTAATGTAATTTCAAGCCTTAGCTGCCTCTAATAGGTAATAATGACACGTTTAAAGGAAGAATAAGGTAATTTGATTAAAAATATAGAAAATAGGCATACAAGTAGTGTTATAGGCCTTATTCGGGCCATTTTGAATGAAATCGCGTCTTAAAACACTTCAAATGCTCTTTTAATGTAATTTCAAGCCTTAGCTGCCTCTAACTAGGTAATAATGACATGTTTAAAGGAAGAATGACGTAATTTGATTAAAATATAGAAAATAGGCATAAAAGTAGTGATATAGGCCTTATTCGGGCCATTTTGAATGAAATTGCGTCTTAAAACACTTCAAATGCTCTTTTAATGTAATTTCAAGCTTTAGCTGCCTTTAACTAGGTAAGAATGACCATTTAAGAGGAAGAATGAGGTAATTTGAATAAAAATATAGAAAATAGGCATATAAGTGGTGATATAGGCCTTATTCGGGCCATTTGGAATGAAAATACGTCTTAAAACACTTTAAATGCGCTTTTAATGTAATTTCAAGCCTTATCTGCCTTTAAATAGGTAATAATGACATGTTTAAAGAAAGAATGAGGTAATTTGATTAAAATATAGAAAATAGGCATAAAAGTAGTGATATAGGCCTTATTCGGGCCATTTTGAATGGAATTGCGTCTTAAAACACTTGAAATGCTTTTTTAATGTAATTTCAAGCCTTAGCTGCCTCTAATAGGTAATAATGACATGTTTAAAGTAAGAATAAGGTAATTTGATTAAAATATAGAAAATAGGCATAAAAGTAGTGATATAGGCCTTATTCGGGCCATTTTGAATGAAATTGCGTCTTAAAACACTTGAAATGCTCTTTTAATGTAACTTCAAGACTTAGCTGCCTCTAATAGGTAATAATGACATGTTTAAAGGAAGAATAAGGTAATTTGATTAAAAATATAGAAAATAGGCATAAAAGTAGTGATATAGGCCTTATTCGGGCCATTTTGAATGAAAAAACGTCTTAAAACACTTGAAATGCGCTTTTAATGTAATATCAAGCCTTAGCTGCCTCTAACTAGGTAATAATGACATGTTTAAAGGAAGAATGAGGTAATTTGATTAAAATTTAGAAAATAGGCATAAAAGTAGTGATATAGGCCTTATTCGGGCCGTTTTGAATGAAATTGCGTCTTAAAACACTTCAAATGCTCTTTTAATGTAATTTCAAGCCTTAGCTGCCTCTAACTAGGTAAGAATGACCATTTAAGAGGAATAATGAGGTAATTTGAATAAAAATATAGAAAATAGGCATATAAGTGGTGATATAGGCCTTATTCGGGCCATTTTGAATGAAATTGCGTCTTAAAACACTTCAAATGCTCTTTTAATGTAATTTCAAGCCTTAGCTGCCTCTAAATAGGTAATAATGACATGTTTAAACAAAGAATGAGGTAATTTGATTAAAAATATAGAAAATAGGCATACAAGTAGTGATATAGGCCTTATTCGGGCCATTTTGAATGAAATTGCGTCTTAAAACACTTGAAATGCGCTTTTAATGTAATATCAAGCCTTAGCTGCCTCTAACTAGGTAATAATGACATGTTTAAAGGAAGAATGAGGTAATTTGATTAAAATTTAGAAAATAGGCATAAAAGTAGTGATATAGGCCTTATTCGGGCCGTTTTGAATGAAATTGCGTCTTAAAACACTTCAAATGCTCTTTTAATGTAATTTCAAGCCTTAGCTGCCTCTAACTAGGTAAGAATGACCATTTAAGAGGAAGAATGAGGTAATTTGAATAAAAATATAGAAAATAGGCATATAAGTGGTGATATAGGCCTTATTCGGGCCATTTTGAATGAAATTGCGTCTTAAAACACTTCAAATGCTCTTTTAATGTAATTTCAAGCCTTAGCTGCCTCTAAATAGGTAATAATGACATGTTTAAACAAAGAATGAGGTAATTTGATTAAAAATATAGAAAATAGGCATACAAGTAGTGATATAGGCCTTATTCGGGCCATTTTGAATGAAATTGCGTCTTAAAACACTTCAAATGCTCTTTTAATGTAATTTCAAGCCTTAGCTGCCTCTAACTAGGTAATAGTGACATGTTTAAAGGAAGAATAAGGTAATTTTTTTAAAAATATAGAAAATAGGCATACAAGTAGTGATATAGGCCTTATTCGGGCCATTTTGAATGAAAATACGTCTTAAAACACTTGAAATGCGCTTTTAATGTAATTTCAAGCGTTAGCTGCCTCTAACTAGGTAATAATGACATGTTTAAAGGAAGAATGAGGTAATTTGATTAAAATATAGAAAATAGGCATAAAAGTAGTGATATAGGCCTTATTCGGGCTGTTTTGAATGAAATTGCGTCTTAAAACACTTCAAATGCTCTTTTAATGTAATTTCAAGACTTAGCTGCCTCTAACTAGGTACGAATGACATGTTAAGAGGAAGAATGAGGTAATTTGATTAAAAATATAGAAAATAGGCATACAAGTAGTGATATAGGCCTTATTCGGGCCATTTTGAATGAAATTGCGTCTTAAAACACTTTAAATGCTCTTTTAATGTAATTTCAAGCCTTAGCTGCCTCTAATAGGTAATAATGACATGTTTAAAGGAAGAAAAAGATAATTTGATTAAAAATATAGAAAATAGGCATACAAGTAGTGATATAGGCCTTATTCGGGCTATTTTGAATGAAAACGTCTTAAAACACTTGAAATGCGCTTTTAATGTAATTTCAAGCCTTATCTGCCTCTAACTAGGTAATAATGACATGTTTAAAAGAAGAATGAGGTAATTTGATTAAAATTTAGAAAATAGGCATAAAAGTAGTGATATAGGCCTTATTCGGGCCGTTTTGAATGAAATTGCGTCTTAAAACACTTCAAATGCTCTTTTAATGTAATTTCAAGCCTTAGCTGCCTCTAACTAGGTAATAATGACATTTTTAAAGGAAGAATGAGGTAATTTGATTAAAAATATAGAAAATAGGCATAAAAGTAGTGATATAGGCCTTATTCGGGCCGTTTTGAATGAAATTGCGTCTTAAAACACTTCAAATGCTCTTTTAATGTAATTTCAAGCCTTGGCTGCCTCTAAATAGGTAATAATGACATGTTTAAACAAAGAATGAGGTAATTTTATTAAAAATATAGAAAATAGGCATAAAAGTAGTGATATAGGCCTTATTCGGGCCATTTTGAATGAAATTGCGTCTTAAAACACTTCAAATGCTCTTTTAATGTAATTTGAAGCCTTAGCTGCCTTTAAATAGGTAAGAATGACCATTTAAGAGGAAAAATGAGGTAATTTGAATAAAAATATTGAAAATAGGCATATAAGTGGTGATATAGGCCTTATTCGGGCCATTTTGAATGAAAATACGTCTTAAAACACTTCAAATGCGCTTTTAATGTAATTTCAAGCCTTATCTGCCTTTAAATAGGTAATAATGACATGTTTAAAGGAAGAATGAGGTAATTTGATTAAAATTTAGAAAATAGGCATAAAAGTAGTGATATAGGCCTTATTCGGGCCGTTTTGAATGAAATTGCGTCTTAAAACACTTCAAATGCTCTTTTAATGTAATTTCAAGATTTAGCTGCCTTTAACTAGGTAATAATGACATGTTTAATGGAAGAATGAGGTAATTTGATTAAAAATATAGAAAATAGGCATAAAAGTAGTGATATAGGCCTTATTCGGGCCATTATTGAATGAAATTGCGTCTTAAAACACTTCAAATGCTCTTTTAATGTAATTTCAAGCCTTAGCTGCCTTTAACTAGGTAATAATGACCATTTAAGAGGAAGAATGAGGTAATTTGATTAAAATTTAGAAAATAGGCATAAAAGTAGTGATATAGGCCTTATTCGGGCCGTTTTGAATGAAAATACGTCTTAAAACACTTCAAATGCGCTTTTAATGTAATTTCAAGCCTTATCTGCCTTTAAATAGGTAATAATGACATGTTTAAAGGAAGAATGAGGTAATTTGATTAAAATTTAGAAAATAGGCATAAAAGTAGTGATATAGGCCTTATTCGGGCCATTTTGAATGAAATTGCGTCTTAAAACACTTCAAATGCTCTTTTAATGTAATTTCAAGCCTTAGCTGCCTCTAAATAGGTAATAATGACATGTTTAAATGAAGAATGAGGTAATTTGATTAAAAATATAGAAAATAGGCATAAAAGTAGTGATATAGGCCTTATTCGGGCCATTTTGAATGAAATTGCGTGTTAAAACACTTCAAATGCTCTTTTAATGTAATTTCAAGCCTTAGCTGCCTCTAACTAGGTAATAATGACATGTTTAAAGGAAGAATGAGGTAAGTTTATTAAAAATATAGAAAATAGGCATAAAAGTAGTGATATAGGCCTTATTCGGGCCATTTTGAATGAAAATACGTCTTAAAACACTTCAAATCCTCTTTTAATGTAATTTCAAGTCTTAGGTGCCTCTAAATAGGTAATAATGACATGTTTAAAGGAAGAATGAGGTAATTTGATTCAAAATATAGAAAATAGGCATACAAGTAGTGATATAGGCCTTATTTGGGCTATTTTGAATGAAATTGCGTCCATAAACCATTCAAATGCTCTTTTAATCTGATTTCAAGCCTTAGTTGTCTCTAACTAGGTAAGAATGACATGTTAAGAGGAAGAATGAGGTAATTTGATTAAAAATATAGAAAATAGGCATACAAGTAGTGATATAGGCCTTAATCGGGCCATTTTGAATGAAATTGCGTCTTAAAACACTTCAAATGCTCTTTTAATGTAATTTCAAGCCTTAGCTGCCTCTAACTAGGTAATAAGGACATGTTTAAAGGAAGAATGAGGTAATTTGATTAAAAATATAGAAAATAGGCATATAAGTAGTGATATAGGCCTTATTCGGGCCATTTTGAATGAAAATACGTCTTAAAACACTTCAAATGCGCTTTTAATGTAATTCAAGCCTCACCTGCCTCTAACTAGGTTATAATGATATGTTTAAAGAAAGAATGAGGTAATTTTATTAAAATATAGAAAATAGGCATAAAAGTAGTGATATAGGCCTTATTCGGGCCATTTTGAATGAAATTGCGTGTTAAAACACTTCAAATGCTCTTTTAATGTAATTTCAAGCCTTAGCTGCCTCTAAATAGGTTGTAATGACATGTTTAAAGGAAGAATGAGGTAATTTGATTAAAAATATAGAAAATAGGCATACAAGTAGTGATATAGGTATTATTCGGGCCATTTTGAATGAAAATACGCCTTAAAACACTTCAAATGCGCTTTTAATGTAATTTCAAGCCTTAGATGCCTCTAACTAGGGAATAATGACATGTTTAAATGAAGAATGAGGTAATTTGATTAAAAATATAGAAAATAGGCATAAAAGTAGTGATATAGGCCTTATTCGGGCCATTTTGAATGAATTTGCGTCTTAAAACACTTCAAATGCTCTTTTAATGTAATTTCAAGCCTTAGCTGCCTTTAACTAGGTAATAATTACCATGTAAGAGGAAGAATGAGGTAATTTGATTAAAAATATAGAAAATAGGCATATAAGTAGTGATATAGGCCTTATTCGGGCCATTTTGAATGAAAATACGTCTTAAAACACTTCAAATGCGCTTTTAATGTAATTCAAGCCTCACCTGCCTCTAACTAGGTTATAATGATATGTTTAAAGAAAGAATGAGGTAATTTTATTAAAATATAGAAAATAGGCATAAAAGTAGTGATATAGGCCTTATTCGGGCCATTTTGAATGAAATTGCGTGTTTAAACACTTCAAATGCTCTTTTAATGTAATTTCAAGCCTTAGCTGCCTCTAAATAGGTTGTAATGACATGTTTAAAGGAAGAATGAGGTAATTTTATTAAAAATATAGAAAATAGGCATACAAGTAGTGATATAGGCCTTATGTCGCCTATTTTGAATGAAATTGCGTCCATAAACCATTCAAATGCTCTTTTAATGTGATTTCAAGCCTTAGCTGTCTCTAACTAGGTAAAAATGACATGTTAAGAGGTAGAATGAGTTGATTTGGCAATAAATGTAGAGAATAGGCATACAAGTAGTGATCATATAGGCCTATGTATTAAATTTTTGCCTAACTTAAATTGTAAATGTATTTTTACATACATAACCTAAGTAATTAGTTCTAGCTACATAATTTTTGTTTAACCAAGTTTTACAAGGTATAGAAAGGAGGTCCATTGACAAGCAAAGAGCTGAATGAAGTTCGAGACATGTTAGCGTCTTTCATCACATATAATTTAATTTGAACTTGTTAACTTATACATTAATTATTAGTATAGTTTGTAAATATAACATCTTTTAATGAATGAGTTGTAAAAGCTATATGACATTTCATTGTATCGCATTTACGGTTATTAATTAATATTTATGTATTGTTGTTATTATTCCAATTCAATGTAAAATTATTATATTATTATTATTTTAATAATAATAATAATAATAATACGGGTAATAATAATAATTATTATTATTATTGCTATTATTATAATATATATTAATGGCAGAATTAATACAGGATGTACAGGTATTTAATTATTTTTAATTAACAAAAAAATTTTAAAAAAAAAAAACAGGTTTTTCCCACCGGTTTACACATTGAACCGGTGGCAAAAACAATTTCTAAAACTGGCGGGCTAACTTTTCCCACCGGCTCAATGAGTAAACCGCTGGGAAATGTCACGGTTTTGCCACCGGTTCACCCCAAAACCGGTGGGAAAAGTCTTCAATCTGTAGCATTAATCAAGCGTTTTTGCCACCGGTTCACTTCAAAACCGGTGGGAAAAGTTCTTTTTCCCACCGATTTTGAACCGGTGGGAAAGCTTTGAGGATTTAGCACCCCCCAAATTAAAAACGGTTCAAAATCGGTGGGGAATGGGTGTTTTGAACCGGTGGGGATTAGGGTTTTTCGCCTAGTGTAAGCAGATATAGGAGCTTGAAAGCACACTAAAATCAGTACAAAAATAACACTCAAACTTCCTGAACATGCAATAGATTATTTCAACTTTTATCAGCAGATTTCTTTCCAGCTATCCAATATATCTGAAGTTAACGAACAGTTTCTTCACAAGCCTTTGAGTCATCTTCCATCCAACCTCACCAGCAAACCCAACAACATTGTCCGATTTGTCCAATGCTTGAGCAGTAGCAAAACATTCTTCGATATTCCATTAAAAGATTAGGTACTACATTAACAAAATTTATCTTATCCAATGATAAAAATATATCATCAATTTAAATTCAACATTATTTTTCAATCTTATATAACTCATCTATTGTTAATCTCATAGACCCACACAAATAAAAATACAATTTTATGAGAATACCAAGTGCAAACAATATTTACAGGCACATAAGCATATTTTAGAAGTTGAACATCATGAAATTCTTGGTTTAGATATGCAACTCAACGACTAACACAATCAGTGATTCATTTATTTTATTTTAGAATTGAAAAATTCATTCGCCACCTAAGCAAAATTAACGAATGATATTTAAGGATTTAAATTCAATTTTCATGTAGCTAAAGAACGACGAATAATGAATGAGGATTTAAATAATTAAAAAAAGGCAAAAAATTATCTTTTGATATTAGAGATTTAATCCAAATATTCGATAAATATGATGTAAATGGAATTTTAAATTTTATATTATTTTGAATTAATTTAACTGTAATCAACAAATGAAATCGCGTTTTTTTTAAGAAGAAATTGCATTTTTAATTACCTTAAAAATAAAAATTATACATTTTTAATAAAAATTTAATCACATATTATAGGGATTTATATACTAAATACTTAATAATTAAAAACTCTTTATTTCCTCGATTTATGTAAAAGAAATTAAAATAAAAATAACAATATTTTAGAGATCCATAGATCAAAATAAATAAAAAAAAAATTGTGCATCGCACGGGTTTAAATCTAATGTGCTATAAAAATAGAGGGAGTACTTTTTAATGTTTCATGCTTAGCAAGCTAACTCATCATAAGCGAACCACTTAAATCTACCCGAGCGCTATCATTCACTCTACGTTAATCTGTCTTGCATCCGAAAAGGCGTCGGGTGGCAACCAACATAACACACGCAAGTCCCCAACAAGAACATACGAGAAAGGACATGAAATGAGCAACAGAAAACGAAATATCGAAGCACAGAGATAACATGAGAGAAAGAGAAACAACAATGGTGGTCATTTCACTGTACAGAGGAAACCTCCATAGGTTACCTTCCGACGTACCAAGAAGGTGGTTAATGCCGACTCATGGTATTTCTATCAAGGATTTCCAATCTTTTCTTTGTCGTCGTTCCAAGGCGCTCTCTCTCTCTTCCCTTCTTCATTTTCTTCTGTCGTCGAAAACCCTAACCCAAATTTTAATTTAAATCCTAATAGTTCCTTATCGCCGCCACCGCGGCCTAATCAATCGGATTTCAAGAGCGAGTGTTGAAAACCCTAAGTTGGATCATGAAATATTTTCTTTTTTTATATATCTTTGCAGCATGTTTGTTGATCATGGAAATGTATTGCTTATGGCTTTAATAACTTATCTAATTGTAGTAATGCTATTTTTTTTATTGATTTATTTATTTACTAGATGAAAGCCCGTGCGATGCACAGTTTCTTAACATAAATCTCACGAAAATATATATATTTTAATTAGACCTTATAATATTTTGGATAATATGTAATTTTATATAATATATAATGTGGCATTCTTATTATTTTTATGATACTTATGGAAATTGATTTATAATTAATAAAAAAAAATATATAAATATGATATCTCATTTGTTGGATATAGATTAAATTATAATATTTAATATGAAAAGATAATTTTTTTTAATTTTAAATAATTTAATCCTGAAATACTATTTGTAATTGTTTTTAACATATGTGATACATAAAACACGGATCTCTAATTTCATTGGTTGGAATTATACCTTTTGCTGTATAATATGCTTTATAATTTTGTCACCTCTATAAAACTTTATAAATTAATTTTTCTATAAATTTCTATTGGAAAATTAATTTTTATTATGTTAGTTATTAAAATATTAACGTTTTTTCATTAATCATAGTTTTAGATAAAAATTTCAATATAAATAGATAAGTTTTTGTTTTTAAAATAACCCAAACTATTAAATCATCATTTGTTATTGTTTAATCTACATGACAATTGAACTTAAATTATTGAATCTTATTCGTCAATTTTGCTTAGGTGGCGATTGAATTTTTTAATTCTAAAATAAAATATAAAACTCATTTTTCATTGGTCGAAATAATATCTTTTGATATGTGGTGTGCCGAATGCTCCCAAAAAATACCTACGATTATTTTTAGTTAAACCCGTGCAATGCATGTTTTTGATAATTTTATTATTTTTATGCAACTTAAAATGCGACCTTATTGATTATTCTTAGTTGTATGGAAATTGAACATATAATTAATAAATAAATTATAAATTTGATATCTCATTCGTCGAATTTAAGAATAAAAGATTTAATATTAGGATTAAATTTTAAATGTGAAAAGATAATTATTATTATTATTTTTTTTTTTTTGGTTTTTCAAATACTTGTATAATTTTAATCCTAAATCACTATTCTTACTTTTTTTTAACCTACGTTATGAAACCCCATGCAATGCACTCAAGAATATCGATCAAGAATATCGATTCTTATTTATA
The DNA here is from genome assembly GCF_001683475.1 of Chenopodium quinoa. Classification (NCBI taxonomy): domain Eukaryota; kingdom Viridiplantae; phylum Streptophyta; class Magnoliopsida; order Caryophyllales; family Amaranthaceae; genus Chenopodium; species Chenopodium quinoa. The sequence goes on from NW_018745684.1 coordinate 8,882,711, forward strand.
CGCTAAGTTTTTTATTATTATTATTATTTGGATATTTTACTATTAATAGTTTCAGACAAAACCATAAAATAATTTAATTAAATTGCTATAGCCTATTAGAAAAGTATAATATTTTTTTTATGTAATTTAATGTGACCTTATCCATTAGTTATGTGACAATTGGATTTATTAAAAAAATAAATAAAATAATACGTAAATTGTAAATATGTTATCCTATTCGTCAGATATTAGGATAGAATATTTAATGTGAAAGATATTATTTTTGAATTTTAAATAAATTTAAATCCTGAATCACTATTATTGTTAAATAAAGTCTCAAATCTCATTCGCTAATTTTGCTTTGCTAAAATAATTAAAATCCTAATAAATCACCATTTATCGTTTTTACCTAAGTAGCAAAATTTTTAAATCTCATTTGTCACTTTTGCTCAGGTGACGAGTGAATTTTTTAATTCAAGAATAAAATACAAATATAATTTTTAATTGGTCAAAATCATATATTTACTTATGTGGCGCGCCGAATGCTCTCGAAAAATATCTACTTTATTTATATATATATTAGATAAAAATAAGTTTTTTTTAACAAAGGATACAAACAGATTACATATTAATACTAAAGAAAATAAAATTAACCGCTGCTTCTCCAGCAATTTGATGAGCTCGATGAACGCGCTGACGATCCACCTTGTGTATACTACAATACTGAAAGGTTGAGCCAAGTAGTTTAATTTTACGAATGAGCCAAAGGTAAGCAACGTTACCATGGCCATCCCCCCGAAGAAGGGTAACAAGATTATATGAATCAGTAAAAATCGTGAGGGAATGAAACCCTCGATCAAAAGCCCGTTGTAACCCATACATGCATGTCAATGCCTCCGCGTGTAAAACCGAAGTAAATACCCTGAAGTTACTTCGAGCAATGATCCGATCATCCAACGGGTCATCATTATCCAAGCACCCATCCCATCCCAGCTTGTTGAGAATATTTGAACCAAGACCCATCTATTTGTAGAGAAAGTAAAGCATTCCCATGAGTACTTAGTCCAAGGCTCCAAGATGAGCTGTGTAAAACCCAGGCGGAGGAGAAGCACCACCATCACCCCCCGCAACATTAGGGGTGCTTGTAGAAGCGTCCGAGTTTACAAAGATTGTATGTGTGTCCATTACCTCCGCGAACTGTGAATCAAACGGCCGGGACGCGCTAGAATCCCTAAACATCCTAGAATTCCGACATAACCACAAACTCCAAAGCGTACCGACGAAGGTACCTAAGCGAGTACTTGAAGGCCCATCCTGACTAATTAAAAGTCAGATATAATCTTGGATCTAATATGAGAGAGAAAGGTCTCCATTAAATTATAAGCGGATATCGAGGCATCAGCCCCTCCAAACTGATCATGCACTAAAGCACATTCTGAAGAGATGCTGTAAATCCTCTGGTTTTGAACGACAGAGGTCACATAACACATCTTGAATTGGAACACCTCTGTGATGGAGTTTGACCTTAACTGCAAGAGCACGATGTAGCAGTTTCCATAAAAACAACTTCCATTTAGGTTGTAACTGGAGAGACCAAAGAACTTTCTAGAAAGAATCATTACAAGAATATGTGGAAGTAGGAGAAAGTTGTTGTTGAATCATTGCATAGCCTGTTTTCACCGAGTACCTTCCCGATGGGGTACTCGCCCAATAACGGAAGTCTTCCTGCGTCGTATCAGGTACCTCCATTGCTAGGATTGTTGAAGCATCCACAGGAACAAACCAGTCGACTACTTTAATAGTATCCCACCCTAGTGTCTGAGGATGGAGAAAAAACTGACAGGATGAGCTGCAGAATTTACCAAAGGAATTTCGGGTTTGAATTCAGGAATGCAACCATTGACCCAATTAGCCAAACCAGCTAGAGTAGACCGCCCGTTACCAATTTCCCACTTGCAACCCTGTTTTAAAAGAGTATCCGCCTTTAGTAACCCCCGAAGGCCATATGAATGCCGACTAGAAAGTAGGTCGACTGTGAGGGTTGTTGGAAAGAAAGGTCGTACGCGCACTGAAAACTTTAGAAACTAGCAATTGTGGGATGGAAAAGAGTCTCCAAACCTGTTTCATAAGCAATGCCTTGTTTAAGGAAGACAAGCAGCGAATGCCCAAGCCACGAGGAAGATGCATGGTATCCTTATTAACCCAATGCATACCTTTAGTATCAGAATGCGCCCAGAAGAAGTGTATGAGTAAGGAATCAATTTTCCCAGTAACAGAGACAGGTAACTCATAGCAAGCGAGAACATGGGAAGCCATTTCTACAAGGATAGAGTTAATAAAAATTAAAGAGTTAATAAAAATTAACTTTTACGATTGTGAAAGCTGGATAGCATTTAAACAATTAATTCTTCCAATTAATTTGTCGATGATGAATTGAAAGTGGTCTTTCTTTTTTCCGACGAAATCAATTGGAGCCCCAAAATGATGATCGAACACTTGAACATGCTTCATTTGGAATATGGATTTGTAACCTGCCTGAGTAGAGGTACAAATATTCGGGCTAAACTTAATCAAGGATTTTGACAAGTTTAGCTCTTCACCTGAAATCTTAGTAAAATCGTTGAATGATCTGCATGATATTAGTACAGGAAGCAGACGTTGCCGGAAAAAAGATGAGAGCGTCATCCACGAAGAATAAATGCGAGATAGAAGGGCTCGTTCTGGACAACTTGATTCCTTGGAAAAGATTCAAATCTTGTCCCAGATGCAACATACGAGAGAAAATATCCATGCAGAATAAGAAAAGATACGGGGAAATGGGATCACCCTGTGAAAGACCACATTGTGGTTTAAAGGTGTCCGAGATAGTACCATTGATCAAGGATTTGTAAGAAACCATGGCAAGGCATTGTTGGATCCTCTGTAACCAATGTTGCGAAAACCCATAGGCTTTTAAGAACTGCAAAAGAAAACTCCAGTGAACTCTGTCATAAGCTTTGCTTATATCAACTTTGATCAAAGCAAGCCAATTAGTGCCAGTTTTGAGCAATTGATTTTCTCCATTAATTCATGGCTCAACAAAATATGATCCGTCATAACGCATCCTTGAACAAAGGCGTGCTGAGATTTTGAGATGAGAAGAGGAAGATACTGGCGCAATCTGGCCACCAAGCATTTAGAAGCGCATTTGTACACGGTGTTACAAAGGCTAATCGGTCATAAATACCCCATCTCTGTTAGGGTACCAATCTTAGGAATCATAACAAGGAGGGACTGATTCCATTCTTTCAGGAAATACCCCGTTTGAAAGAAACTTTGAATGCCTGAAACAACCGATTCTCCCACGACGTCCCAGTGAGATTTGAAAAATTCAACTGTAATTCCGTCTGGACCCGGAGACTTACAGTTCCCTAAAGAAAACATTGCGATTCGAATCGCAGAAGTAGAGAAGGGGCGTTCCAAATTAGCAAGTTGAGAGGAATTAAATGAGGAAGATCTAACTCACGCAGGACGATATCAATTTCTGGATCATAAGGAGGCATGCATGCAATCACTTTTAAAAGTTTTTTTGAGATATTGCACAACAACACGCTGAACATCCGTCTGCCCATGTTGGAGAATTCCAAGGTCATCAAGTAACGAACTAATCTCATTTTTCTTCTGTCGACATTTGACCTTTGAGAACAGTAGTTTAGACGGGCAATCGCCTTTCAATATCCAATTTTTCTTGCATCGTTATCTCCAGAATTGTAGCTGCAATAAGATACTCTCCTTTGAAGTAACTATATTTTTCATATAGAGAGAGGCATTAGTAACCGATTGAAGTAACTCTCCATCATTGGAAAGATCCTTTGGAAAAAATTTCCAATCAACTCCCCAAAATTTCTTATTGTTGAGACACCAATTCCCGACTAGTGACTTTACATGTTCCAGATTCTTTGAGAGAATGAACATTGGTGAGCCAGAGATGTTTCTTTGCCAAGTAGTGAGGACGAAGTCATGTATTTCTTGAAAGTTCAGACACCAATTGTCCAATTAATATGGACGGTTTGACTGTCTTTGAAACGGGGATTCATCAAAGAAAATAGCAGCAGTATCAGAAATGAGAATCGGTTGATTGAGTAAACGACTATCAGGATAGTTATGAAACCAATCAGAGGTCATGTAGGCCCGATCCAAATGGTGTAAAATGAGTTGATCAGCATCCTTATTATTCGTCCAAGTATAGGGAGGCCCCTTGAAGAGAGTTGCAAGTAAACTAGACTTAAGTCTAAATCAATAAAGGAATCCCAACCCTTAATGACATTTGACCCACCCAACCTATCGTAATGGTGCTCAATTTGATTAATATCTCTAATAATCAAGAAATTAGGAGCAATAGCAAGTAAATCTAAAATCAAACCCCAAACTTGAGGTCTATCATGTTTACTAAAATCAAACCCCAATCTAGCTATAATTTACTAAATTTAAGGTACAAAAATCTAATTATGGATTACAATCTATTCAACTGGAAGTATGGATTACAGAAAAGGCCAACAAGATTTGAGAAGTTTTGAATTAAGCCTAGCCTTAACAAAACAACAATGTGCATCATGTTTACTAATTTTTTAAGCCTAGAAGAAACGGCATGGTTGATGATGGAAGCCATTGTAGTCCTTGAATAAAAGGACCGATAGTGAATCTCATAGCCTCATCCCTATTTGTAATTACGTGGTACCCCTTCCATCGTACCCTCCTAGTCGTATCAGCACCAGGACCTCGATTAGCATACTCACCATAGTACAACGTATCCAAGGCAAAGTTACCAGCCCATGGCATCCATCCTGCTGGATGGATAAAGTCTGCAAGCATTGACTGCATGATTATTGTTGTAGAGTATTCCTTCCATGGTCTTCCCAAAAATGTTGGGATTTTGAATCTGTCAGCAAACAACTTTTGCTCCGGAACAATTCTGCAGTTATGAATAATAATTCCTGTAATTTCTCGGTGATCCTTTTTGCCTTGTGCAGTGACTGTGTTTTGTTGATTGTCCATAGGCTTTCGGACAACTATAAGCGAGTTTTGTATGATTGCGCTACCATCTCCGAATATGAAGTCTACTGTGCCTGAAATCACACAGTTTCGGTAAAACTGTCGATGTGCTTGTGGGTATAATGTGTCTTGATATCCATCCATCCGACAATTATAAAATGCAGACATGTCTGATTGTACGCGAAGTGCCACTGCTTGGTGTCCCTCTGCACCTGCTGTGTTTTGAAAGCCCATCGACTTCCCAATGAAGCCATTTCCAATTACAGCTGCAAAATTGCATTAACATTACTACAAAACTCTATCTACGCGTTGTCTTTATTATTCTCAGTGTGATGGATAACATACAATTAATTTGTGTGAAATTAAACTAACTTACCAAAGGTAGCTGTTTTATATGTACTAACACCATCGCGAAAACTTTTTCTTCCGGTGACAATGGTCCTACGAGGTCCATCTCCATACATATATACATTAGTTTGATCTTTTGTTATAAGTACTTGTTCATTGTATATCCCTGCTTTGACATAGATAACATATTTCCCTTGTAAATTCTTTGGATATGCTTTAAGGGCGTCGTTAATAGTCTTGAATTGTCCGCTTCCATCTTGAGCCACGATAACATTAGGCTTAGGATTATTAGTATTAATCCTCCCTAATAATTTTCTATCTTCACTTGAAAGCCATGTAGGGAAACCATCTTTATCAACCTTAGGGACATTTTCATTCGTATTAAGAAGTCGTCGAGAGTAATTGCTTACATTTATATTAATGCCAAAATGACTAAAAATCGGACTAATCTCGGAAACAATAGCAAGCATGTTACTAGTTAGCTGAGATGCATTATCAAGACCTTTAGTCATTTTTTCCTTCAAATCAGAATTATCCACACCATCGAGACATGATTGTTCGTATGCCACGGTAGCACTTAGCCAATTTTTCAAATCGTCTTCCTTATTCTTCATCGTAGACATATTGACATCACTAACATCCGAAAGCACAGCTTGTAACTCATCCGTAGCAAGCCGCAACAATTCCTTACAATCCTCGAACGCCATTTTATTCAAAGGATCATTCGCTTCTTTCCCTATAGAGTCCGACTTGTCAATACCTTGTTTCACAGCATCCATAGTCGCCATGATGGCAGCATGAATGTAGTCTTGCAAGGAGGCACTTTGGTTTTTCGCAACCGAGGCGAGGCTTTGGACACATGCTTCTTTGTAATCTGTAGGACTACATATAGCTTGAACTGCTTTGGAGGTTGAAGATAAAGGATCAGGTTTATGCTCATTAGCATAATGGGTACGACGTACAAAATAAACAAGACCAACGGCTACACCAACTATAATGATAATTGATATTCCTAATCCAATCAACTTTCCCTTCATTTTATATTATTTTTATGTAAAGAATACCAATTGAATCTCAAGATAAAGTTATGCTAGCCAATTGGTAAGGAAAAAATCACTTTTATTTTGTGATTAATATAGAATTAAACATTTTATTATTATCTTATTTTAGATTAGGCTTCCTAATCTTGGGGATTCCTTGTTTAGGCATTAACTAATAATAGTTTAGACAACTACGTAATTATCATTTTGAGCTATAAATTCTATATGAAAATGTTTGGACGAAAATTTACATATTATCTATTTTTTCCATTGTTTTTCCTTATTTAAAACTAAGCTAAATTAAAGCTGGTATATCTAGAAATCTTTTTGCTAATATTTTGGTGATTAACTTTAATTAAAGCCAATATTTCAACCCCGAATGTTTCTTTCTTCATCTCTATTTTTTGATCTTTAGCATATTCTTGAAACCTAAAATAAAAGATAATTACTATTTAAAGAATAAAGAAGTTTTGTTAGTTATACAAGTCAGCAACAACAATGATTTATCAAATTATAATTTGTAAATTAATAGTATGCTTACGAATGTTAAAGTTAGTAATAGTAAAAAAAGTGTTAACAAATACATGTAGTACGTACAATATTCCATTTTAAACTCAACTAATCAAGTTGATGAAATAAAGTAAGTATTATGATATTTAGTATATTTATAATTTGCAGTAGTTTTATGCTACAAAAAAAAAATAGAGAAGGTCGGACGGGGGACAAGTTCACGTAAGAAAAACTAAAGAAAGATAATGGACGAGAAATTGATAAGTTCATAAGAATGATTGAAAAAAAAAAAAATAGTGTTGGAATAAGAAATAACGAAAAGAAGTGAAAGAGAAAAAGTGTCTAGACTCTAGAAGAGAGGGGAAAAATGGGCACATGGAGATTGAGATAAAAAGTCATTTTTGGTCTACCACTCACAAATTTTAGATCAAGTAATTGATTTGAAACATGTTAGAACTGCCTATTGTCAAAGTAAAACGTGTTGAACCATTTTGACATAAATACGGTCTATGCAAATTGTAGGGGTAATAGTGTCAGCATGAAACTGATACAATGATCTATTAATTTAATTTACCGGACCAAGCCCGCCTAACAAATTTAACTCACTACTTGTTGAATTTGACACACTCTTTTGATTGTTTCAGAATAATTGACACACTCCCTTAGACACATAATTTGTGAAAAATAATAGATGAAGATCATTAAAAGGAAAACTTGCCAATTACAACCGGTAAAATTACCCATTTTGCGAGTTACAACCATCACTTTTTATTTTTACAAATTATAACCAAAAAAATCACCGAATATTTTACACTACGACCAAAATCCAATTTGAGGCCATTTTTTCCAGGATATGACGTCATTATATCAATCGGATTTTGATTGTAATTTAAAATGTTTGGTGACTTTTTTTTTTAACTTGCAAAAATAAAAAGTGATGATTGTAACCCATAAAATGGATACTTTTACTGGCTGTAATTAGCAAATTTGTCCTATTAAAATGTGTCATTTAATAAAGAGCTAATTGATTTGATTTATATTATTAAAACAAAGGATATGCATGTGAGACGGGGAAAGTTAATGAATCATGGTAAATACTTCGTATAATTTAATACTCCCTGTGTGTTTTAATAAATGTTACACTTTGACCGGCGCATAGTTTTAAGCAATTTAATTGACTTAAATAAAATAAGAGGTGAGTGGGGTACTTGGAGTATGAAAATTTATAAAAGAAAGATAATGTGGTTAATAGTTTATTAAAAAGTAATTCATGTGGTCAAAAAGAATAATAAAAAATAAATAAATAAAAGGTAATAGTGGATTGGGGGGGACCATGAAAGGAGAAATATATAATATTAAAATGTAGTTTATTACCAAAAAAGAAAGTGTAATACTTATTAAAATATGAAGGGGGTAGTGGTGATCCTTTGTCATTTATAATGTCTTACTTATAGGTGATGGTGAGGTCAACAAGTTGACGTGGGCTGTAGAGAGACTTTTAATCCGATAGTCAAACCTGGTGAATTTGCGCCACTCCATCCAAGCATCCATTACCTATGAACGTATCGAAGCTAATCCCTCATGCCGTTTTCGATCCGCGCAAAGACTAATCAAAGGTAATTTTTATTTGGTTACTTGACTAAACTGCATGAAATTGGTAGTCAACACTTAAACTTCCCTCTTTACGTAATTCTTTCAAACTACGAGAGAGAACATATGCTATTCATACTATGTATATCTTTTTACTACTAGTTATTTCATTTACATTCGACCAATCCGTTACTCCCTTTAGCTGACTAATCAATTAACCAAAAGCAAAATTAGTTCATTGGAAAGGGTAACCATAGCTATTAAAGAAGATGGAATTGCTATTGTTTGCTGGATTTTCACCGGTTCAATTACGAGAGGGTCTTATTCCTCAAACTGTGGATCCAATTTTATGAGATACTCAATCTGCAATAATATCAAACGAACCCTTGGTCCAAACACATTAAGTGGGAAAAGTAACTAGTGTTGAAAATCCAAACACCTTGCCAATTTTTTAATTAATTATTATTTATTTTAAAAATAATAAAGAAAGGGAGATGCCCACGCGTTAAACATGCGCGTGAAGTAAGAAGCACAAACCACTCGGATTAATCCGATTCATAGTGAGGCGTTTCATGATTGAGTCAACCCAGCGATCGATTCTCTTTCCTCCAACTCGCTTTTCAAACCCTAATTTCTCACCGAGTTATCCTAACTCGTTCGATTCAAATCGTTACTCGCCGATTCTTCATCTTTTCTTCTCAATTTCGCCCAATTTCTCTGTTCAATGCCTAAAGCATCATCACCGGAACATCAATTTTGAAAAAAACAGGTAATTTTTCTTTGATTTTTTTTGTTTGTTTTTTTTTGTTTTTTTTTTTTTTAAGATTTCGACATTTTTGATAGAATTTATTGACCAGAATTTGCAGCAACGTTCACATTTTCAGGTTTATTTATTTATTGTTTGTGAAAAATTTCTGTAAATTTTTAATCTTTATAAGGTTTGATCGATGGTTTTTGTATAATCTTAAAATGTAAATGCAAATTTTGCTTGTATTTCAATTGTTGTATCTGTGTTCAGTAGAATTTTACAGATTTGATCTGATGTATGAAATTATTATTAATTTTAACGATACTTGATAAGATTAAAATGTACTATAATCATTAATCAATGTGCATTGCGTAATGGATTTCTTAGACTCAACATGTATGTGTTCAAGTGGCAAACTTGACCATGTAATGGAAATTTTGAACATTTTGGGTTAAGATAAGATGTCAAAGTGTCTATAACCATGTCGGAGTATCGAGTACTACGTATCGATAGTATACTTGTAAGCAAGATGAAATGAAGAGAGTGTAACATAAATTTACAAGGATGCAGTTTGAATTTTGGATGGTAAAATAGGGTTAATGGTGAAATGAAGTTGTCTTATTGGTTGGAATGTGTAGGTTGACATCACTGAAATGAAGTTGTCTTATTGGTGTAAGAATAATTCCTTTGTGATGCATCTTCATAAATAATGGCTAAAAGATACTTTAAAGGGGTAATTTGGGTAAGGTTATGTACATTCGACCCATCTTACCGTACATAGAGTAGGCGTTTTGTTAGAAAGCTTGGTATGATACATGAATCAGACGTTTAATGCTGATCGTTGTAGATTATATCGTGTCCACTCCAAAGGAGCTGCTTCTTTTTTCCTCATTTGTCATTGATAGGTGTAGACAAGCATTACAATCGCCATTTCCTAGCATACTAGAGCAGTAAAGCTACTTTACACATTGTTACATTAGTTTCCATTTCGAGTCTAGGGGTGTTTGACCTTTCTCTCTTTTGTGTCCTGGCTGAGTTTTTATTTTTTGATGCTCATGTTGCCACAAGATAACTCCGTCTTTGCTCTTGCCTGCTTTCCTTAGTAGTATTTAGTGTCCATTTCAAATCTTTTTGACCTTCTCATACTTGCATAGGTTGCATGCCTTAGGTCTAATTATCAGAAGTTCCGAATGTATCTTATAGTTAATCAAAACTTGACTGTGCTAATAATGTTTTATTGGTCAATTGATTTTTTTTTTTTTGAATACCTTCTTGCAATTTCTTTGCCCAGCTCATGTAAATTCTATTAATGTCATTTTAATTGTCAATTTCTGTGCTTGTAACTTCTTTCGTCTGATCAAAACTTCATGTTTTTATTTGCATAATCTCTAAAGCATGGAGTAAATGTTGAACTTCTGGAATAGTAAGTTTTATGCTTGGTCTACAAAATGATGGGAGAGATGGCCCCACTCCGTCCAGCTGGATATGTTGACCCTGGTTGGGAGCACGGGACTGCACAAGATGAGAAGAAGAAGAAGGTCAAGTGCAATTATTGCGGGAAAGTTGTTAGTGGAGGTATATATAGATTAAAACAACACTTGGCTCGAATCTCGGGAGAAGTAACATACTGTGAGAGGGCTCCAGAAGATGTATACTTGAGAATGAGAGAAAATTTGGAAGGCTGCCGCTCCAATAAGAAGCCAAAGCTATCTGAAAATGATGAACAGGCATATTTGAATTTTCAGTCTCCTGATGACGATGATGATGCAATGGAGAATATTGATTATAGAAGAAAAGGGAAAAAAGTAATGAATGATAAAAGTTTAGTTTTAAATTTGACTCCTCTTCGCTCATTGGGATATGTTGACCCTGGTTGGGAGCATGGTATTGCTCAAGATGAGAGGAAGAAGAAGGTGAAGTGCAATTACTGTGGCAAAATAGTCAGTGGAGGCATCAATAGATTTAAACAACACTTGGCCAGAATTCCAGGCGAAGTTGCGCCTTGTAAAAATGCTCCAGATGAAGTTTTTATGAAGATTAAGGAGAATATGAAATGGCATCGCACAGGGAGAAAGCATAGAAGGCCAGATGCCAAGGAAACACCATCTTTTTTTGTGCATTCTGATGATGAACCTGAAGAGGATGAACCAGATGAAGACCTTTTGCATCACTTGAACAAGGATAGAGTAGTTATGGGGGGAAAGAGACTGGGCAAAGATTTCAGGAGGGGTTCCAGTGGAATGTCATCTGGAAGTTGCTCTGAGATGTTCTTGAAAAAGCATAGGCAAAATCCCACCATCTTGAAAACTTCAATGAATCATATGCCACTGACTTACAAACAAGGAAGTTGCGGACCAAACAAAAGGAATCGCAAGGAAGTAGTGTCTGCCATTTGTGAATTCTTCTATTATGCTGGGATCCCAATGCAAGCAGCCAACTCCCTATCATTTCAGAAAATGCTGGAGCTTGTTGGTCATTACGGACCAGATCTAATAGGCCCTTCAAGCCAGCTGATATCTGGTCGTTTTCTCCACGATGAATTGTCGACAGTCAAAAGCTATCTAGCTGAGTATAGGACATGTTGGGCAGTAACTGGTTGTTCCATTATGGCAGATAGTTGGAAAAATTCACAGGGTAGGACTCTAATCAATTTTTTAGTCTCCTGTCCTCGTGGTGTCTACTTTGTTTCGTTAGTTGATGCTACTGATGTAGTAGACGATCCCTTAAGTTTGTTCAAGTTACTTGACAAAGTGGTGGATGAGATTGGTGAGGAAAATGTTGTTCAGGTGTGTAACTTTGGTTCCTTTTTTTTTTTTTTTTTTTTTTTAATTTGTTTTTTTTTTTTTATTTTAAGTATGAATAGGCAACTATTAGACTAATGAAACCTTCTGTCTGATTCTTCTCCCATAATTTTTCTTGTATATGCTATAGGTAGTTACTCAGAATACTCCGAGTTATAAGACTGCTGGAAAGATGCTTGAAGACAAAAGAAAAAATTTGTTTTGGACACCATGCGCTGCCTATTGTATAGATAGAATTCTTGCAGATTTCACAAAGATAAAGCTGGTTGGTGAGTGCATTGAGAAAGCTCAAAAAGTTACAAAGTTCATCTACAACCGGATATGGCTGCTAAATCTTATGAAGAAGGAATATACAGGGGGGCAAGACATTTTAAGACCTGCTATTACAAGATATGCTGCTAACTTTATTAGTTTACAAGGTGTATTTGACCATAGGATTAGTCTTAGAGAAATGTTCCAATCGAGCAAATGGCTTTTGTGTCGCTTTTCAAGACCAGATGATGGCAAGGATGTGGAGAAAATTGTATCAAATGCTTCGTTTTGGAAGAAAATGCAGTATGTCCTGAAATCAGTACACCCTATTCTGCACGCACTCCATAAAGTTGACATCAACAGTAATCTGTCTATGCCATATGTATATAGTGACATAGTAAGGGCAAAACTTGCAATTAAAAGCATTCATGGTGATGATGCACGCAAGTATGGTCCCTTCTGGAATGTGATTGACAGTCACTTAAGTTCTTTGTTCCATCATCCATTATGCGTTGCTGCATACTCTTTAAATCCAGCCTATAGATATCGACCAGATTACCAGGCGGTAGGTTTAACTGAAACTTTCATTTATAAGTGTACATTTTACAGTTTTAAGGCTGATCTTTTGCTTTGTGAACGAAGAATCCAGAGGTGGTTCGTGGACTAAATGAATGCATCGTTCGCCTTGAACCAGACAGGGGGAGACAGGTTTCTGCGTCCATGCAGGTTAATATGTGCCTGCAATTTTTCATCAAGATTCATTATTGAAAAATAAAATAAATCTGAACCCAATTTTCTCTAATGACAGATCTCTGACTTTATATCTGCTAAAGCTGATTTTGGGACTGAATTGGCAATCAGTACAAGAACTGAGCTTGATCCAGGTGATGAGACTTATTATTGAATTTATTTTTGTTTCTGTTTGTGGTGAGATAGTCCTGAGACTCCTGACTGTAGAAAGGAACCAGTAGTACCCAAAATAAGGCAGTTATCCAATGTCATTGGTTATACATGTTCTGAAATCATTTTTTTCTCATCAGCTGTATGGTGGCAGCAACATGGTGTGAATTGTTTGGAATTGCAGCGTTTAGCCGTACGCATACTAAGTCAAACCTGCTCTTCTTTTGGATGCGAACATAGTTGGAGTATATATGATGAGATTCATTGTGAAAGGCAGAACCGTCTAGCGCACAAGAAATTGAATGATTTTGTGTATGCTCACTATAACTTGAGACTGAGGGAGCGCCAAATAAAGCAGTCGAATGAATTATTATCACTTGACAGTGCTCTTCTAGAAGGTTTACTTGATGACTGGGTTGTAGAGGCAGGAAGACAAGCCATTCAAGATGATGAGGTATCATCTAACCCCCCCCCCCCCCTCTCTCTTTCCCCACAACTTTGCCTTCCCTTTTCTTTTCTTCTCCCCCGCCTTATCATTAATCACCTTCCAATTGTCAATGTACTTGTCATTTTGGGAGATTGCTTAACATCAGATGAGTTGGAATTTGCTTTTTCCTCAGCAGGGTATATTTGACCATGAAGATGGATCCAGCTATGATATACTCGAGTATGACGATGGTACCTCAGATGTTATGAGGAGGGGATCTCTAGATATGGTGACACTAGCAGATGTAGAGCCCTTGGAAGTACATCCTAACGCAGGTCCAGCCACAGATGATGCTGAACTTGATTTCCTTGATGATGACTTAACTGATTAATTAACAGACCTTTGTCAACATGACTAAAATAGCAAGGTATATCATTTTTATATTATTATTATTTGAGGGTGTAACTAAGTATGGCTAAATGCTAAACTGCATACATATGTCTTACAAGTTTGAATGGAATCCCAATATCTAAATCTTATCTTAACTGAAAATGGATAACATAATAGAACATAGCAATTGAGAGTCTTTATTGTAACTTAAAAACCAACTCTCTAAAATTAAAATTATTTTGTTCGAAATTTTTGCCTTCATGCAGCTCCTCTTCTGGCACCACAAATTGTTGCCAGGACTTACATTTTCTCTGCTCTGGATTGTATATAGTTGGATGCATCTACCTCGAAGTTTATCAAAGAGATGTCTCTGGGTTACCTTTGCGGCCTGTCAGTAAAGAGGAATTGTTTAGCCCCATTTCAACTGTTAGTACCTTATGTTAATTACCCATTCTAAAATTTCTGACCGCTTCTCCAAGGATTTGCTCCCTTGTCTCTTTATCAGGGAGTCAAGTTCTCGTCTTGAACTTCGAATCAAGAATTTGTTTTCAGTTGAGGTCCAATGTTCCTTGCTCAAGTTTCAAGGACTATCAACCAGCAGTCCAGCAGGCGGACATAAACATCACAATTTGAACTCAGGAAAAAGATTGTTTCCTTTATTATATTGCGGGATTTTTTGGAGTCTGCATCATCTTGATGATTCATTTTGCTTAACAGGTGATTTTTTTTCAAATTAATGATCTGTATCTATCTTTAGCTGCATGAATGAGAAGGTTGTATAGATTTTGTGCAATGTAATCTTATCAAATTTGCATTGTGAGGTTCCCCATTTCCAAATCAAAACTGTCAATTCTTTGTTCAATAGTTTTGTTGGAAGATCTTCCCCTATTTTCTTAAAAAAGGAAAAATTGTAATGAGTATACTTCACGCTTGTTTAACCACATATTATGATTTATACGTAAAGTAAAATATAGTCATGTGGGGTCTTGTTAGATTTGTCTCGTAAAACTATATCAACTTCTTATAATTTTTACTTATATATAATTATAGATATTTAGCATATAAAATGTGCTTTGAGATAAGTAATTTCATAATTGTTGCAATATTTATGTAGCAGAGGAAGTATAATAGTGAAATAGTACGAGTAAAAATAAAATATTTATAATTTGGTTAACATTTATGTCATCCAAAAGTTGGTTAAAACTTTAAAATATACTTGGACTATGTATCATGATTTGAGGTTTTTTTTTTTCTTTTTCTTTTTTCTTTTTTGGGAGAACTGCAAGGACAGTGATGTAAAGAGATTTGATCTCAAGTTTTGAGTATCATCCTAAAATTTTAACTAATTTACTTAATTGGCATTTATATAATTTGAGTAATTAAATACGGTATGTTTTACAATAGACCAATGGTACATGATAAAGAATGACATGAAAAAAAATATTAAGCTAAATTTCAGATTTTTATTTCCCTTAATTATATGTGAATGTGAATGATCCTACACACCTTACATCACAATTACTCAATCAGGCCAATCCTAAGTTTAAATTGGCTATTATAGTAGCGTGACGCATATTCAACTACACATCATTACTCAATCATCTCCATTATCATCATCATTAGTCTACAATCATTTTGGATTATTATAATGGGCAAGTTAACGTTTGATTATGTGAAACGCTAAACATCGCCCACAAATTACCACATAAAGCCCACAAATATGTTATGATTTGACCATTATGCCCTTTTGCTAAAATTGAGATAATCTCGGTGTAAAAAATGTGGAGCCGTATTGGCTCGTCGGGGGAGACCGGATGGCAGGCCGGAGATGCGGGGGACGCCGGAGGTACGTCGTCGTCGACGGAAAACGAGGTAAGTGACCGCTAAAATTCACGGTTTACCGTCGTAGTGGCTACGGCGCCTAGGGTGGACGCCCAAACCGTAGCCTGGACGTCCAAGCCGGACGCCAGAACCACCAGAGTGGCGTCCAGGCTAGACGCCCAGACCACCTGAGTGGCGTCCAGCCCAGACGCCCAGACCACCAGACTGGCGTCCTGGGCAGACGCCACTCCACTGGGTGAGGCGGTCCTGCCAGGCGCCAGTCCAGTGGGTGTGGCAGCCCTGGCAGACGCCACCTTTAATAATTAAATTTTATTTTTTCCTTTTTGATTTTGTTGTTGTTTTTTATTTAATTTTTTTGTGAAAATAAAAAATCGAAAATGATTTTTTTTAAAAATTCGAAATGGGTTTTTTGTAAATTAAATTTGAAAATTCGAAATAGGTTTTTTTAAAATTAAATTTGAAAATTCGAAATGGTATATTTTTAAATTTAGTTTGAAAATTCGAATTGGGTTTTTATAAAAATTAAGTTTGATTATATATAATTATGTTTTTTTTTGTGTTAATTATGTGGAAATATAGAAATTAAATGTATTATCCGTTAAATGTATTTATTGTAATATATAATTGATGCAGGAATATGGTGGAGACGGAAATGATTACAGTGAGATATTTGGACATGATGGTCCATTCGAAGAAGCTCAACAGGCGATTGATTGGGCAAAACAGGTTGCAATTGCAGCTGGATTTTGCTTGGTAGTAGCAACTCATAAATCTCAACGGGATGGTAGAATGGATCGCATTTTGAGATGTGACCGTTATCGCAAAAGAGAAGAAAGAGATTTTCGTACAGCCACTCGGTTTGACACAAAGCGGAAAGGTTGTGGGTGTGAGTTCAGAGTAAAGGTTCGACAACTACGGAGTCGTGACGGTTGGGAAGTGATAGGTTACTCTAAATGGGGGTATCACAACCATGAGATGATAGTATATGAAGAGGGTCATCGACAACTGAGCGGCTTAAGTCCTGCTGCGAAACTAGTTGTGAAAGAAATGAGTGATGCTCAAGTGAAGCCTGCTAAAATATTAGCATCTGTGTTAGAGAAATTTCCAGAAGACCATCCAAACCGAAGACACATCTACAACGTCAGACAGCAACTCAGGTTTGAACGGTCAGAGGGAAGGAACCCTATACAGCAGCTGCTACACCAGGCACAATCACGTGGTTACCTGTTCTGGTTTGATTCTGATGAAGATACAGCGGAGGTGACTCATCTTTTCCTTGTGCATCCTGATTGTGCTGATATGATCAAGTCTTGGCCATTTGTGATTTTGATCGACTCAACGTACAAGACAAACAAGTACAAGTTCCCTCTGGTTGAGATGGTTGGGATGGCTCCAACGAACCAGAACTTTCTGATTGGTCATGCAATCATCAGGGATGAAACGGCTCCAAGTTATTATTGGGTTTTGGAGAAGCTGAGAAACTACATCGGGCCTAATGTTCATCCAGCAGCCATCGTCAGCGACTGTGAGGGAGGTCTCTTTGCCCCCATAGCAGAGCTGTTTCCCGAATCGAACCACTTATTGTGCACATGGCACATCAACAACTGCGTGAAAGTGAAAGCCTACAACCTTTTCAGGAAGAATTTGGAAATGGCAGAGAGATTGGTGAATGGTAAGTGGCGGAAGATCCTACAGGCTACCACAGAGGAAGCGTATGAGCGAGCATTGGCTAACTTCAGGGATTCGTACCAGTGGTGTCCGGCACTGGTGGACTATGTGATGCATCAATGGGTCCCTCATAGGGAAAAGTTTGTCAAATATTGGACAAACCAGGTACTTCATTTTGGGAACACTACAACATGTAGAGTTGAGAGCGCTCATAGAGCTATCAAGGACTGGATTGATTCATCGACCGCTGCTTTGGATACACTGTTCGCTAGACTGACCAAGTCAATTGAAACTCAGAAGAACGACATCAGGAACTCTCTAGAGGACTCCAGACGACGACATGGTACGATGTATAGCCATTTTATATTTAAGATTCTCCATGGTCGTGTGTCGCACTACTGCTTGGGGTTGATTCTCACTGAGCTGAACAGGGTGAGGGACTTGGCTGACGAAGTGTATACTCGGTGTGGGTGTACTATTTCAGTAACTCATGGATTACCTTGCGCATGCACCATTCATCGCGTTATTACAGAAGAAAGGGCGTCGTTACATGTTGATCAGGTCCATTCATTCTGGAGGACGCTTGTTATTGGTGAGCATGCAGACAATCAAACGGCCGACCGTGAACAGGAAGAGTTGGAGCAGTTCCGTTCGATGTACGACCGAGTGTCCTCCAGCCATCCTTCTATTATTCGTGACGCTACTCATGTGCTTCATGACATGTTCCACCCGTCTAACTTAGATTATGAGGAACCCGAAGGAGTTGACCGTCCTCGAGGTCGACAGCGGCGGAACAGGAGTGCGTTTGAGTATATCCGTGGTCATGGTCGTGGTCGTTCTCGTGGTCGGACATCGTCATCTAGTCGTAGTCAATCTTCATCGTCTGTGAATATGCCCCTGAGAACTGGTACGTTTTGGTTGTTTTTATTGCACATAGTTTTAAAGTGTTACTCCTGTCTTCTTAACTGTCTATAATTAATTATTTGGTGAATAGGAAGAAACGATGTTGATCAGTTTCCATACAAGGAAAGGATACCTGCGATCATCATGTCGTACGTGGAAGGGTGGAATGATGTAATCGGAGATGGTAACTGCGGATTCCGGGTCGTGGCTGATGTTTTTCAAATGGGCGAAGACAACTACGGTTTGGTGCGTGAGTTGATGTACAGCGAAATTGCCTCTAACCGAAATGTTTATCGTCATGTGTACGAGGATGACTTGGATGGCGCTCTCCGACGTATCCGGTGGGGAGGTGGACCTTGCGGCGAAAATCATTATTTTGACGCGCCCCTAGATCTGTTTGCCGTTGCAAACATTTACAAATGCGCAGTCATGCATTTCGGCCTGGGAGTGCATAGTCAAGCTTATTATCCTTGTACCACGGTTCTCCCTTGGCGGTCGCGTGAGACTGTCACCACACCGGTCAGAGAGCTAGCTATTGCGTTTCTTGGGTCGTCATACAGACATTTCATCCGACTAGACATGTCAACCGATTTTCCGGTGCCACCGATTATACCTCGGTGGTACAACATTCGCACAACGAGCGTAGAGGGTTGGGATGCGCTATATAATGACCGGATCCACGAATGGAACACCCTAGCTGCATTTTAGTTTTTCTTGTTTACATTCTTTATTTGTAATCTTATTTGTACGTTGCTCTTTTAATGAGAACATTAATATTTTATATTGTATTGCTTACTGCATTCTATATGTTGCATGGGTAAGTTGCGCGGATCCACGAACGGTTATATCAAAATTTAAAAACAGCACTGATAATATGTTTAAGTTGGAAGCTAAAAGAACAATCTAAAATGTTACAATTTTACAACTCCGCTGTCCATAATCGAGCCACCATCGGAAACTGGTCCCACGTCCCGGTCATGATATCCGGCCATTCCACGACGTACTCCCTCGACGATGCAGGTCGGACCGCCTTCATCGGGCAAGCCGGGGGAGGAGGGACAACTTGGACAAATCCAAGTTGGCGAAGACAACGCTGGGGCATGTACGCTTCGACGATGTCACGATACTGAATGAGTCCCGTGTACAGGGTCCTGGGTACCCTAACACTAGGGTTCGGGCCGAAAGGCATCCAGTTCACCTGTACAATTACAACATATAAAATATAATAACATGAATATAATATGTGCAAATAATAAAATGTAGACTCTATAAATAAACGTTACCTCTAAGGGGGACAGCCTGTCCAGCAATAACCGTATCGATCGGAGGCGGTCAACGGACTTCTTCTCCGAGCGGGGACTCCACGCACAAGCACGCGGCATCCCCTCATCAATAGGAACTGGGTCACGATGTGGTCGCAATGCAGGAAAATACTCGTATATCCAAGTCTGCAATAGAGTCAGACACCCAGTGATACCTGCCGCGTCAGCCCGACTCGCAAATCCTAGTTGGCGATACAAATACGCCAACGTAGCCGATCCCCAAGAAAACTGGCCTACACTGTCGGGGTCACACGCCTCTACGATGTCGCGTGGCCTGAGCTTGTTTCCGCCGCTCTTATCCGGAAACAAGGTACATCCGAGGAGTAGAAAAACATAAGCACTCAGCTGTGCGTCGGGCGTCCTACGTGCACTCGGGTACAAACACCGCTGCAACACAGATGCGATCTTCACACCTCCGTGTTCCCAAACACCTAGCGCCTCGGTGTACAGTGCAGCCCTATCCACCGCCAACAACTCCGCCAGCGAATCTGCCTGATCCGCATCAGCCACAGCACAAAGTCGTTTACCCTCAACACGAATCCCCAGAATGGCCTCGACGTCATGTAACATGATCGTCATCTCACCGAACGGAAGGTGAAAAGAGTTTGTATCCGGCTGCCATCGCTCAATGAAAGCCGTGATCAGCGTATTGTCAATCTTATCGTGCATGGTGGCAGGAACGTGCTTCACCCCAGTGCCCTCCAGTCGCTCGAACATCTCGCTCTCCGCCGGCCAGGCCTCAGCCCATGTACGCAAAAAACTACAAGTCTTTTCCCGGGTATGACATTTCAACAACCCCGTAACTGAAGGCCTCTCCTGGTCCTCCCAAATACGGGCAGCTATGTGTCCTAGAAAGCTAGGAATCACACTCCCGTCAACAGGCCCACCGGGCACCTCACTCCTAACAACCCAAGAATCATTACCCGCCCTCGACCGTTTCCTGCTTGCCCCAGAGACAGTGGACGCAGATGATGTGCCAGATCTACTAACAAATCTACCACCCCTACCCTTACGCACCTCCACCATATGCGTCTCGTACATGTCATCAACCCTCTGACTGAATGGACCGTAATCATCATACGGTCCACTGCCATCGTCCACATCCTCATCCTCATCTGCGCCCTCCTCCTGCTCCTCCTCCTGGTCACCCTCCTCAGCATCATCATCGTCATCGTCATCCTCATCCCGACGGTGGATCCGTTCTCTACGAACTGAGGCCG
This sequence comes from Chenopodium quinoa, assembly GCF_001683475.1. NCBI lineage: Eukaryota > Viridiplantae > Streptophyta > Magnoliopsida > Caryophyllales > Amaranthaceae > Chenopodium > Chenopodium quinoa. Next base: position 8,903,682 of record NW_018745684.1, read on the forward strand.
AAATACCACGGGATCTGACATGTCTATGTCCCGACCTCTCCACTGAATAACTTCTACTAAGAAACTCTATATTCTTCCCCCCACCATGACGACCCTACACAAAATTTTAAAATATATAAACATACAAAAATTTATACGATAAATAATCATCATCCCAAATCAAATACACTAAAAACAAACAAATAATAGTAAACAAAATATAAACGTAGAAAAAATACAACGAAATTGAAAAAATTTATAAAAATAAACAACAAAATATAAAAACAATTCAAAATTATATTACAAAAAAAAAAAAAAAAAAAATTTAAAAACAATTTTTTAGAAAAATTTAAAAAAAAAAAAAAAAAAAAAAGGGGGGCGCCCTGGCTGGACGCCCAGCCGGCGGTGGTGGCGCCAGATGCAGACGCCGCCACCAGTTGGCTGGCGCCTGGGCTGGACGCCACCGCCACGGTTGTGGCGTTTAGTCTAAGCGCCGCAACCGTGGCGGTGGCGTCCAGCCCAGGCGCCAGCCAACTGGTGGCGGCGTCTGCATCTGGCGCCACCACCGCCGGCTGGGCGTCCAGCCAGGGCGCCCCACCGCGTTCACGGCGGTTTTCCCCCTTTTTTTTTTTTTTTTTTTTTAAACAAAATATACCTTTCCACCTTGGGACATCCTTCCCTCCGCCGCCGCCGCCACTTCCTTGCCTTGCCGCCTCGACATTGCCGTTATTTTGAATTTTTTTTTTTTTAGAGAGGTTGAAAGAAGATGAGCAATGAGAGTGTGAGTGATGAGAGTGTGAGTGATGAGAGTGTGAGTGTTTTTTTTTTTAAGGTCAAGGGCAATTTTGGGAAACCAAGTGAATTTTGTGGGCTTTATGTAGTAATTTGTGGGCGATGTTTAACAAATCGGCTTATGATTGGAGTTTATACTTGTATGTATCTAAGTATCTTTATCCCACTATCTCTCTCGCAAATGGTTATCCAAATTTGACAAATGTAATATTCTTTCAGTATTTGCCTTATCCATGCTAGTGTATAAGTCAAGTAAGATTTATTGGCTCGGTAAGATTGTTGCGTTGAACTTAAGAGGTTTGATTTTTGTAGTTTATCAAATGAGAGTTATTAGAGATTTGAAGGTAATGATCTCTTTATCTCTTCGGTTCTTCCTACATATATGCCTAACTTGCAAATATAGAACAGATAAAATTATGAAGCCGGGTTGAGATATGGTCGAGGCTCTTCTCCTTTATCCTATTTGGAGTATAATATTAGTGTACAGTAGTTATGGGACAAACAAAAGAGTATAGAGGATTAAGTAGATCTATATGCAAGAGTTTGAAAAGAGATATGAAGGGTTGACCTTAATGGATACATATAATCCTTCCGTCCACAATAATAGCTATGTATTATCCTTGAAAATATCTATAATGTACTGACATTTTGTTACTTAGACTAAAAAATTTTCTTACTTAACTCATGTGATGTAGACCCCTTCACTAGCTATTTTTCTCTCGCACTCTTATGGTCTCACACTCTCACCCAACCATATTAAATTCCTTATTTTCTTAATATGTATGCTGAAGCCTAATAGGAAGGATTTTTAGTCTATTCACATGGAAAGAGAGAGTGCAAAGATCCATTATTGAAGGGTTTTTGTTTTTTGTTTTGTTTTTTTTTGAAATTAAGACATGAATAATCACATGTTTTGAAATTAAAACAGTAATATTATGTACAACCGTGTTCTTTTTGAGTTTGTCACAATTCCTTTAAAAAATATTCACATGTTTTGAAATTAAAATAGTAATATTATGTACAACTGTGTTCTTTTTGAGTTTGTCACAATTCCTTTTAAAAAAAAGTTTGTCACAACTCACAAGAATAATATAATACGAAAGTATAATTATAATGAGCTATGTGATCCAATAGATTAAGAAACAATAAAACCATTATTGTCCGGTAATATCAAAACTTTACAATACAAAATTAAAAGCATTTTGAAACGTTTGTTGAGAAAAGCTAAGAAAATTGGATATTTTATATGAAAGACATGGTAGAAGTTTTAGATTAATAGTTTAACTTATACTTCCTCATACCATTATTTTTGCCACTACAACAAATTTATCCATCATCGTAACCAAGGAAGAAACGAAAATTTTGCGTACAAGTGTAACTACCTTGGCAACAATCAACACTCATTTATATCAAACTAACTCCTTTTAATATCATATTAATTCAGATAAAACACGTTTTCATTAAAAACATTCAAGATTCAATTGTACAAGTCACCCCTTCTTTCTTTCTCATCACAATCCAAGTCACAAATCAAAATCTCAAAACGGCCATCAAAGTAAAATCCTTCCTTAAAAAGAACCCTAGAATCTAATCCCCTTTTATATTTTTTCATTTCATTTTAAATTATTACAACAAAAATACTCAAAATAATAAACACCATAAATTTTGATCCCAAATCAAAAAAATGGCCATCATCCTGGTCCTATAACTCGCCATCACCACACCTCTTGTGTTGTCTCAATCACCAATTTTCTTTCTCCTAATCTCTTCATTCATACATTCTATCTATGTCACTTACACAATTATGTAACTATATATGTAGTTTTTCCCATGTTTTTGCCTCAAAATCTTCACCCATTTTTCTGGGTAATTTTGGGTGATAAATAATTAAATTCTTCTGTTTTCTAAAACCCAAAATCCAAAATTTTGAAATTATGGCAGTGAAAAAAGTTGCAGAAAATTTCTCAAAGAGTTTGATTGATGAAGTTCATAAATGGGGTTCGATGAAACAAACTGGAGTAACATTAAGGTATATGATGGAATTTGGATCAAAACCCACTGATCGAAATTTGTTGATTTCTGCTCAGTTTCTTCATAAAGAGCTTCCCATTCGAATTGCACGTAGAGCTATTGAACTTGAGTCTCTTCCTTATGGTTTATCTCTTAAACCTGCTGTTTTGAAGGTAATTTATTATTTTTGTCATTTTGGGGTTTTAATTGGGTTTTTATCGCTGTTTTTGTTGTGAATTTTGTTGGGTTTTTGCTATTTTATGAGAATTTTCATTATTTTGGTTGAAAATTTGAAATTTCGGGGTTTTTTTTGGTGGGGTTTAGTTGGAACTGAAATTATGTATTGCATTTTAATTTATACTTCGTATATATTTGAGTGCTGTAATTTTGATGTCGAGTATTGTTCTGTATTTATTGGCATTGGAAATCTGAATTTTTCTGGTAAATTTGCAAACTAAATTTAATGTTATTTTTGTTGGAATTGAACTTCCATTTTGCATGTACTTTTGCAGTTGAATTGGGTTATTTTGTTATCAGTAATACAATAGTAAGCTTGAATGCTTGATGAATGAAATGGTAAAAAGTTTGTGAAATTTGCAGGATATATTATTATTATTATTTTTTATTTATTTAAGAACCCTTTTCTTTATTGGATAATTTGATATTGCAAAATGCTGTTGATTTGATAGAGAATATTATCTATGATGATCCATAATAGTAAAGAGTATCTGAAGAATTGTTTATGAATGTGTATTATTTAGGTTTTTTAATGCTATTTTAATAATCAAAGTTTGATCTTTTGAGAATAATTTTTCTGTTGGGTGTCTCCTTTGGTTCATTCACTGTCATGCGGTGTTTGCTCTCCTGTTCTTCACTGAGAGTAATTAGGTGATGATATCATATTGTGTGCGTCATTTTCTTGCCAAAAAAAAAAAATAAAAACATGATTTTAAGTTTACTTTGGCAGATCATAAAATACTGATAAATTGCTAAAATTTTATCTCCTACTACTATATTATCTCTCTTAGGAAAATTTAAGGCTCCTATTGTTGGCCCAAGTCACCCAACCTCTTCCGTGGCCACGCCCTGGCTTCATTAAATACACATTCCCTCTGTTCCACAAAGTTACTCATGTTTATAGTTATTCTCTCCCGAGACCAATACAAAACAATAAAGTTGGGCAATTGGGGTCCTCATGTGCAGGAAAGAGAAAATCACATCTTGATAAACAATTGATGTGTCCCAACTCCCAAGTGGTGGATCATTTGAGGTTAATATAGAATATAAAACTTGCCATAAAAGGAATAAAGCTATATAATGAGGAAGCTTATGGAACAGACTTAAATGAAAAGAGAGAGGGATTTTGTGGAAAGGAGGAAGTGCATTATCATCTATGCAGTAGACCAGTAGTAATTATTGCTTTTCAGTTGGATTGCATAAAATTTATTAGGTGTGTTTATACTTTATAGTGGAAAGATGAGAATATATACAAGATAGATGATGAATATGCGTGTTACTGATCTAACAATATACGTTGGTTTAAATGTCAATTAACACTTTAATGGCTTAGCGCCATGAATAATATGGGATTCTTTAGTGAATTCTGGCAACATAAATCCCAACCATAGCTAATATATTGACCTGTATTATATATGATCAGTATATGTATACTGAATCTGAAAGATCCTTCTACTTTTTCCATCAGAAGAAAGGTCAAGTTTTTGTAGTTTGGATTCCAAGGATACCATCATTTGATTCTGAGGATGCCATCATACCTTTCTAAGGATCCTGTAAACTTCCATGAAGGCTCTTCCCAAAGAAACTTTTCATTCTTACATTGTTCACTTAACTTTCTTTGACCTTGGCACTTTTAAGTGTTGTAACATACTGGCCTGTCATAGGGCTGATCTTTATCTTGAGTTGTAGTCCAAATATAAGCTTTCATTTTGTTTGCTACTGGCAATCAAATTTATACATGAAATTAATAGTATCAGATTTATTTGAGTGATTTTGCAAAGAGTGTGTTGAGTACTTGAGGGACTTATTGTTGTAACCGATTGGCCAGACTCTTTCATCAGGCGCCTGAGAATACAAGAGCTAGACTCCAGCAAACTAAGAAAGTTATTGCAAATTACGAATTATGTTAGCTATGACTTAGATGACAGTCTTCAGTGGGATTAGGGGAAGTATACCTTGAGAATTTCTACTTTTATTGATGAGTAATATGTCTTTAATTAATTTGTTCTTATGCTTCTCACCACTAGAAGAGTTTACTGTTATAAGCTTCCTCAATGGATAATGTATTAGAATAGCTAGCAACAGTGCTGTAACAAAAACATGTCTGCTTCATGTATACTGTTGTGTGCAAGTTTTGTCAACTCATTTTGGAAGTTAGAGTTATTATGAATTTTTCTCATGGGACCCCTTGTAAACGTGTTATGAATTACCCTGGGGTTTGCCAAAATCATCAGCATTTAATATCATCTTATAATGTTATGAGTCCATTTAGTCATGCTGAGGTCTTTGAGTATGAGGTTGAATTATGCGAACTGAAGAGCAGAGGTGGTTGTTTCTTTTGTATAAAAATTTGTCGTTGACTAAGGAGCTATCATTATTACTATATTAATAATTATAAACTCTATTTCCTTCTTAGGTGCACGATTGGTATGTGGATTCTTTTCGTGATCTCAGATCATTCCCTTCAATCAAAGATAACCGTGATGAATTAGATTTCACCCAAATGATTAAAATGATTAAAGTCAGACATAATAATGTTGTCCCAATGATGGCCATGGGGGTCCAACAACTGAAGAAAGGCATGGATCCCAAGATTGTATATGAGGACTTGGTCGAAATACACCAGTTCCTTGATCGCTTCTACATGTCCAGAATAGGGATTCGTATGCTCATAGGTAGTTCCCGTTACTTTATCTTTCTTTTTACTTTTCATTCTTATTTTGCTGTCTACACTAATTCAATAGCATTGGTTTTTTCCATTCAGTTTTCCCCCCTTGCTATCACAGATAAAACCAATTAATAGTGCTATTTTTTTTCTTTTGGCTATATTCAGGGCAGCATGTGGCTTTGCACGATCCAAATCCTCAACCTGACCGTATAGGGTATATACATACAAAAATGTCTCCCGTAGAGGTTGCCAGAAATGCTAGTGAAGATGCTCGTGCAATTTGCATGCGCCATTATGGCAGTGCACCTGAAATTGATATCTATGGCGATCCCAACTTTACATTTCCGTAAGCTGTTCTGTATACATATATATATTTCTCTGCTGTACTAATTATTATCTCTTTCCGAAGGTGCTTTAAACTATTAGTTATACAGCACATGAAACCTTGTGCTTAAGAATAGTCTAGGTTATACAAGATGTGTGTTTGAAAAAGAGGATAAGAGAGATACACGCTACAGAGTAATATGATGCATTGCAAAATTATAGCCAGCAAGGCTTAGAATTGAAGTTGTCTGTTCCCAGGGACACCCTAAAGTCCCGATCAAATGCTTTTATTAGTTAATATTATGATTATGCATATTGAGATGCTCATAAACAAAGATGGAAGGCCTTGCAGAAAATATCTCTGATTTGAACACTGTGATGTTGTCTTTGAGGTGTCTTGGACAACTTGATTAGCTATTTTGAATAACTTGTTTTCCCTTTGTTGTATGCTTGTCAACCACTGTATAAATTGGTAATCTTCATCCTAAGTGGCAATATATCCTAGGGATTGATCAAGATGGATTATACATAATGTGGAGTAGTGGACCATGGTCTTGGTTAGTGGGGCCTGTTTCTGTTTCAGAACTTTTGCATCTCATTTTGGCTTTCCCAAAAATGTCTGCATGGTTTCTATAAATGCATGAATAATGATGTGGTAGTGCATTTGTTGCAATCTCGGCTTATTTTATTTGACTCCATATGTTTTGTCAACCAAATGTCCAAATCATTGGTAAAGGAGGCTATGCAAGGAATTTAATGATGCTGGCTGATAAATATTTGTCTGAATGATCTTTTGTATTCTCCATTGGATTTTGAACCTGTAGTCCTGTGAATGGAATTCTATAATAATGCCCATTTCTTTTTTGATGCCAGGTATGTACCTTCACATTTACACCTTATGGTTTTTGAGTTGGTTAAAAATTCCTTGCGTGCTGTTCAAGAGCGATTTATGGACTCAGACAGTGTGCCTCCTATTCGTATCATAGTAGCTGATGGAATAGAGGATGTCACGATTAAGGCATGTTGATGCTTTTGAAGACTTTTGCTTTTGTTACAATCTTCATACCTCAGTGTGTTTCTTGACTTCCGTGATGCTATTGTAGGTTTCTGATGAAGGAGGTGGGATTCCAAGAAGTGGTCTCCCTAAGATTTTTACATACCTTTACAGTACTGCTGAGAACCCGTTGGATGAGCATACAGATCTTGGAACTGGTGATAATGTGACTATGGCTGGATATGGTTACGGGCTTCCTATAAGTCGGTTATATGCTCGTTATTTTGGAGGAGACCTGCAAATTATATCCATGGAAGGATATGGTAAGTCTTCTTTTCTCAGAATTTCTTCCCCTGTCTGGCTGTCTCCCATGTATTGTTATGCAGCTTATGCTCCTAATATTTAGCCTCAGTTAGTACCTATATACTATTGAACTATGTAGTAGTTTGTTCTCATTTGGGGAATTGAGAAAAGGTTATGAGGTTTAATCTGCTACAGAGAATATTAGACAATATTGTCTTGTAAAAAGTAAAAGATATAAGTCAAATGCATAGTTCATGTTTTCAGTTCCTTTATTGAAGTAATCAAGTAGATCAGTAGATGAAATAATTAAGTTGATAGGTCAAGTCCAAATTTTTAAATCCAGAACTGTAAAGAACAGAGGAGCTTTGAGTTTGACTTATAGAACAACAACAACAACAACTAGGCTAATAGCATCCATCTGATGTTGGGCTACCAATAGCTCGCTTATGGCAATGTTTCTGTTTTGTACACATCTTCCCCAATTTTGTCAACTGCAAGCATGTGAACATCCAACAATTTGATGATCCGTCGTCCCTCGGACCAGAGTCACCGGACTGACCCTTCCTTGGTAAGATCCCAGCCTTATATTGCTAGAATGGCGCCGATGAAAACTGTTTTAAGTCACAAGTATAACCCATCCTATATGTGGACTTTGGCAATAATAATGAGTCTCAGCTTTTCCCATTGACCTTCCGTAGCTTAATCCTTAATCTCCAAACATACATCTGGTCAAAAATTGGGAGAATTTTAACACATCAAGAAGCTGGATATTTATGTTACTAGTGGAGTATTGGTAATTGTTGGTGCTGCCATTTGCCAAATCTTCCTTTTCTAATGGATTGAATTCTTACCCTAACCCTTGTCATTGCTTCCACATCCCTCTCTTTCATACTTATGCAGACAACTATCTTCGATCACCAATGATTGTGTTCAGGTCTATATTCTTCTCATGTTATCAACTTTTAACATAATATAATTCCCAGGCTCCATATTTATTTGAGGATAATCTGTGCAGCCTGTAACTGTTGAGCATTCTTGGAGATTTATTTTAGCTCTTGTATGTAAATTTTCGTCAATCCACAGAAAAGATGTGACTCTCTGGGTGCATTGTGGGAAAGTTGAACTCCATGAATCTTGATTCTCAGGAGCTGCCTTGCGAAGCGACTTGGAGAAAGCATCTGCACAAAGAAGGAAATTGTTGACAAGTCCTGAAATATGGCCCCTCGGAGACCCTAAGATGGAACCACCTCCCCCTTAGCAAACCATTTATCACGAAAGCCATGGATACTCTCTTGCCTACACCATTTGATTCACTCTACCAGCCATAAACCCACATTAGCAATTTTACATCACCTTCTCTAAGAAAGTTCACTCCATACAAACTTTGCTCATGCTTGTTAGATGATCAATAAATGATCAAATGGGCTTTGATTAGCAAGTAAAAGTATGTGTTTTTGGGCAATGTTAAGATAATATTTGCAGCATTCAGATAATTGTGTATTATGTAATGCTTTTTCAGTGAGAATCGTGGTTTCTGATAGTAATTATTAGGTAGTTTATATTTGCTGTTGCAGCCACCATAAGCTTCTGATAAATCGGATGTTCTTATTACATTGTTGCAGGTACAGATGCCTATCTACACCTGTCTCGTTTGGGTGGTTCTCAGGAACCTCTGCCGTAGCCTGTAGTAGCGCAGCTGACAAGCTGTTTATTTCAATATACTTACACTTCCAATGGTTTACTTGATTAGATGGTGATTATGAGAAAAGAGCATGTATTGTTGAGATTTATATGATAAATTGGTATTGTCATCCTTGTAATCTTATTTTTAGCAATGGAAATCCTGCCTCTGGGTTCCTTTACTCCTGTTCGCAAACTACCCTCTGCCCTGCCCCCCTGTTCCCTCCCTGCCCCCAACACAGAAGGTATTAATTTTTGTGGCATGCCAAGGGGCAGTTATCCCAAAAAAAAAAAATGTGAAAAAGCAATGGTTAAGGTGATGTATGATTCTTACAGGGTAATGGTGTTGGCATGTGTAAGCTACATACAGCTACGCTTCCATCCTTTGGTTTGGTGTTTTAAAAGTATTTGAAACGGAATTATTTAAACGTTACAATTACCGGTTTGGTATGAGGGGTGTATATAATACACTTCATACTCTGAGGGTAAGGGGTAACCAATTAACCATTACCACTCCTTTATTACCCTTTTCAACCCTATGGTAACAAAACTGTGAGTCTGTGACCCTCTTCAATCCTCAAGTTGATACAAGAAGTTTATAATCTTAGTTAAATCAAAGACACATGCTTAAACTTGGTAATCTACTCTATTCACATATTAAATCACACAAATAACAAAATGGATGTGGAGGAGCTGTTATAACTCTTAATAAGAGACTGAAATAGAAGTTGCTTATGGAATCAGGCATTTGGAAAAGAAGAAAACTTGTGAGACTTGATTTCTTTTGCAAATTTCAAGTTATTAGGAAAAAAAAATAAACAAAAATAAAAGCTTAGAGTTGTACTCCACAGATAAGTCCTTTGAATTATAAGGTGTTGTTTGGTTGGAAGTAAAATACATAGGAAATTCTATTTCCTAAGAAATGGATATGACATGTATTGTTTGGTTGACACAAAAATATCAAATTGGGGGAAATAGAAATTCTGAGGGAAGTTTGAATTACCATGAAACGTGGGAAATACTTACCAAGCCCCCCTTGGTAAGTCACATTTCCCATAATTATTGTGAGGCCTAATTGCATTATTAGTACTAATAATTTAATCTCTTTGTTTCTCTCTCCAAATTTGTCCACTTAGTTAAAAACTAATCAAGCTAACTAATAAAACATAGGAAATCAATTCCCAGGAAATTTAAGTTTCTACATCTTCAACCAAATAAACAAATGTCAATTCCTAGGAAATGGACAAGGGAAATTACTTCCCATGAAATATAATTAGCTTTTGGGTCCGTTCTATACACGGGCTGTGTATAGGTTATTATTTATTTACTAAATATATTCAAATTAAAATTCTTTATTTGCATAATAGTTATATAATACCTTGTATCAAATAATTGAAAAACAATCCCTTGTCATAATTTTACATTTGTAAATCAATATATGAAATTACAAAGTTTTTCTTCACCAATTTATTTTTCTTGCACGCTTAATATCTTGAAATTATTTTTTATTACATGCAGGCAATTTCGTATAAAGAAATTAGTTCCTAAGTTCTTACACCAAACACTTCTTTTTTTCTTATCATTCATATCTTTCTTATTTGCCGCTTCATTTTATCTCATTTTTAATCATGATATTCATCGTTGCAATAATTTTAGAGATGTATAGGTCTTTCAATATATATATATATTTTTTTTTCTTTTGGGGTGATATGAAAGAAATTTATATTAGGAGAAGATGATTAAGGGTCAATGAATAATTGAAAGACGAAGAGAGTGAAAGAGGAAGAGCAAGAGGCCGGATAACATTAAGAGAATTCAATTTATTGTATTAAAGTGAAGGTTATAGAATTTAAAAGTCAAGAAAAGAAAAAAAAAATAGTAAAGAAAGTTAAAAGGAAAGGGTACATGTGGCGGATTGGTTTGAATTTTGGTTAAAAAGAGAGGTGTATATGTGGCAGATTGATTTGTATTTTGGTTTAAAAGAGAGATGTACATGTGATGAATTGGTTTGTGTTTTTAAATACTAAGTATAAATAGATTTCCCATGGGAACTCATTTCTCATATCAACCAAACAACACCTAAATTCTAGCAATACATATATGTCCATACTCCATAGTATAATCATGATTTAATGAGATACACTAAGTATAAAGTTTATATCAACGAATAAATTAATTCACCGTACATTTTTTTTCCTTCTCGTGAACCCGGTTTCCTAATGATGTTTTTGAGAGATTTCCAAAGAAAATGCCCAAAGTTATCAAAATTCCTTACTCACGCCTTATTTTTACAAAATTAACAACCTACCATCCATGTAAGCAAAAAACTTGGCTTCCTTTGACAATACAAAAATAATACATTTTTCCCGTAAAAAAAAAACCAAAGTAAAAAAAGTAAAAAAAGGAATTAATGCTTTTTTATTTTTATTTTACGGTTTTACCTTGAACAAAATTAGCAGTTTTCCAATAGCTAGGGTGGCGCGAGGCGCACGTCATAGCTAGTCATGTTTAGAGAGCCCTTTCACTTGTTAGCAAATTGAGGGAAATTATGCAAACAAATATTTTTAGGGATGTAAATGTCCGCACACTATTCTTAACAACTCCAAAAAAAAAAAAGGCAATTAACATTAATGAGGACAAATAAGTAAATAAATATGTTAGAGGATATAATTGTCCAAATATTATTCATAAGAGTTAAATCATGTATCACACAAGGAAAAGCTAAGATAAAATTAACATCATATCAATATGGGCATATAAATAAACAAATATTTTAAGGATATAAATGTCCTTACACTATTCATAAAGTGTTCTCATACTTTTTTAAAGGTAAGGGGAAAAAATTGATATTTGTAATCACTGATGTAGACGGTAAATTGAGAATTTTGTAAAATGGGGCATAATTGAGGAATTTTGATCTTTTTGGCATTTTTTAATGGAAATTGATCTATATTTTTCTTACCTTCCCAACAAAAAAAAAATAAAAATAAAAATAAACATAATCTAAATTACTACAATAGAATTTATTTCTTTTTTCGTCAACGATCTAGAAATTCAAACCTTTTATGTGATCTAATCCAAGTATCCAACCCATCTAATTTTATTTTATTTAATTTTTTTAAAGGTAATTTGCTCACATTTTTTTTAAAAAAAGGTAATGAAAATAACATCTAAGTCCATGATTACATTTGCACAAGAAAATTCAAGTTTATCACCTTTATCAAGGGGTGTTTTTGTAAATTCACGTGGCAAGATGGGGTTATATTTGTAAAATCCATGTGACCATATTTATTATGTCACGATTTCCGTTTGCTGGCCATTATAACCAAAAATTCATGGAGCTTTCAAGAAGGGATGCACAAAGGAGCTTCAATGAAGGAGGGGAATCTCACAAACAAACACAAACACCTACCCTAAAGGGTTAACCATTCCCCTCATTTATATATTTTCGTAGGCTTTTTCTTTGAATTCCACCGTCGAAATACAATTATAATTTCTCTAATGAAGCACCTTCTAAGCTCAGTGTCCTCCTCTGAAATAGTACTCTGATTACTCCAATGAAGCAACTTATGAGCTTTTGGTCGCCATGGGAGGGGAGGACTGGAGGAGAAGAAAGTAACAATTACAATTTTTCCATTAAAACAACTTATGAGCTTTCGGTCGCCATGGGAGGGGATGAGAGAGATAATTGATATTGGAGAGGAAATGGTAGATTGGTTGCCATGGGAGGGGAGGAAAGAGAAAGTTGAAAGCAGAGAGAATGAAAATTTATTTTGATGAGGATTGAGTAATCATTTTTTTTTTTTAAATTTTCTTTTATTTTCTTATTTTAAATTCCTTTTTATTGAGTCAAAAACAAGTGGATGTAATTACAAATTTGCCATTGAGATAAATATTTTTTGTTTATCTAATACTCTAGGAGATTAATGGGGCTGCAGTACTGCACAAATGTATGTACTGTAGAGAGTGAGAGATAACTCAAATGGTTAGAGCCTCTTTTCCGATTCCAGGAGATTTTGGGATTGATTTTCACCTCCGCCTTTATCACTCTCTAAACATCAAACAAAAATAAATATATATATATGTACTATAACAAAATCCATATGTTAAAATTAGAAAAATTCATATATCACAAAACAAAGAAAGTACAGTAAAATAACTAAATGAGTAATAAAATAATGAGACAAAACGTCATAGAACACAGCCTGTAAACATTCACACGATACTCTTTCTATTTTCTATTACACCAAACCAACAATTGATTGATTCTCTCTCTCCAACTTTCCCTCGCCCTAACACATTCAATCATTCCTCCCACTACCCTCTCAATTTTTGTCTCCTCAAGAACCCTAATTTTTCTCTCCTTTTTCCTTCAATTTCTTCTCACTTTTTTGAATTTTTGTTCTTTTTTGTAGGTTTCAATTTAGGGTTCCAGTTTTAGTAATTTTCTTCAGATCAAAAGCTCGTCACTCGATTTGAATTTTTCAAACAATCACACTGTTCTGTTTGTTTGTTGGAATTTGTGATTTGGGGATAATTATGTACGTTAGTTAGGGTTAAGCATTATTAAGAGTTTGGATTTGGAGTGTAGCTTTGCCGGATTTTTTGAATTCCGGCGAAAATGGCGACTGATTTACCGATGAATCCTCAGATGGAGCAGATCCATGGCGAAATTCGCGACAATTTTCGAGCTCTTGCGTAAGCTCCTTTCTCTTACTTTTTGTGTGTCAATGTCACTAGGTTAGTGATGATTAGTTCAATTTTGGGTTAGTTTTAAGTATTTTTGTTTCGATTATAATCTTGTTTATTTGTAAAAGAGAAATGTGATGTGCAAATTGCTAATTTTGGAGATTAGTTGTTGTAGTATGTTACGAGTAGTTTACGTTATTCTTTGATCATTGTGAAGGAATTTCGCCATGATGTGAATAATTGTCATTGTTGACAAAATGATGGTAACTTTTTGGCCCGTAACTTAAAGGACTGGCAATGTGGATATATTGTCTTGTGTTATTCGGGTACTATTTCGGCTAAGCTCAGCTACTACCTATGGTTCAGTGAAATCGTAGATCCGTACTGCACTTGCATGTGACTAACATTTGATGGTTGATACTGAACATTAGCCCTTTTTTTGGTTGGGTGCATTGTGGGATTCATTTGAGCCATCTGTTTGTTTTAGTGTGAGGACTGAGAACTAAAGTGATGTCGAACAGATTTCAATGGGTTTCCATTCCTGTTGTTCTATTTATGTCTCTTCAACGGAGAAATGTGGGTTCCAAGTGAACTGACAACAGACATATTGGGCTTTTTTGCTGTGGCAATCAAGAGATGTCAGGATTCCACATTGTACTTTTGAAGGATTTGGGCTTTCGTGGTGCTAATTGAGGGATATCAGGCTTTCTTGGTATGCTATCTGAGAGATGCTGGGCATTTGTTCTGTGCTAAATGAGGGATTTGGTGTTCATTCTGTGCTATCCGAGGGATATCAGGTTTTCGTGCTGTGCTATTTGAGGGATATCGGGCATTCAAGCTGAGGGATGTTGGGCATTTATGTTGTGCTAATTGAGGATGTTGGGAATTCATGCTGTGCTATATGAGGGTTGAAGGGTTTTTGTACTGAGCTATTTCAGGGTTTGTGGTCTGATTTTTATTCTGTCAGTAGAATGTCATTTCTGTTGCTGTCAACACGGAAAAAGTGAAATCAAAGCTGAAATTCCTCAAGGAGGAATCATTTGTTGTTTTAATTTGCCTTTTTATCTTAAATTCTATCACTGTATCATGTAATAACAGCCTTTTTCAAACCAGTGTGTGATCACCTTTGTGACTCAGCCGTTTGTTGCTATTTTCAAATATCTTTTCATGGGATCTGAATAGCATTTTTCCACCCACCTTTATAGTAAGCTATATAGCTTAGCATGGGCAATTATTTTGGTGCCTCATTTTCTTCATCCTCTTACTCAGATCTAAAATGTTCCCAAATACCTTTTCCTCTTGGCATGTGCTGCTGTGGTTGGAAAATTAAGCATATGTGGCCTGGGTAGGAAATCCAATTTCAGTAAGTTTTGGTTTGAAACATTCTTGTATCGATGTGGTCTGAAGTAGTTTGGTATTGATTTGGTCTAGCGGGTTCTAAATCATATGTTGAGATAGAATTTCATACATCCCTCAACCTCTTTAAAAATATCTATTCTTTTACGGCTATGGCAAGCTGTGCCATGTGTTTTCAGTTCTAATGCTGAGAAAGGAGAATACCGTCTGCTGATTAAATGGTTGGAATTTTGAGTGCTGAAAACAGGTAGTTTACTAGTTTATGAGTTTAGAATGTCAATGTTACAAGTGATGGGCATCTGATAAGTTCTTATGTGGTGAATTACTTTGGGAGTATTACGGACAGAGCATCTTGGATGTTATATTATTAAAAGTTGTTGAAACTCAATAAATAATCTTTAAAACTGTTGTAGCACCAATGATATTACCCTGCTCTAAATTTTGTGCATTCATGTGGGCATGTGGCTATGTGCAAAATCCTGCTCTGTTGTAATTTTTATGGAAATTCATTTAGATTTTGGCTAGAGTTATATTACTTTACTCTATTGCCAGAAATAGACAACTTCTTGGCACAAGGTGCAAGTTCTATTGAAATTAGGGAATTTAAGATGAAGCAGAAGTGTTAAAAGATTACAGAGGAGCATCGTTAGGATTTGGATTGGAGATTGGGATGTCATTCTCAAGCATTCTCGGAGGTCAAAATTTCAATGGATTTGATAACTTGTCAACTTTAGTAGCTATTTTCTTAGCCAATACTGTGTTTTGAATTCATTGAATTTACTGCTTGCAGACATATTTTAATTTTTCATATGATTTGTAGTTTCTCTTATAAAAATATTGCATTTTGAATTTTTTGAGGAGAGTTTTCTTTAATTTATATCGGTAATGTTGTGGTGGTGGTAGGGGGGGGGGGGTTTGGTAGGGGTTGCATGCGATTGTCACATATATAAGTCTTTCACCCCTATTTTGATCTTGTGTTTTCTTTGTAGCAATGGTTTTCAGAAATTGGACAAGGTCAAAGACCCAAATAGACAAAGCAAGCAGCTGGAAGAACTTACAGGGAAGATGAGGGAGTGTAAAAGGTACATTAAATGTTGTTTTTACTTCCCATAATGCAACTCCTTTGAATCTTTAACATAACTTATAATTCTAGTACTGTGGTTTGGTGGTGCTGAAAACTGGAGTATGACTCTTACAGTCTTACCTTATGTAACGTGACCATGGAGACTCTAAATACAAAACACCGTTATGTGTGAAGAGAGAGAGAGAGAGAGAGAGAGAGAGAGAGAGAGAGAGAGAGAGAGAGAGAGAGAGAGAGAGAGGGAGGGAGGGAGGGAGGGAGGGAGGGAGGGAGGGAGGGAGAGAGAGAGAGAGAGAGAGAGAGAGGGGGGGGTTTGTTTTTTTTTTTTTTTAATTGTCTTCTTGTTTGTTTGTTTCTTCTCCCCCCTCCCCCTTTCTACTGTGATTAAGTAGTGATTGAATATCTTTGAGTGTTGGTTTTTATTTATTCCTACTTCCTCTTGCTCTTTAGATTAATTAAGGAGTTTGATCGGGAAATTAAAGACGAGGAGGCCAAAAATCCGCCTGAAGTCAACAAGCAACTCAATGATGAGAAGCAGTCTATGGTTAGAAACCTTACTTTACTCTTAGAGGATTCTTAGTCCAAACAATAATTTCATAAATTACTTTTTATGTGTGTGCCTGTCATAAAGATTAATTTTTCTATGGCAAAAACATAAATATAAAGTTATAAATTGTAATTACAGAACTTCTAGGAGCATTGCTAGTGCTGCAATGTAACTCAATGAATATGGAGAACTTTCATGGTCCTGTTTGCTTCATTGTTTTTTTGAAATTAGTTGTTCAGATTAACAAAACCCACAACTGTTTTTTGATAACAATAGTGACACATTGAAATTCATTCCTCAATGTATATAATATCACTCTTAGACTTATTATTTATCACAACTGTTTTTTGGTAACAATAGTGACACATTGAAATTCATTCATAAGTATCAGAAATAAGGCAGAAATAAAGTCCTTGATTTGTTTCTCTCTTTTGTTGGAGATAGAGGTTGTAAATTACATAGTTTTATACTGGGATTCACTTGAGCAATCTCTCTGTCTATAGTGGATTATTGCAGCTTTCACATCATATTCCTGTTTGTGCCAAACTCCAATACAAGGAGTCTTGAAGCAGATTACTTAGTTTGGTAAGATATGCTTACTTGGGAGCATTATCACTAATGGTAATTTGTGTAGGGTTCTTTTGTTCATTGATCACTTTGGTACAAGAACCCTAATCAACTAAGTGGAGTGGGAGGGGAGGGGGATCCAACCTTTAGTTCTGGTTTGTAATCAGTCTTAAGGCTGAAATATTGAGAAGGTTTTAAAATTTCTCCTTTTGAAGATCAGCTTGTTTGAGTGTTGAAAACTATGCCTTGTCAAAGGTTATACACTTTATTTTTAACGGAACATTGTTTCTTTTACTGAGATTGGGCACGTAGATTTAGGTTAATTGAGAGGTGGAAAGTTGTGAAGGTTTTATTTTCCATTAGTGATTTACAATAACTCTAACCCATTTCTGGAGGATGTGGAGTGGGAAAAATATAGTTGCTTGCACCAAACCTATTGCTTTCGCTGCACCTCTCGATGTAGAAGGTTGCAAGGCTCTGGGGTTATCAAGTTTGCAGAAGCGCCAAAAAATTGTGTTAAAAAACATAATCCATGCCTAGTGGGTTGAGATAAATTTTATTGGTCACCAGGGCACTTAGTTGCTTATTGATTGGCAAGATGATGACAACAATAAACCTGCCAACTTTGAATGCTGCTCAAAATAAACATTGTATTCTGTAATCTGGAAAGAGTTGATAACTTATTGTGTATACTTGGCCGCGTAATCTCTATTTATCAAGGGTAGTTGGAAAGCTCTCTGGCTCATTTGTAAGTCCACAACATTTTGGATACTGCCTCATCTTTGTAATTGCGACCTTAGTTTTTCTTTGCTTATGCTTTTCAGTCACTTGAAATTCGATATTGGAGAAAGAGATTTACTTAGGATTGTTAAGTACTTTTAAATTGTCCTGATATTTCATTCCATTTAATGCTAGATTTGTAGGCTGCCTTTGTTTCTTTCATTTAACTGTTTTTTTTATTTTCTTCGAAAAATTTTGCAGATCAAAGAGCTAAATTCATTTGTGGGCTTAAGGAAGACGTAAGTTAACCTCTTTAACTTTACTGATATTTTTTATTTTTTTTATATTTGTTAATTGTATGTCTAATTAAAAATTAGTGGGCTTCACCATAAATATGTGATACTTGTGGCCTTTTGTGATACTTGTTATATATGTATATATCAAATGAACCTGTTTTCGTGGCTGCTTATGTTGTAGATATATGAGTAGCCTTGGCAATAAGAAGGTAGAATTGTTTGACATGGGAGCAGGAACCAGTGAACCAACAGCTGAAGAAAATATTCAGATGGCTTCATGTGAGATATTCTTTAGCTTGTATTTGCATCTTGAACTATATAGGGGATATTGGCTGATGTTTTGTCTTTTTTATTGATAACCTCCTCACTCCTATTCTAAAAGTATGTTTCTTTGCTAATCCTTGCGATCTTTGTTTCAACATTCATATTGTCATGGCCTCTGTGTTGAGCTTTGTAGATTGAGTCAATTGTGGTACTGTCAAAAGGGGCAAAAGAAAACCAGGGGGTCATGTCAATTGTGGGAATGTTAGCTTTGCGTACCGCTTTCTGTAACTTATTAGGCTATCATGTGTCAATTCTCCAAGAAATTCTTGTAAATGAATTGATTAAAGTGATTTGCATTTTGTTGTATTATGTCTATACTTCACATTATACTTAAGGATCTATGTTGTTTGTACATTCAATAATTGAATTTCAACTTTTAGGGTGTGAACATTGGTACACCTATATATGATATATTTATTGTATTGATATATGTGACTTTCAAGGTTTACATTGCTGATCAGCATCTCCATCAAAGGGTGAGAGGTGTGCTCATAATTTGATTTTTCTTCCTAGACCCTCTGACCCCAAATTCTAGAAGTCTCGTGCAGTTTCCTTAGCATGCTCTTTTAAATGTATATTAAACAAATTATTAGCCTTCAACCAAGGCTTAGTGTTTAAAAATAGTGTATTTTACATTTATATTTATCATTTTGTACCAACATCTTAAAGGACTCTGCAGAAGCTTGTTCTATTGGGTGATGTTTTCCACCTTCTCAATTTTATTTTCATAGGTAATTTGAATAGCTTGTCATTACAGTTCACAGTCTTCCTCTTTTTTACAATATTTTCTATTGGAGCATTAAGCTTCCTTGCATTTTCTTAAAACGCTATATTGGAATGAGAATAAATAAGGTGCAACAATATTATGGATTGATTTGCATGTGTTTCTCGTATCTGATGTGTGATTTGTCCTTCCTATGCAGCAATGACAAATCAAGAGCTTATTAATGCTGGGAATAAGACTTTGGATGAGACTGATCAGGCCATTGAGCGCTCTAAACAGGTGAGAAATTTACTGTGAACGGCTCTTGGCTTGCTTACTGTATCAGCTTTCTAATTATAGTTTGGTTGCCTAGGTAGTTGCACAAACTGTTGAGGTCGGAACTGAAACTGGAGCTAAATTAAAGGGTCAAGTAAGTATTCATAATTGATTGGTCCTATCTCAATCTTTTATGTAGCAGAAAATAATTTAATTGTATTTGTGCAGACTGATCAAATGGGTCGTATTGTTAATGAGCTGGATACTATTCAATTTTCACTCAAGAAGGCATCTCAGTTGGTGAAGGAGATTGGTCGGCAGGTCTGTCTTTTTTTTTACTTATAGTTTGTGCTCAGATTGCTGTACTTCCTTTGCTTCATTTTAGTTACAACAAGGATTTTGGCACTATTCATACTCTCTCCTATTATATCATATTGTGATTTATACGGAAGAAAAAGTCACGTGGGATCTTGTAGGATTTGTCTTAATTCATACTTTATTAAAATCTGCTTTTTATAATTTTTACGAAATCGCAACCAAAGATATTAATAGTTTAAATTTTGTGTTGGCAAGCGTGAAACTTTTAGTGTTGCAAGTAAAATGGAGCGGAGGAAGTATTACTTTTATTATAAGCTCCATGTCATCTTGACTGATGTAAATACTTTCTGTGTTGCAGGTTGCCACTGACAAGTGTATCATGCTTTTTCTCTTTCTTATCGTCTGTGGTGTCATAGCCATTATTGTTGTGAAGGTATATCCCTTATTTATTATCATTTCTATGGTATTGTGAAATTTGTCCGCTAGCCTGCTTTCTTATGAAGTCGGTGAAACAGTTGGACAACATTGTTATCGTTGTCGTCTGTGGTATTATAGCCTTTTTCTGGAATTTGGCGGTCTGTTAATGAACGGTTAGACATGCTGGAGAAAATTATGTATTTTGTTAGTATACCTTAATTTTTTTTTGTTTTTATCTTTCTTTCCTGCACGGCTATACCTTCACTTCTGATTAGCAGATCCTATTTACAAATCTTGTGCCTAAATTTATGACACCAATTATTTGGCATCAGAAGCCTTACTATTGTTTGAATTGGGTTGTGGTCCGCGTGGCCTATTGATCTGTGCTGAAAATCTTGATCTTATTTGCTATGCCTGCAGATTGTGAATCCAAACAACAAAGATATTAGGGACATTCCAGGATTAGCACCTCCAGCCCCTGCAGCAAGAAGGCTCTTGTATGTGAAAGCTGAACATTTCGGATAGATTGCTGCCATTGGATTCTTCCACACTTCAGTTTGGATTATTGGTTCCATTCCCCTATAGTTTGTGCATATCGAGTTTGTGTCATTTGTAAATCATGTTGAGGAGATTTTTGTTTATCCTTTTGGCAGTCGCATTCTCCTCAAAAGCAACGGCTTTCAAGATCATTGTATCCACATTCAGGTTATTTTGCTGTCAATATTTTATCCTGTGTGTAATAGTAAGCCACTCAACATTTAGAGGATGCAGTAAATGTGTGTTCATTCTTTATACATTTGTGTTGATATGCTTTTTCTCTGTCACATTTTTTATATTCCAATAGATTGATTGGAAATACTTGGGGTTTTTTTTTTTTTTTTTTTTTTTTTTGTTTGTTTGTTTGTTTGTACTTCTTTCACAGCCTCTGCCCAAAAGCACAATGGAAGGTACTTATCAATTTGTACTCCATTTCAAAATAAGAGGAATTTAAGTTTTTCAAAAAAGAAAAAAAAAAGGAAGGTTTGAGTTTAATCTTTTGTTAGATGAAAAATATATTGTTAGTTTGTCTTAAATAGCAAAGATTATATACATATACACTCGGGTGCAAGGTGTATTCATGAGTATAGTTTTGCTCCTTTTGATGATTATTGTTCATTCAATCATTAAATGAGTAATAAATATCCTTAGGTGCAACTTTCACCCGGGTGGATATTTAAATTTTCAACATCGATTTGTATTGTATGAGTGATACAGAATCAATACCAATTTTCACTTAAAATAGCGTGTATTTTTATTTTTTTAATCATAAACTATAGCAATATATGTTAATTAAAAACCGTAGGTCAACATCGAAAAATGTGGGTGTGAAGAGTATCATTTAGACATTATTAATGTAATTCATGATAGTTGCATATGAACCATGTGAACATTGGTGTGTAGAAGGAACGAACCAATGTTATTGACATTTTCAGCATCCTCGTCTAATTATCTACATCACATGTAATGCATGTCTACTATTGTCTTTGGGTAGCTGAGAAATATGCCTTTGACGGTTTGACCATTGTGAGGGGCAGTTGACCTTGGGGATAGACCTGGCTTTCTAGTCTCCATGATTCTTATATGACCTTATGAATACTCCTTCCGTTTCTTTTCAATTTTCACGCTTTGATATTTTTTCTCCCATAAAAAGATTCTAAATGTAAAGATTAAAAAGTGACAGTGGGAATAATAAATAACTAAATTCAAAGTACAAGTATATCCATATTTTTATATTTTTGGTGCTATAAAATTCGATTTAAGGTTTTCCATACCAAACTTGAAGACTTTGACCAAATAAGTCCACTGGCATTTGCGGCAGTTAATTTAGGGATGGATTTGATTAGGGTATTAGTTAGTCTTTTAGCCAAAAAAATAAGTTGGTTTTAAAAAAAGTGTAATGTTATACATATAGCTCTTAGGGGTACAAATAAGCATTTAATATCTTTCTTTTTTTGGTATAAGTTTAGAAATGCATGACAAAATTACGCGCAAATCAGTGTAATTAATAAATATATTTTATTAATACTTTCCTCTTTTAACTTCTTATACATAGTCCTTAGGGCTACATATAGCATTTTTCTTATAAGAAAAAAAGGGGGTTGACTAGACTACCACTTGGTAATGGTTACCATTTTTTTTTTTTTAAGAAAATATGAATAATTGGAGTGAATTAAGTCAAAACTGAAATGTGGGTTGCCTACCCAAGTTCCTCTCTTGAGTCATGAGCTCATGATATATAACGCTCCTAACAGTCCTAAGTTATCGATCATTCTTGCTGAATATAGGCGTTATTTGGTCCAATCTATTTATTATATATTTTCCATTGTATATCCAATTACTTTAGTGCTCATATAAAATTTTCATTGTATATCCAATGCCTTTATTGCTCATATCAAATTCCTTTAGACTTCATTTGTTTCGATGGAAAACATATTCCAAGAAAATTTTCATTTTTCATTGTTTGGTTAGTAAAAAGTGGAAAAATAATTTTTCCAAAGGTGAAAAATAATTCTCCCAATAGTGAAAAATGTTTTCGTTTAAAAAAAGAGGGTATGCTACATTTTCCTCCATACTCTTTACATCCCTTACCACTCCTCTCATCCATCTCCCCTCCCTTCCACACCTATTTTCTCCTTCCTCTATAATTTTTTTTGCATAGAAACAAACAAAAGAAAACTATATTTATATTGTGGTTTTCCCAAACAATTGTTTTCCGTTGAAACAAACGGAGTTGTCCTTGGTACAAGTCTCGTTTGTTGAAAGGTAACTAAGGTAAGAGCAAGCCCTCCATTTATACATTATAATTAACAGTGTTATTTCAATTTTTACACTATTTCTAATACAATATTTAATTTTAAGTATAAACATCTTCATACAATCATACATATTATTAAAAAAATAAAAGGTTGACACATTTAAACTATTCATCGAAACAATTTAACGAACTCACATGCATGAGTAAACTAATACTCGGTAGCTAATTAGGGCATAAGAATCACTACTTAGTGAGGGTAAACAATATAGTTATGTACCAATATTATGATTCAATACTTGAAATAGCTACCCGTTGTAACAATTTTGGTCTAAACACATGCTGCAAACCAATCTACGTAGATGGTAATTGTGTAAACAAATTCTAAGCTAATGCAAGTTAGAGAACTAATTAAGTTGTTAAACATCTCCCAATATTAAAAGAAAAATAAAAACTACTCCAATGGCGGACTTACATACAACTAAATGAGGTCAAGGGACTCCACTTGAACATGGAAGAAGGAATTTTTTCCCTTTAAAATTAAGTTTTTTTCCATAAAAATTACTCACTTGATCCCATTAAAATTTGTAAAATGTTATTTGATCTCGTTAAGTATACTTTCTGGATCCACCAAAATTAGTAGTTGAATATATGCCATGCAGAAGATTACACCAATAAATACAAAAGTACTCTAACTATTAATGATTTCCCTCATTCGATCATCGAAATTATATTTGACATCATAAGACAAGGCCATATCACATTAAGATCTCTTAATCAGTATTCACAACTACTGTTCTTTGCAATCTTAAGTAACAACCTAACGATCGACTAAATAATTCACTTGATTAACACCATTATTAGATAAGGATGAGACAATATAATGGTGGTCCAACTGATAATTATTTGCTATGATCTTATGTTATAACCAACCATAAACATTACATGCATTGAATGTTCTTTTGTTACCAAAATTTAAACACGGCATTTTACTTATGTTTTGATCAGCCGGTAAGGGAGCCATTATATCTTTATCAGATCAAGTTTAAGTTCGTAGCTATAGTTGATGGGAGAACTTCTTCCCATTTGAGATTACGATACAACTCAAATTTGGACATTTGAAATCAAAGATTTAATTTGTTTTGGTGCATAGATTAAAAAAAAAAAAAAAAAGTCACAAACCGATGTTATGTTTTCGTTAACATGTCATAATCATGTGTTTTATACGGGATTTAACTTAATTAACCAGATGCTTAGAACCCCATGTCGCATGTTTGCTATTGTCTTAACTTGGTTAGTCTTTGATTAGCCAAATAAAATTGTGTACATGAAGGCGCCGAAATTTTGTTGTCCATATTATCCTATAATAATTAGTCTCTCCAACAGCACAAATGTCTTTGTTTTAAGTCTCAGGAAATTTCAATTTCTTGTTCTTTCTTTCAATAACTAAAGTCCAAATTGGAACGTTCAACGTTTGTCTTTATCACTTAACAATCGCAACAAATAGGTAAGGCAGTCTTGATCTTAAAATTGGTACCACTCCAAATTTGATTACAGGTTGTAATTAATGTTCATACCCTTTATCCAAGGGCACGTCAAATACTCAAGCTAGGTATGGTAACTATCTCCTCGCTTATTTTTCAATCGAATAGTTATTGTTCATATCTGTGAGATTAATCGATGTCATCATTTTACTTAAAACTTTTTCGTAAATACATAGAAGAAAATTCTAAGCTCTCCTATCTGATCAAGTTTTTAAACTTACCACATTTAAATTCAAATTACCCTCAATATGGTAACCCCTCAACCAACTGTTTATATCCTCACTAAATCGTTTGTATATCATATATGACCTTAAATTTATATAAAAATGTTCAACGTATATGTTATTAAATTTCAAGCTTTGTATATTTTGCCATCTCATTATAATTATGAGAAATTAGTTATCAAATATTAACACGAAAATTGCAAGGGAGATTCTTTACAAGAAGGAAGGCATTGCAAGCATTAAAGATTAATATAGAGAATTGAATCAACTTTCAAATCTTACAGCTATAATATTATTTAATAGAAAATAACTGAACGAAAAAGTTAACCACGTTTGTTGATGTATGTTCTTCTTATATAACACATGTGATTGTTTTATTGATAAAATTACAGATAGTTAGAACACTTTATAATAAGGTTAAGACTTAAGAGGGTATTCTTCGCATATAATTTTGGGATTTGATCTTCTTGAACTTGTGAATTGGACTGTTTCTCTTGGTCCAAGCTTGTAGTTAACGTACTTTCTTGATCTTAAGACCATGATCATAAGTTAATACATTTTCGTGATGAATACATTAAAGGAAATTGAAAATTCATTCTCATAAAGTCCCTTGTTTTCTAAATTTAGTTGCAATCATGTGTTGTTGAAAATACATTTCGAAACCACTGTCAAGTAGGAGTACACTACAATTTAGCATTCAAATGACTAACTACAAATCTATTAACTTTTAGTTGACATAAATTTATAGCTACAAAACATTTTGGATACCATTGTCGGAGTCCAACCGATCATACAACCATGTATAATTGGACGAAAAGAATTATTGAGAATTCTAAGAATGTTTTAATTAGCCTCAAATCTAATCCCTTAGCATCTTTGGGGTGTTGATAGCTCTCTATTAATATTAATGCATTATGCATGAAAATTGATAATTCCTTTTTTTTTTTTTTTAATTTTATTCTTCTTCTTTTCCTACTACCTTCATTAAATATAAGTTGCAACTGCAGGATATTATTTGTGAGATATAAAATATTCCAAAGTTACAACTAATACTTAATGGAAGAAGTATTTATAATATACATATGATCTTTAGAATGTTTTTTGTAATTATTTTGTATATCTCGGTCGTGCAAGCTATATTTACTTTTATAGTTAAGGCAAAATTGTCCGGAATAATCCGATCTTTACCTCATCAGTCCAAAATAATCCCACCTTTCGATTATTTTTTTTAATAATCTGAGCTTTAATGCCAATCCGCTTCAAATGATCCCAAGTGACTTGTAACCGGTTGAGTAGGTAATTTTTTTATTAAGTTCAATTTACAGGTGTCACCACGTGACTGGTCAAAAATAAGTTTTAATTTTATTTTTTTTAAGAAATGATTATTACTAATTAACATTAATTAACTATTAATTAACTATTTTAAAACTAACTTTTTAAAAAATAATTAAAAATTAAAACCACCACCACTAGCCCTAGGGCCACCTCCCCGCCCCCACCATCGGCCCAGACTAGGCCCATCGCCGCTAGCCCCGCCGCACCCAGACCCCAGCTCCCCTACGCTAGTCGCTGCCCTTCCCCTACCCCTTTCTGTCGCCTCTTAACCACCTACCACACCCATATCAAAACAATGGTGGTGATGGTGATGGTAGGGTGAGTGTGTGTGCGAGCTAAGAAGGGGAGGGGGGCTGAAATTGGGACGAGGGGAAGGAGATGGGCCAGAAAAGGGATAAAGGAAGGACAGGGGCGGTTTTGGGCTGGAGCGAGGTGGTCGACGGAACAGGGCCCCCAAATTTGAGGGGCCCCAAAATCTAGATATATGTAATTAAGTTTGGTATAATATCATGAAATTGTAGTTGGAGTAATGGTTAGAGTAAGTATACCGTCCAAGATCTTGGGTTTGAGCCATGAATGATACAACTTTTTAATTTTTTTAGGAGCTGGACAGCTGACATTGAATGTACCATTGCTCTAGAAACCTCCAAATACATTGAATGTACCCTCCCTCTAGAAACCTCCGTCCAAACCAGCAAACCTATTCTAATTCCCAAAAAAAATTCCCAAAAATTCAGATATCTTTCTTCCCAAATTTTTTTCAATCTACCATTCTAATTCCCAAAAAAAACTCTATTCAAAACTCTATATTTTCTTATTTACTTTCTATTATTATCTTCATTTTCTTCAATTATTCAATTAATTTTCAAATTTTTTCATCTCCCAAAATTATTTTTCCCATATTAATTCATAATTTCAACGGTTAAATCTTCAATTTTAAGATGAAATTAATTATTAAACCGTTGTTAATCTCCCAAATTTTCCTATATATGCTTTTTATTCACTCTTTCAATTTTACAAATAAAAAAGAAATCCTTAGGATAATCTTAATTCCAAAATTCTTTGCAAGTATTGTGAGTATAGGCTATAGCTAGTAATCGGAAAAAATTTCATCACAAACCTCTTCGGATACGATTTTTTGTTAAATTTTAATATCTGGGTATGTTGAATTATTTCCAGTTGTTTAATTAAAGTGCATTTTTCTGATTTTTATTAACTTTTTTTTGTTGAATTTTGTGGGTGGGAGCAGAAGTTGAACAATCGAAGCTTTTGTCATTGGTGATTTTCTAGGATTATTAGGATTTTAAGTGATTTCTAGGACTTTAATTTAATTTTGACGAATTTTCTGATGTAATGAATTTTTTTTATCAAAAAAATATTGGGTATTAAATTTATCGAGTAGAAAGCCCCATTTTGAAAAGTTGAACAGGACCCCATAAATAATTTGCAATTTTAGCCCCGGCACTGGGGAAGGAGAGGGGGCAGGAAAAGAGATAGGGGAAGGAGAGTGGCCGAAAACGTGGTTGAGTAGGAGTGGAAGGTCAGGATCGAGACGAGGAAGGGAATTCAAGGGTGGTTGGTGGTGAGGGGGAGGGGGAGGGTGCTCATCAGCTCGGCGCGGCACTCTGGTGCTTGGGGCTAGGCAAGGGGTCGGGCTGGTTGGGGTGGGCGGCCGTGAGGGTGGTTGGGCTGGAGGGGGTGGTTTTTTAATTAATTAAGTAATAATTTTTTTATTTTTTCTTTAAATAAAATAATTTAATTTTTTTTTTACCAATCAGATGCCGACATACCATGTAACTTGCTATAACAAGTTAAATGACCGGTAGCAAGTTACATGACCAGTTGGGAACATTTAAAGTGGATTGACATAAAAGGTCGGATTATTAAAACCTTAAAATGTAATTGAAAGGTGACATTATTTTGGGCAAATAAGGCAAAGGTCGGATTATTCCGAACAATTTTTCCTTTAGTTAATGTTAATTTGTACGTTCATGTAGACCTTAAACAGTTGGTTGTGTCCTTTTCATACATCTTTGAGGCCTTATCTCAATAGTCTTCAATTCCTAGCTCTCATGATTATGCTCGAGCTCGTAGATATTCACAAAACAAAGGTATTGCTAAATCGATATCAATAAGAAAATGCGTTTTTGCCAACTAAAAATTAAGAAAAGTTGTTGAAAAGCAGGAAGTCAAAAAAAGGAGTATTAATTAACCTTATTGCCTACACATTTAGAGTTGTAAAAAGCTGACCCGATCCGAAAATTTTATTCAAACCTAAACATCACCTGATCTGTTTGAACCCGAAAAATTGGTGACCCAAATCCGATAGGACCTGACCTGATACCAACTCGAGACCCAAGTTAACCTTAGGATTTGTGACTTGAACTCGAACATGACCCGACCCTAACATAACCCGTCAATTATTGACCTGAACTGAACCCGGCCCGAACCCGAGATTGACCAAACCCTTTTTGACTTGTTAAAACCCGAAATCAATCTGACATGTTACTAACCTGACCCGAATTCAACCCGATCTGGATTCAACCCAACCTGTTACTAATCCGACTCGAACTCAACCTGATATGTTTTTATCCCGACCCAAACCTAAGGTAACCCGACTAGAATAGTAATGCAATTAACTCAAATTGACCCGAAGCGAGTTAACTGATCGACCCAAACACTCAAATTGACAAATCTAAACTAAACCTATTTTATCCAAATTTATATGAGCTTATTGCATTTTATCTAAACTCATTTGAACATGTCATCTCGAATATGAATTTATCTGAAATTATTATCCCTAAAATGAGTGGAAACAATGTGAATAGATTAGAATAGGGTTTGAACTTATCTTCTAAAAATCTAAACTAAACCTAGCTTACTAGAATTAATATGAACTTATTATATATATCTTATCTAAACTTATTTGAACTTATTAACTCGAATATAGACTAATCTACAATTGTTTCCTAAAATGAGTGGAAATAATGAAAAATAGATTAGAATAGGGTCTGAACTTATCTTCCAAAAATCTTAACTTAACATATCTTACCAGAATTAATACGAACTTATTATATCTTATCTTAAATTTATATGAACTCATTAGTTCGAATTTGAACTTATATGAAATTATTTATCCTAAAATAAGTGAAAAAAATGTAGTTTAAAATTATTAGCTTGAATATGAACTTATCTGAAATAATAAAATCTTACAATAAATGAAGAAATTGATAATGATTAAACGTGAACGTCAATACATGAACGGTTAACATAATGACCTAAAAAATGTACTCGAACCTAATATGACCCGACCCGAAATAAACCCAAGACCCAGATTAACCCAATATTTGACACTCAAACCCAAACATGACCCAACCTGAAAATGACCCGAACTGATTATAACCCACAAATTATTAACTTGAATCGAACCTGACTCGAACCCGAGAATGACCCTAACTCGTCTGAACCCGTTAAAACCCGAATTAAACACGACCTTTCAGTCACCCGACCCGAATGGAACCCAGCCTGTTATTGACCCGACTTAAACCAGACCCAAACCCGATAAAATGTATGACCCGACGTGACCCGACTCAAGCATGACCCAACCCGAACCCAACCCGCATAGGTTACGACATTAACTCGAATTGACCCGATCCGAGTTGACCTGACTCACACTAACCCGACTCGTTTACCCGAATTAACAGCTCTATATATATTGCTTGCAAAAATTTTCAAAATGTATAGTGCAAGGATTTATTTATTTATTTTTACTTAGAACTTTAATTACATCCAATTTAAGAATGTGTATCGAAATGAAATTCCTAAATATTTGTAAGTATGAGTTTTTTAAAAGTACAAATTAACTATTTTTTATACTAAAATTAGATTAGGTCCCGTGTCATGCACGGTAATTTTACTATTTATTATTAGTTTAACACTATATTTATTTATAATAATTATCAAATTGCAAATTAAGATAAATATTCGTAATTACAAATATAAAAATAAAATTATATCATACTAAATAAAATAGTGGGAGTATTACATGCATGACCAATAAAAAAATTATGTATTACATCACAAAGTTATATGTAGGAAATTATTATTGCATAGTTTAAATAAACAAATAATATTTTGTTGGATGTTTATAGATAGAATATAATTACCAAATAGTAAGGGAAATATTATTGCATAATATTAAATATTCTCTGAGAAGCTTTGCCAAACTATTCAAAAAAAAAAAGCCTTGGAAAAAAAGAAAAAAAAATTATTTTGGCGTGAAATTATTTTAAAAGTAGATGACATATGTCATTTTTAGTTTCACCTTTATTATAATATAAAGTTATAGTAGATTTATGTATTTAAGTCAATTTGATGCAATATAACCTAATTTTTTTTTTCGTACTATAAATTAAATCCATGTGATTGTAATATATCAGGAAAAAAAATACAAGTAATATTAATATTAGTAATAAGAATCTTTAATTTCAATTATAATATCTAAATTAAATATATACAGAGTATAATTTACAGACTTAATTAAGTTGTCAATTGATAAGATATAAAAAGAAAAATAAAGTTAGAATATATTTATTTTTGGAAAATGGTTTTTGGAGGGAAAAAACGACTCTAGAAAACGACATGTGTCATTCTCGGTGTCTATTTTAGTATATGTTATTGATTGATTGATTTACAAGATACTTTTTTTTTTTTGAAAAAATTGCCCAAAATAATCCGACTTTAGCCTCATCCGCCCAAAATAATCCCACCTTTCGATTATTTTTTATTAATCCGACCTTTGATATCAATTCGCTCAAAATGATCCCAACCGGTCATGTAACTTGTTATAACAATATACTTGACACGCGTCGGCCTATGATTTGTCAAAAAAATAAAATTAAACTAAAATAAATTTTTTAAAAAAGTTAATTTTTTTTAACAAAATAAATAAAATTAATTATTTCAAAAACCACCACTAGCCCAACTCTTCCCCGCCGCCCCTGACTCCCCTGCCCCGTGGCTCCGACCACCCAGACCCCCAATCCCAGCGCCGATGATGCTCCTGAACCCCTACCCTGAACCACCAATCCGCCTCCCTCCCTTACAAAAATAAGGCAACGTTTAAAGCACCGTCGACGAACCATAAAAGCATCTCCCCACCCTCGAAAACCCCTTCTATGCTCCAATCCCGACCCCCTCCCCTTCCCCAGTCCCGATTCCAGCACCTTTCCCCAGCCTTCCCTGTCCCGATTCCGGCCTCACTCCCCTTCCCCCGGCTCAAGTTTGACCTCCCTCACCTTCCCCCGCCCTAATTTCGGCCGCCTAGACCACCCACAATAGCATGACGGCGACACATCTTGCGCCGCGAGCTCCGTTCTCACGGTTGCTGCTCCGATCTTACGGTTACTGCTCCGATCTCACGGTGGCTAGGGCTGGGGGAGAGAGTGATGGGTGGCTGCAAAGAATTACTTAAAATTGTGTGGGAACAAAACCTAAATTGTGTATAATAACAATCAATTATACAACAAACCAAATACTATTAAAAGTATTACAACCAAGCACCAAGACTACAAAGTATTTCAGAAAAATACAAATAAAACACTAATGTAAAGAATCCAAACTTGCCTCAACACCAAGCCTTGAAGATGATGAAAATAAACATGAGAAAATGATGACCACTTGAGTCTCAAACCTTGATACACTGTCAAAGGCGTGTATACACTTTCCTAAAGAGGTTTATTTCCCCCACACGGTGCTTGGGTTAAACCGAAAATTCTATTTGAGATACAATTGACAGAAAATTTTGTTCTTAGCTCTTAGAATCGAAGTACAATGAATAATTTACAAATTTGGCTAAATTTCAAGAGATTTCTCACAATAGTTTGCAAGAAAATTGAGAGAAAAATGTGGAGAATATTTTTTGGGAGTGAAAAAGATTGAAAAATGTTCTGTGTCTTTTCGTTGTTCACGAAGATTCTCTTTTATAAGAGAAATAACCGTCAGCAAAAAACCGCAGAACTAGGAAGCAGCGCAAGCGCGCAACAAACAGGCGCGGGCGCACAACAAATAGGAGCGGGCGCGCCACAACAGGAGCTGGCGCGCCTCAAACAGGCGCGGACACGCCACTTGGACGCGCGGGCGCGCCTCTTTTTGGAGCGGGAGCTCCTCCCAGAAAGTCTGCAAATGAAACCAGAAGACAGTGAGGGGCGCGGTTTGAGCGCGGTCTGCAGCGCGGGCGCACCACCAGGCAGCGCGGGCGCGCCTCCCACTTTCATCCAACATGCTGATTTCCAGAGAGGTGTCCGGTTTAGGCGCGCTCTCATCGCGGGCGCGCTTTACATGGGCGCGGGCGCGCACCATACAACACTCTAAATTATCAACAAATTCGGCCGCCCAGACCACCCTCAATAGCATGACGGCGACACATCTTGCGCCGCGAGCTCCGTTCTCACGGTTGCTGCTCCGATCTTACGGTTACTGCTCCGATCTCACGGTGGCTGGGGCTGTGGGAAAGAGTGATGGGTAGCTGCCAATTTTTTTTTTTTAGATTCAATTTTTTTTATTTAAAATTTTAGACAAATTATATACGGTGACACGTGTACTTTAAACCCCAAAAAAATTTACTTATTTATCAGGTAACCGGTCACTTGGGACCGTTAGGAACGGATTGGGTATAAAGGTTGGATTATTAAAAAATAATCGAAAGTTGGGATTATTTTGGGTGGATGAGGCAAAGGTCGGATTATTTTAGGCAATTTTTCCTTTATTATTATTATTATTATTATTATTATTATTATTATTATTATTATTATTATTATTATTATTATTATTATTATTATTACTACTACTACTACTACTATGAAAAATAACAAAAACCTACAAAGTTAACCAAATTACAATAAATTAGTGGGGAGCCAAGATACAATCTGGGCCCCCACCCCTCTAGATATAGCGAATCCGATCCTGCTGAAGATGTGAGCAGCTGCACGAGCACCAATATCCTAAATCTTAGCAAATGCCAGAATCTGCTTCATCAACGCAACAACCTCCTTCTCTAGTTCCCCCAATGAAAGGAGAAAAGAAGAAAACCATAGCCAACAACCCTACAACGTGCCCCATACTTGTCCCACTTCCCCTGAGCTGCAATTGACACAATACGTCCTGGAACGAAGTCAGACAACCTACATTGTGTTAAAGGAGAAAACCCCGTCAAGTCAACACACGCATCAAGGCCTTTGCCTCGGGAATAAAGTAACACATCTGCAGGTCGAAGAGCCCCGTCGTTCCCTCCAATCAACCCAGACTGAAAACAAATATCAACAAATATCATAAACAACCTTCTTTCTTGCAGAAATCCCAGACTGAAAACAAATATCAACAAGGGTATCATAAACAATATTTTGCCGATCTTTAATACCCACCATCCTAGCACAGGACACTGCATGATCCCCAAAAATTTCCCTATTAAAAACCCTTGAGCAGGCAAAACACGATGTCGAAACGGAGAACAAAGGAACACCCACCCATATTATTTTGTACATTTATATGGTAAGCCTCCCTTTTCCCTCCCCCCACACCCACACCCACACCCACACGGCCACACCCCATAATTAGTTGTACGGATCGGACAATGAGAGCAATATGTTTAAAATTGGTTAAGATATGTTGAATTAATGACGATTTACATGACCATTGGGTTTACATATGGGACTTATGGGTGAGGATACAACATGTCATTATTAATTATAGTATGGTCACAAGGCCCCTCTATGTCTAGTAACTTGATTAAGGCTATTAAAACAAAAGACCAACGAGGCTAATAAATAAAATAAATTTAGATGCCCCACAACAGGTCGGCCAGTAAATCGAGTATCTTCATATGCGAAGATTTTGAACCTTTGTAGTCTAATACAAGTATTAATTAGTAGTATAGTCACATTGTTACCCTATCGAAATTAATAAATAGATCAGTATATACTGTCCAAACTCCTCAGCTAAAACCCTTCCTCCTGTAAGAAATATGCCTTAGAATCATGTTTAGGAAAAGTGTAGGGAGGCACACGGCCATGACTTAGAGAGGCATGCATGCACGCCCGTGCCTCATCAAAAAATTCATGAAGATTCGCCAATTTTTGCAGTGTTACACTCGTGCCAGGTTGAGGAAACGAAATTAGCTTTGAGCTCTCTGCCTTGATATCGAGGGAGCCAATGCCCTGTATGGCATGCCCGTGTGCGTAGTGGGCATATTTATAAATTAGATCGGTTTCACGAGGGATATATATTTCCTATTCTAGGGAGCACTATATATTTAGATTTTTCCTAGCCGTTGTATCATTCAGAAAAATTTAAAGAGTCGTTAAATTTGCTAGGTCATTAGACTATCTACGTTCATAGAGAGAAAACAATATGTCTGACAATTTGAATTGATATTTGTCGATCATTTTGTATTTTGTTGATCGAATTTGTAATCTATTTTTCCTTAATATTAATAAAACCATTAATCTCGTGTCGCATGCTTGTGAATATAGCCAACACATTGTTGATGAACCACGTAAATTCTGTGTGAGTTTCTTGTTTAATTTTACAACTGTTATCTATTTCTTTCTCACATCTGTTAAAACACTCTTATCCTGGCCTTCCTCTTTTATCTACTAAAACAAACATGATAAATTTGAGCATTATTATTGCATACGTTTTTACACATTAATTATTACTACATAGTTCGTATATAGTTTTTCTTATAAAAGTCAATTCCCAAACACAATGTTAGATATACAAAGAATATATCTTTTTAAAATCAAATCAAGGAAAAGAAATTAGCAAACTACGAACGATATGCAAATACAAGTTATACAACTAATCAAATCAATGAATGATGCAATAATCACGTGTAATTGCAAGGAGGCTGAAAAAAATTGCATGCATGTGTTTCTTACATCCCACTTTTTATATTCGAATAATCTTCACATACAATATGTAATTTTTCTTTACAATTTAAAGGTGTTATAGTTTGTGCCTTTAATCTTTAGCAATTCGATTTATCCTCAAATTTCATCACTTTGTTGGACGCTTCAGGAAATCCTCCAGCTGGGGCAACTCTAAGTACAAAAGGCACACTAGATATCACTTAAGTTGTTTTAAGCTTAGTTTTACAGTTTTTATTTTATTTTATTTATTTACTTATCTTTAATTATACTGTGGAATTAGTTCTTGTGGATAAAAAAAAATTATAGGTAAATGCATTGAAAAGGAAATGTTGCTTATTTTTCTTTAAAAAAAATGTTACTTATAAAAATCATTATTTATGACATCATAAATAAATTTAGTACTCCCTCCGTTTTTTTTTTTAAAAAAAAAAAATCTTCCTCCTTGTTATTCATATAAATTCTTTTTATTTATTTATTTATTTATTTTTGATATCAGCATAACACAAACAAAGTGTCCGTAAAAAAAAATTAAACTATTGTGACTATCATTCGCAATTCAAGCAGATTTGCCCTTTGCACATGTTTCTTGTCTACTTTGAGAATATTACAACATTGAAAACGCAATCCTAGCTTCTTAATTTCTGCGTAGTCCAAAAGATGCTTATATCATGTATAGGGGTGAGCAAAGACCCAGGGTACCCGGTACCGGACCCGGAACCGGTTAGGATCCGCCGGGTCCGGACCCGGAACTGGTCCCACCGGTTCCGGGACCGGGTCCAAAATGTCGGACCCGGTTGTAACCGGTTCCGGGACCGGGTCCTAAAATTTCGGACCCGGTACCCACTGGGTACCCGGTTTAAACCAATTCCAGTTCCGGGTACCCGGTCCCGGATCCAGACAATCCGGGTACCCGGAACCGGTACTGATTTAGTTATAAAAAATTATTTTTTTTTTTAAAAAAACCCAACAATCCACAGTCCAATACAACATTAGGCCCATTTCATCCAATTCATTTCTGCTAGGGTTTCTGTCAGCCACTAAGCCTCCTCATTTCATTGAATTCATTTTTGCTAGGGTTTTGTTCTTCTCTGTTCATTCTCAATCTTCTCTGTTCTCCTCTGAAAATCTCATCTTGTCTTCTTTCGTTCTCATCAATTCACTGATTCTCGGTCTTCTTTCGTAAGTATTTTTCTCTTGGTACTCAAAATCTCATCCTCTCTTTCTTTCTCATCAAGCCACCGAACGACTGTCTCTTTCGTAAGTATTTTTCTCACTTTGTTTGCTTTTTGTTTCATCTTGCATATGTAGATCTCTGGTACTGTTTATTGCTGCTTGCATTTTCTTTGGAGATAGTTAGAGTGTTTATGTTAATTTTAATTTTTATTTTCTTCAATTTCTGAGGGTGTTACGAGTGTTTAATATGCTGAAATCAATGAATTGGTACAAATTGACTGCACTTATAGTCTTTTTCTGCAATTTCTGGGTGTTTGAATAGATTCTTATTGAGTATTAATTGGTGGGTACCATTTTTAGTTGTTGTACATGTTTAGTTCAGTCATTGCTTTTATAGAAGTTGTTGTTTGGCTGTTAACATTGTGGTGTTGATCTCAGTACATGAGGTGGGTATACTGGGGTTTCGTTTTAATGATGTTATGTTTGCTGCTTGCATTCTCCCTGATAGAGTTAAAAACATTGGAAGAACAGAGTCAATAACTCAATGTTCTATCTTTTGGCTTTTACCACTTGCGATGGATTAGTGGAAAAATTGCTTTAGAGGAGATATTTCCCAAAGTTCAAAAATTTTTTGTTGAATTTTTTTCCTGACTGAATGATTAAATAAAAAAATCATACTACACTACACTACAATCCCATCTTCTGATCACATTCACCTTGCATCTTTGCAATAGTGTTTTTTTTTTTTTTAATCTAGTTATCATGATATTGGTTTACCTTGTTTTTTCAGATTTTCAGATCTATTTCTTGTTTTATTGAGCTGGTCTTTTCTGAAATTTGTAGTTGTGGAGAAAGATGTAGATGGTGATGCATGTGCAGGAACTACAGTTGGATTTCTATGTAGAATTCTGCTTGTTTAAAAGGTTTTTATAGAGGAGAAAGTGTTTCAACAACTAAAGGAACCTTCTTTTCATAAGATTAATTACCATTTTTTCTTTATTAAGTTCCAATTCCTTTTTGTATTCTTCATGAAGATGATGTACTAGGATCTGTGCATATTGTCTCTCCTTTCTTTCTTTGTGTTTATGTGAGTGAGACAATATCAGTTCTGACTGTTGTATGTATTTGTGTAATGCATATAATCACTCTCACTTTGTGTAATGTTTATGTCTTATTAAAGTTTAATTTGTTCCTATTTCAGAACTATGAGCAATACCGACAATTCGTCAGTCCCTATGGATGATGAAAGTGAGGTTGGAAACGAGAATGCAACAACCAAATCAACCAAGGTTGGTGACAAGAGGAAGTCTGAATACTGGAACCATTTTTGGGATTTTAGAGATCCAGTAACCAAAAAAATTGTTCAAGTCAAATGCAAATATTGTGAGAAAATGCTAACAGGTAATACTAATAATGGAACTTCTTCATTAAAGAAACACCTTGGTGCATGTTCAAAATACCCTCCAAATGTAGACAAAAAGCAAAAACTCATTTCTGTCTACAAGTCTCCTGAATCTGATGCTACTATAGTCTCTAATTGGAAATTTGATGAAACTGCTTGTAGACTTGGTTTGGCAAGAATGGTTATTGTTGATGAACAACCATTTTCTATTGTTGAGCGTGAAGGTTTTAGGTATTTTTGTAGTGTTGCTGTACCTCAATTTCATATACCTTCACGTTTTACAGTTGCAAGAGATGTGAAGAATATATTTGTTTGTGAAAGTGGAAAATTAAAGAAATTAATTGGGTGTTTGAAATCGAGAGTGTCACTAACAACTGATTGTTGGACCTCCATTCAAAATTTTAATTATCTTTGTTTGACTGCTCATTTTATTGATGATAATTGGAAGTTGCATAAAAGAATTTTAAATTTTCAATTAATGGATAG
The DNA here is from genome assembly GCF_001683475.1 of Chenopodium quinoa. Taxonomy (NCBI): domain Eukaryota; kingdom Viridiplantae; phylum Streptophyta; class Magnoliopsida; order Caryophyllales; family Amaranthaceae; genus Chenopodium; species Chenopodium quinoa. The sequence continues at coordinate 8,941,845 of NW_018745684.1, forward strand.
TCATAAAGGTAAGGAAATTGGAAAAGTTGTGGAGGCATGTATTCTTAAATGGGAGATTGAGGATCGATTGTTTTCTTTAACTGTTGATAATGCTAGTTCAAATGATGTGGCGGTTGGATATTTGAAAACACATTTTCATGATAAACTTGTTTTGGAGGGTTCATTTTTTCATATGAGATGTGCTTGTCATGTTCTAAATTTGATTGTGAAAGATGGTTTATCTAGTGTGAAGTCTTCGATTGCTCGAATTCGTGCTGCTGTTAGATATGTGAGGAGTTCACCTTCTAGAGCTAAATTGTTTGCACACTCTTCTATGTTGGTTAAAGTTTCTTGTAAAGGTTCAGTTTGTCTTGATGTGGCAACTAGATGGAATTCTACCTTTCTCATGCTTGAAACCGCATTGAAATTTGAAAAAGCTTTTAATAGGTTTGCGGAAGATGATCCTGATTTTAGTAGGGAACTCAAGGATGGAGTACCTACACAAGAAGATTGGGTAAATGCTAAAGTGTTGTCTTTGTGTTTGAAATTATTTTATGAGTCTACAAAGAAAATGTCGGGTAGTTTATATGTTACTACAAACTTGTATTTTCACGAGGTTTTGGAGGTGTTAAGTTGTTTGATAGAATGGGAAAACTCTACAAATATGGATATTCGTATTATGGGTAGACAAATGAGGGAAAAGTTTGATAAGTATTATGGGGATCTCGGTAAAACTAATATCATGATGTTAGTTGCGGTTGTTTTAGATCCTCGATATAAGCTTAGGTTTTTGAAGTATTCTTTTAAAAAACTTTATCCTAACAACTTTGCCAAAGTCGATGTTATTTGTGACAATTTGTATGACAATGTTCAAAAGTTATTTAACCATTATGATGCTATTATTGCTTCTTCCTCTTTCAAGAATAATCGTAATATTAATGTTGCCAATGTGGATAATGGTTCTGAAAACTTGAGCTCTTCAAATAGTGAGCAAATGAAAAAGTTTTATGATGATTTTGATGAGGAAGAAAGTGATTTTATTGTTGAAAAAAGTGAATTGGATTATTATCTTGAAGAAGCTCGGGAGAGAAGGGTTGAAGGGGAAATGTTTGATATTTTGGGTTGGTGGAAAGAAAAAAGTGACAAATACAAAGTATTGTCAACATTGGCTAAGGACATTTTGGCTATACCAATTTCTACGGTTTCTAGTGAATCCGCATTTAGTACATCGGGTCGCATACTTGATCAATTTCGTAGTAGTTTGGGGCCAAATATGGTGGAAGCTTTAGTTTGTACTCAAGATTGGTTAAGGGCGTCAAATGTATGCATTGATATTGAGCGCTTCCTTGAGGATGTTCAAAAATATGAAGAAGGTAATACACTAATACTTCTATTATTTTGTATATTTATCTATTTTATTTCTCTAAGTTTATTACTTATATTGTTTACTGTTTTTTTTAGAATTGGATGGTAGTGACACTGGCATCACACAAGTTAATGAATTTGTTGGAAATAATTGATGTGACAAAGGTTTGTATAATTGTATTCTTAATTATATTGTATGAAAAGATATCAAATGACAAATATTCTAAGGACATTTTGGCTTTTGTTTATAGGGAATTTGTGCTTCCTTGTTGGCTGCTGCCTCTTTGCTTTGTTGTCTGCTGTATGCTGTCTTTCTCCGTTGCTTAGATGGTTGCTGACTTGCTGCTGGTCTTGTTGCTGGCTGATGGTGTGCTCAGCTGCTGCCTGCTGATGGTGTGCTCAGCTGCTGCCTGTTGCTGCCCTTCCTTTTCTTCCCTTTTTTTTTCTGAACTTTTATTTAAGTAGTTGTTTTGGTTATGTTTGGATGTTTGGACTTTGCAGCATTGTTGAAGTTTGTTGTACTGATATTTTAGGTTGTTGAATTGGTACTTTTTGGCTTATTAGTTTGTAATATTTGTATTTTGAAATATTTGTATTTTGCTAGCCTCCAAAACTAATTTAGGGATATTATTATGTTAATATAACTAGCCTGCAAAATTCCATTATATATAATAATATATTATATAACAATTATAAAGAAAAAAACAGTATGTTACTACGTTGAATAATACCGGGTACCCGGTTTTGGAACCGGTTCCTACCGGGTCCGGGACCAGTTCCAAAAAATTTGGATCCGGTATTAACCGGTTCCGGGACCAGTTCCAATTCTTGGGACCCGGTTATAACCGGTTCCGGATCCGGGTATTACAAATATGACCGGGTACCCGGTCTTGCTCACCCCTAATCATGTATGTCCTCCTGTCATATAATAAGTGACCAAGTTCATCGAGTCAAAATATAAGAGGACCTTTGAGAGGCCCATTATATAGCACCATTCAAGACCTCAAGACACGCTTGAGCCTCTGTATGCAAGGCCGAGGTTGCTAGCCAAAAGCTAGCTCCTGCATCAAAAAAGTCCCCTTCATTCACCTTTCAGACCATCCAAAACCGCATCTTCCGTTTGTTTTCTCCCAGGAGCCATCGATTGTAGAGTGCAATTTGACAAGCCTCTATTAGAACTAAAAACGAAGTCATAAGAATAAAAAAAAGGTGCTTTTTTAATTTTTTTTTAAACTTATCTTGGGGGGGGGGGAGAAAGTCGTTTAGAAACATTGGTATTATTACACTTCGTATATGTTTATGTGAACCATGTGGTGGAGGTAAGATGGGATAAAATGAAAATTTTCTTGACTATTGTATAAAGAAATAAAGTAAATGTAGTAATAAGATAATATTAAAAAAAAAATAGCATATCAAAATGAAAAGTAGAATAAAAATAAATAATAATAATAAGAAAAAAAAAAGAGAACAGAGGGAATATTCTGTAAGACAAGAGTAACTATTTCTATTTAAAAAGTGATTTGATAATTTTAAAAATATTCCTTTTAATACGTGTTTTCCTTGGGCTAGTAAAAAAATGGAGTAACCTCTATAACATTGATAGAGTAATTCTTATTATGCTGACAAAGTACACTGCTAGAAATAGGTCGTTTTCCGACGGAATTGTTCTGACAGACAAAATTTCCGACGGAATTTGGGTCTGTCAGAAAATTCCATTGGAAAAGGTATGTTGCAACGGAAAATCCGTCGGAATTTTTTCGACGGATTTTTTTTCCCTCGGAAATGTACTGCTTCCGACGGAATATTCCATTGGAAAATTTTTTCCCTGAGGGAAATAATTCCGTCAGAACTAATAATAAAATAAAAAAAAAAAGTCAAAGCTCCTTCTTTGCCCAGATTCAGAAACACGAAGAGAGAGAAAGAGAAAGAGAGAAGTGGAGATCCTGCCGGCGACTGCCGTTCCACCGACCACCACCGAGCCGCCTCAACTACGCCGCCGCCATTGGTAAGTGTATTTATTTTATTTTTTTTTAAATCAAACTTTTTCGGCAAAACCCTAACTACCACCATGTCAACAGCCACCACGGGTTTCACCACAACCACCAGCCGTGAAGCCTCCATCCCCTGCTGTTCCAATACTGCCGTCTAGTAAGTTTCTTTGCCATTTTCTTTTTTTTTCGTGAAACTCTAACCACCACCATGTCAACAGCCACCGGATTTCACCACTATCACCAGCCGTCTTTGAATTTGTTATTCTCCTTCTTTGAATTTGCTTGTTATTGTAAAATAGACAATGGACTTGGTCTTTTAATAAATCATTACTTTTAATAAAATTTCAAATAAACTACTTGCTATCTGAATAATCGTTTTGTATGCTTAAACAGAACAATTTCTTCGATGGTATTTATGTGGGATTGCCTTAGTGATGTAAGATAAAGTGGCTCTCTCTATGCAAACCTGTGGTGAAAGTTCATTGACTTTATATGCATAGGAAATAATTCGCTCCGTAACGGGGTTGGAATTTTGACTCATTTGTGTAAGAAAATTAGTGAATTAACTAAGTCAAATTGATTAATTATTTAGTGAATTTGAACGAGGTTGGCTTGAAAATTGGATGAGTAGGATGACCATGAATTAACCGGTGCTGATTGGTGGGAAAAGAGATGCCGTATTGGCGGTGCTGTGTGGTGGAGAAGATGTTGTTGGCACTTAAAGTGTTTGAAGGGGTTGCTGTGATTGTTTGGATAGTCAATGGGTGGGCTTGTTAAAATTTTAGAATTATTGTTATTTTTAGGGATTTCTTGATTGAATTAGATGTTGATTCTCCTATATTTGAGCATGATTTAATTTTATAAAATTCTGATAGCTGAATTTCAGGTATACTATGATAGCTGAAATTCTGATAGCTGAATTTCAGGTCTTGATTTTTTAGGGAATTGTTGTTAATCACGTTTTGTCAGGAATTTAAAATTGCATTGTTTGAGTTGAGATGAAGATAAATTATGATTGTGCTGCTTCTTAATAACTTTGTGTTGATTTCATTTGCTAATGAGGGGCTGCTAGGATTGTTTGGACAGTCAATAGGGGGGTTGTTGCTCTAAAGGTGCACCTTGAGCAACCCAATGCTTGGAATGACATTGTTCTATTAGCACTCATGTACACCTAAAACTTACTACTGGAATGACATTCTTAATATGCTGTCATGTTATTAACAACTATTTCAGGTGATCATGGCAGGCGGTACAGACAAAGGTTAACGGACAATGGAGCTCGACTCCTCCGATGAGGACATGGCGGATGCGGATGCACATGATTTAGGTGCTACTTAGGAGCCCACTTCCAGCTCATCACGAGATCAGACACAGGAGCATTCACAATTGCCGGTATTAGACCCTACTATGCTCTGGTACGTACATACATTCAATGAATTGGTTTTATATTCTTAATTTTGAGAAATTAACCTATTTATTACCTGTAACAAGTTTTATATTACTTTTTTGTTGTTGATCATCTAACTTTGTGGTTTCGTCTTTAAATGTAGGTTTGACGACAACAAGGTGAGGAATGCGGTCTCCGGGACGCTAATCGGGTACTATCGAGAGCCTTGGAGGAATTACGGAGAGGTGGATGAACACTGGTGGAACTTATTCAGCGTAAGCTATTTTAAACTTAATTAACACATGTTTTATGAAAAGTATGAGATGAAGTTGAGTATATGACTTATAAAGTTTATCATTTGCAGAAAGAATTCACATAGACACCTCAATTGATCGAGGATGTGAAGCACACTTTTGAAAAGAAGTTTGCTACTCGGCTACGTGACATGTTCTACACAGTCACGCACAAGATGAGAGGCGCCAAGCCAGGCTGGTTCAATGAGGACGTCCACAAGAAAATGATGGATATTGTTGCCACTGATCCAACTTACAAGAAGAGGTCGGCCCAAAACAAGAAGAACAGGAGGGGCGGCTTAATGGAAAATGCGGTTGAAGCTACCCACTATCAGGGTTCGATGTCAGCTGTACAACATGCTAAACGGGTGGTAAGTTTGTTGAATAGGCAGATAAAATAGAAGAGAATTGTGTATTACTATGTACAGGTGCTCTAACATTTAAAGTTTATCATTTTCTGCATGTATAATCAAAGGCGGCGAAGAATAAAGGCCAGCTCCCAACAGCCCATGAGCTGTTTCTGAAGATGCACTTCAAGGAAGTGCCTTGGAAAGGCACAGTACCAGCCAACACCAAAGCACATCATATTGCGGTAATAACTTCAATAACACTTAGGATTTGAATTTATTTATAGATTTCATGAATTACTTTCCAAATCGTTCCCAAAACTTAGGGAGTTGGTTTTTTTTGTGATTTCAAGGCATGTACACCTAAAACTACCTACAATAGACATGTTATGAGAAATAAATGGTTCATTTGGTAAGAAATGTAAAAAAAATAGGCAAAGAATAGGTCATATAGGCATCAGTTGGTCCTATTTTGGTCCAAATCGTTCCCAAAACTTAGTTAGTTGGTTGTTTTTGTGATTTCAAGGCATGTACATCTAAAACTACCTATAATAGACATGTTATGAGAAAGAAATGGTTCGTTTGGTAAGAAATGTAGATAATGGGCAAAGAATAGGTCATATAGGCCTTACTTGGTTCTATTTTGTTCAGAAAGCTGATTTTAACTTACATCTGTGTGCACCTTTTCATATGTGTATATTGTAGGAGGCCTACCAGAAGAAAGTTGAAAAAGCAAGCACCAAAGGGATTCGGAAGAGTCCAAATGAGTTGTACCGGGAAACTGTAGGTGGTCGCAATAAGAAGGGTCGTGTGAAGGGGCTTGGCAAGGTGCAGAGCTATATTATGGCAACAGGAAGGGTTCAGGTTCCAAGTCTTCCCACCAGTACATGCCTTCCTTTCTTTCCCAGATGCAGGATCAGGTGAAACAGAGGGTGGAGCAGAGGGTGGAGAAGAGGGTGCAAGCTTTGCGGAGTGAAATGGAAGTCGAGATGGAGGCTCGATTGGCCGAAAAAGAAAGGAGAAACCAAGAGAGGTATGAAGAGATGATGCGTCGATTCTCCAGCAACGACCCATGTTCCAACATTCCACATCAGCGTCGAGACCCCACGAACGACTCGGGTAGCGGCGGTGCAGGGCAAGGTACTCCGGATGTAGCTTAGAATTTGTTTATATAGTATGTACATATATTTAGATTTAGATTATGTTGTATAGTTGCACACAATGTATACATTATTATAAATAAATATATAAAAATATTTTTGTAATTAAATCATAACTTCAAATTTATCTTAAATTAGGTGCAGGATATATAGGTGACGAAATCCAAATTAAATCGTTTAATTTGCTAAAAAAACAGGACTAATTCCAACGGAAAAATCCGTCGGAAGATCTTACTTTTCGACAGAATTATTCATCGGAATTTTCACCTCTTGCGACGGAATTATTCGTCGAAATTTTCCCACTTCCGACGAAAAATTCCGTTGAAAAATGACATGTTCCGACGGAAATTTCCATCGGAAGTAGAGACGGAATTTTCCGTCGGAAGTGGGAAGATTCCGACGAATAATTTCGTCGGAACATGTCCTTTTCCGACGGAAAAATTTTCGTCGGAAAATTGCGACGGACTCTCGTTTAAAGTCAAAACCAGCTATATTCTGTCGGAATAGTGGCTTCCGACGGAATTTCCCTCGGAAAACGTCGGATTTCCTACGAAGGGTATTGCGACAGACTGCTTCCAACGGAATTCCGTCGGAACGCTGTTTTCCGACAGATTTTTCGATGTTTCCGACGGAAAAATTCCGTCGGAAACAAGCTGTTTTCTTGTAGTGGTAACTCTTTATTATACTTATTTGATCATTTACTTTTTTTATGAGCTCTAAATTTTTTTAATATGTGATGTATTATTTGTTTCGGAAATTTTTATTGTTTCTAATTTTTTCAAAAATTTTATTTGTTCAATCGTGCATCGCACGAGACTAATCTAGTCATAAAATAATAAAATTAATTGATAATGAGAGATAGAATCATCAAGACATATCAAAAAAGTTACTAAGTAATACTTAAAAAAAAACGGAGTAATGAAGTAATAATAAGGAGTACATTAGCAATAGGCAAAGTTTTACAACTTTAAAATTAAGGAATATGCTATACATAGCCTTAGGGCTACATATAAGCATTAAATACACACTAGAAAATCGTATAAAGTTAGAAAATCATAAAAATATAAACACTAATTACACTGATTTACGCGTGTTTTTGTCACGAATTCCTAATTTTATGCAATTTTCAAGAGTATATTTAATACTTATATATAGCCATTATAGCTACATATAACATTACCCTAAAAATTAAACATGCAATAAATACATCCTTATAATAAATTACAGTAGTAGATCTTTGTCCTGCAATATTCTTAATTAATAATGTTAATTCTGTTTAAGAAGTCTTGTGTTAATTTCTTAATTTATGGCATGGGTCGGTCGGTTGATGAGAAGTCAACATACTAATTATGTGATTAGTTTACGAGGTAAAGGCACAAGACACAGGGTACAGAACTACAGACTGACCAAATTATTAACACGCACTATTTACATGTACTTTGTAGTTTGTACTTAATTATGAAATTGTTAATCCTACTCCAAAATAATTGTTTTTTGGAATGGTGCATTGATGCTCCAAATATTGAGAAGTTCTTGGAAAATTGTGTGTCATCGTGTATTTGTGTCAGTCTGCTCAATCAAGTTTCATTCAAATTGTTTCCCATAAAAAAAAATAAAAAAAAAAATATACTTACAGTACAATAAAAATTGTCACTCAATTTAAATATTCAAATACTCAAGAACAGGCGAAAACATACACCAGTCGACCAATAACATGCATTGTCGATTACTGATCTGTATTAATTTGCACAAAGTGATAGATTAAGACGTAAGACTTTTTTGCTTTAAATGATAGTTTTGATTCACTCAGCTCATGTCTGCCCTAAATTTAAGGTTATTGATCGTATATGAATCGATGGTTGAGTGAACCACAAGGAAGTGAATAGGGGCAAGGTGAATTATTTTTTTATTTTTTATTTTTTTATTTTTTTTTTTTGCAGTGAAATTTTAGTTATGATATGATTAGGGTTCTATCGTCAAGAGACTAGAGTTGTGATGGTATTAATGTTCCAGTGTCATACTTTACCTTCTATAACAAGTCATAATAAAACACAATACAATAAAAGAATTAAATGTGGGATTAAAATTGTGGAGGGAGAATTTGGTCACAATATGTACTTCATATTAGAAAACAATATACAAAGTAAGTTATAAATCCATGTAATTCATCGGTCAAGTCAATGTATAGTTTTAACAACTACAATATGAGTGATTTACTAGATAGAATAAAAAAAAAATTATTACTTTAATTCCCATCAATCTAATAAGATGTTGAGTCCATGAGCAAAATCACATGTGAGTGAAAGTGTTGTTCACATTAAAAGAGTATAAAAGTGAAGAGGAATATTGGGATGTGTATCCTACATTGAAGAAAATAGAAAGTCGTGTCCACTTTATAAGGCTAAGGGGCTACATACTCCCCTTATTGCCAAATGGTTTTGAGGTGGAACTTCCTTGGTCGTATAAAGTAGACACTTGTGGCAGGTGTGGCCCAGACCCGTTTATCATGGTATCAGAGCCCAGGTTGGGTTGTGTTGTGATCTGGCCAGTATTATGGACAACTCACATGTAAGGGGGAGTGTTGAGCTCATGAGCAAATCCACATGTAAGTGGAATATGGTTTTGAGGTGGAACCTCCTTAGTTATAAAGTGAACACTTATGACGGGTATAGCCCAGGCCTGTTTATCATAAGAATAGAAAATTACCAACCTCGATTAATATGAAATTACTTAAGTTGTGAAGTCAGATTGGGTCAACTTTCGCAAGCTCTAGAGAACAATAATATTTTCATATGATGTTGAAGACCTTGAATGAAAAAAAGTGGGAAGACTTGAAGTCGAGAAGGGCGCAAAGAGAGGCACGTTGTGGACGATAATTACAGGGGCAGGGGCACGGGGATTTTGCGTAAGATTAATAGTTTCCTCAACAACTTGTACTTTGTAGTTGTATTGCATGTGCAAATACACACCCAACTCATCTTCTCATACAAATTTATGTGATATCATACGTATATGCGTCACTTTGTCATAATTAATAATTTACTCGTAATAAATATACGAAGTACAACATTAATACGTACTTTGAGATAAAATAATGTAGTAGGATATATTTTAGGAGTAATTGCAAATTTAGGACTCCGTAATTAATGTTACCACTTACACCATCTTGTAATCAATGATGTAATCATCCAAATAAATATTCAATAATACCATCAAATATGGACCTATTTGGCACTCATGAACGGATTAATGTTGCTACAAATTAAATTTAGTGGAGTATTGTTTATTGTGTTCAAATTGTAAGAGAATTTGAACTAAAATATTATTGAATACAAATAAAAGTATTTGTTTTCCTTATGGCTTGTGAAGAGATCATGACCTAATACATAACACTTTTTCTTAAATTGTTTTTTGATTAAATCTACTTGGTCAGCTTATTAGCATCAGACAATTCAAATAAGTTTTTTTCTTCTTTATTAACATCAGACTATCCAAATATGAAGTAAGTAAAACTCAAAAATAGTTCCAATATATTAATTAAAAATCATTTCAAAAAAGTCTTGATTGATATAAGTTTCGATCGATGTATTCAATAGTTCAGAAAAATGATTTCTATCCAAGACATAAAGGGGGTGTTTGGCAATTGGCTTTTTGCCTAACTTTTGGCTTTTTAGTTTGGTCAAACAACCAAAAAATATGTTTGGTAGTTAGCTATTTTGTTGGCTTTTAAGTAGGCTTTTCCGTCAAAAGCCAAAAGCTAATAGGAGTGGCTTTTTCTATTAGCTTTTGGCTTGTTTGCCCACTTTATCACTAATAAATAGCTAACACCCATTAATAATTTTACCAAACACTTTTGTAAACAGCCGGCTTAAACAGTAAAAAGTCAATCCATACAGCTAATACTATCAGCTAGTCAAACAAGCCAAACAAACAAGCCAACCGCCGATTGCCAAACAACCCCAAAGTGTCAAGAAGCTCGGATCATGAAATTAAAAATAAGTTAATATCACTTAGATTCATGAAAAATATGTATTTTTTAAGTTTAACTCACATCTAAAATCAATATGTAATAAGTTTGTTTAAAAAACATGTAAGTTCAAAATAAGTCAGATAAGCAAAAATCATCAACCGAATAAAACGCACTTTCAATCACCAACGAATTGAATTTATAAAAGTAGCAATTGTCCATATTGGTAGTATTTTGAGTAAGCAATGATAGATAAGGCTCTTTTAGTTTATGTTATATGTGTTCTATTAGAAGATAACAAGTCTTTATCACTTTCACTATTAATGAAGTTATAAGAAAAGAAAGTGAGATGTCAATCTCAATAGTTGTTAGGGCAATGTGCTAACTTATATCACCTTCGATCTTTGCCCCTACGTGTAGGAAATGATGGTCACTTGAACAATATTGAGCTGTTGAATAATAGACATACACTAAGCTAATACCTTATCTTTAAGCTAATTTAATTACACATTAATTTGCTATCTCATGTAATAGCTTCGAGTTCATTTTTGAAGTACAGAAATTTTCTATTATTTGAGCGAGGAAAATTCATTCAATAACTCTATCTAACTACTTTGATGTGATAGATAATAAAATTTATCAAATGAAAATATTGATAATAGTAACCCCTTCATTAATTTAAATAAACGATTTGACTTTCATAATTAAATGGTCTTAGCAAAATAATTTGAGTTTTGGAATTACTCAATCTAAACCAAAATCAGGTGGTTTAATTCATTACCATATATAAGTTATATGTAATCTACATTTTACTAAAAATTTCCAATGCAAAGAAGATGTGTCATGAATGATAGAGTATTTATACTGCATACTAAAGTAATCACCAAATAGGATACTTAGCACAAATTTATGAAAAATTTTCCCTTCAAAATGCTATTTGTTTTTAAATGAATTTGTATAAAAAAAATGATATTACTTTAAAATAAAAAAATATTTATGTAACAAACAAGAAATTTAAGGATATACAAAAAAAGAGTTACATACTTGTAAGTCATTGTTAATCAATCTTACCGTTTTTTTTTTTTTTTTTTTTTTACGCGATCTTATCATTATGAGTCTGTGCATTTGCACAGGCCCTAAACTAGTAAAACATATTATTGACCACCTCAACCAAAAGCTTAAACTAATGATTGAAATTCAAAAATATGTTTTATACTTTGTACTAATATAATCACATTACATTTACCTTTCTCCTTGATCCTAGAAATCAAATTTGGATATTTCTCATCTCTATTATGTATTAGATCATGCATTATTATCCAAAGATATAGAGGATGGTGGATCAAGTGAAATACAAAAACGGGGAGAACTACAATCTTATGCGTAAAGAGATCACAATTAACCTAAAAATTAAACCTCGATCTTATAAAATACACTTATTTTGGAAAAATTGTGATTGTATTACTTAATCAAGCATTTAAGAAAATTGTAATGGTGTTTCAACAAGCAACTCTTTTGAGTTAGATTATACTGTCTTATCATCCTACTAAATAGTCGTGATATATACATGATTGAATTTTCAAATTGACAACTCTTTTTCGATCTTTAATACTAGGGAAATTTACTAGTATTTAGATTTTGCCAACTTTAATTTCATTTTATGTAAAATAGCTCATCCACGTACGCACACTTTCCTTATTTCACTTAAATTTTATTTGTTGTTCATTTTTTTTTTCCAAATCCAAAATTATTAATTAAAAGAAAAGTACTTGTAATTAGTGAGAATCAATGTATACTTGCCTACTAGTCATTTTAAACCAATCCAACACGTCCATATTTGCTATCAATGCTATGGTTGAGTAAAGGAGTGAAATAACCTTTCTGCATGAAGTCCATACGTAGCATACGTAACTATATATTGCAACATTTTTGATAATAAATGTAGCTCTAAGGCCAAATTATAAGGGTTTTTTTTTTTTCTTTTTCTTTTGAAGTAGTAGTCATTGACATTAATCTCCTTGAATATTATCTATAGTAAATGCTAAAAAACGCACATACCATAAAAATATATATATAATTTGAATAGTATATGCTAGGACCTGGGAAGAATCTAATAAGAGCTCACGTAACATTTTTATCGAATATATTATATATAGTCAAAGATGAAAGATGGTCAAATATGAATATTTGATCTCTATAATGCAAGTCAACTCTTGATTAATTTGATTTGGTGTCCACTTAAACTACCTAATATAATTTTACAATCTTACTTATTTATAATTCTATTCACTTTTAAAATTTAATGTTTTTCCATGCAAATGTACTCCCTTCGCCCCTTTTTATAGTTTCCATTTGGAATCTTGACACTAATCATAATGTGAGAAAATCTTCTAAATTACTCTTAATATATAAGACATAATATAGTCATGTTGGGTCTTATTTGATTCGTCTCGATGAATAGATTATTAATATTCAATTCTTATTTTTTTAGTAATAAACAACTAACGATATTTATGGTCAAAGTGTTACATTGACATACATAAAAGCCCAAATGGGCACTATAAAAGGGGGCCGAGAAAGTATGTAAAATGGGTTGCATGTTCTGTGTATAAAATTACGTATGCATAACGTGCATATATATCTAAAATGAATAGTGTTCGAAAGTTGCCACAAGTACACAACTAAAAAAACTCATATGTAAAATTACGTTTGTATGACCAAACAATACCCAATATAATTCACTGTGTAAAGTTGGCACTTCCATTTTATACTGATAACTTGATAAGTTATTATCTTTGCAAAAATGTTACATTTTAAAATCACTCATAATAGGTAAAGGTAACTATATAATTAGTGATTTTACCATGAAAAAAAAATTCTTTAAAAATCAATTTTATTAAAACTTATGTTTTTTTCTTATAACTTTCTTTTTTTTACTAAAATAAGTGAATTAAACAAGTAATTTTAATGTAAGTCAACACATAATATGTAGTACTTTGTATTAAAATAACAAAATTTAAATTTTTCTGAGATGCATACTTGCATTAAGTTCATACAATAGTACTACTAGTGCTCTTTAATAAAGTGGGGGCAATAAGTCTATTCTTCAGGTAAACCCTTCTCCTGATTTCATTTAAACAATTCATTTTTGTAACGGAACCACCTTCCTTCTCTCTTTCTACATTTAATACTCTTCCCTTTTTCTTTAATTATTACACTATTATTATTTAATCCTCCTTCTTCAGGTAGTATTGATTTTTATAGTTTGACTCCTAAACAAGATTAAACAACTACCCCATCTTTACTTAATCAATTTAAACCGACACAACCTTTTAGTTTTATATTTTAAAGCTTGTTTCATTATATTATCACCACTTATGAATATCTATTATACATTCGGGTATATTATTACTTGTTTATTTAGGTGTCATCTAACTCTAAATTTACAACTTTTATCGAGTTTAGTATTTTAATCTCATTTTATTAACACGAAATTACAAAAGTATCTATTTTACATTCAAGTGTTTTAATACTGAATTAACTAGGTGTTAACTAACTCCAGGTACACCCGCGTGTGTATAATGGAATGTGAACTGGAGGACTTGTCTAGCAATCATTTTCATGAATAGAGAATTGAGATCTCAATATCTTTTTCTTTTTTTTTCCTCTTTTGATTTTCAGAAGAGAAGAGAGGAGAGAGAAAGGAGGAAGCTTCCATTTTCATGCTTCTCTTTTACTATATGCAATTGCAAACTTAAGAAGGCAGGGGCAATAAAGGGAAGGAAGTACAATCACTTTCTCTCTCTACTCAACCTACCATTGATTACTCTTTTGCCTTCTTCTTTAAACCTTCTTCCAACAACCTAGTTCACCACCACCTCCTCACATTCACAAATTTTACAATTTTTCTTTCCAACAGCTACTAACCCTTTTCATTTTTCTCATTATTTCTGGGTTTTCCCACTTTTTTTTAGTTCAGATTTCAATTACCCATTTCATAATTTCAAGAATTTTGCATTTTTTCATTGAGTTTTGATCAATGGGAGTGATTTTGGCATCTGGGTGTTTGTTAAATTTCAGAATGATTGTTGTTTTGTTGCAGTACTAGATCCAGAATTTGAGTTTTGTTCATATTAGGAGGGGCTGAATTCTGATAAAAAGGTATAACATGTTCAGAATTTTGCTTTAGTATTTTGCAATTTGTCTTGTGTTTGCATTATTTATGAGTGAGGTCAAATTATTTAGCTAAGATTTTGTTTGTTCTTATGCTGTTTTTGTCCTATTATTTGTCACATTTCTTGGTCATCAAATTATGAAGATTTTCAGGTTGAGGTTTATGTGAATGTAGAACTTTGCATTTATTGTGGGAGATTATGAAAAGGATAAGTTTTGGTGGTATATGTGTTGTTTTTGTTTTGAAAAATGACTTGAATTATGGGATGTCAAATTGTCAACTGTCATATAGAACTATAGAAGTGTGCAACTATACGTTTAGGCTTGTATTGCCGTGTTTCCACTTATACTGCTGTTGTGTTGTAGGACATTATTCGATATTTTCGACTAAAATGGCGTCTGAACTCAATGCTGGAATGTCCAAAAAAGTTGCTGGTGTGAGGCTGTGGGAATTAATAGGAGTAACCATTGGCGCTTTGATTGTAATTATCCTTTCGATATTGCTCTATCTGTGCCTTACTGCTAGGAAGAAATCTCGAAGAGCTAACACCAGTTTACCTCTTACCCAAATTCCTTCGATTTCTAAGGAAATTCGTGAAATCAGAGTGGACCATGTTTCCCAAAATGTGTATGGTAGTTATCCAGATGGTGTTGTAGAGAAATTGAAAGAGAAGGATTCAGACAGGCTTTTAGTTCATCCAAGTGTCGATAAAATAAAAACAGAAGAAAATGGAAAGCATTCAGGCTCTTTTACACGCTTCGAAAATGATAGTGTTGGGTCTCCAATGGGGGATAAGCCTTCTTCACATCCGATAAGTGCTCCTTCTCCACTATCTGGACTTCCTGAAATATCTCGTCTTGGTTGGGGACACTGGTTTACCCTAAGAGACCTTGAAGTTGCAACAGACCGCTTTTCCAAACAGAATGTCATTGGTGAGGGAGGATATGGCATTGTTTACCAGGGTGAGCTTATTAATGGGACCCCGGTTGCAATAAAGAGGCTTCTTAACAACCTGTAGGTGAAAAAAATAGCTTACTTCGGTGTTCATTACTTGTTGAGTTTATGTTTTGATTCTATGATATCATGGACTGCAAGATGATTATGTAATGATTTTGATAATTGCATTGCAGTGGACAGGCAGAGAAGGAATTCAGGGTAGAAGTGGAGGCTATTGGTCATGTTCGACATAAAAACTTAGTTCGACTTCTTGGATACTGCATTGAAGGAACTCACAGGTAAATGCTTTTGCTTTTGCTGTAGGTTTAAAAGCAAAACCTTCACTCATAAATGAATTTGAGAGATGTAAACGATCAAAATACTTAATTAAGACTTCATTGTATGGTTATTTAAATAGCAAGATATCCCAATTTAGTACCTAAATTAAAATAGTGCTTTAGATAATTTTTTTTACATTAATTGGTTGAGTTCATTGTAGACAGAACATGTCTTAGATGTGCTGACTAATACAAAATGAAAATGTTATGTAGGTTACTGGTGTATGAGTATGTCAATAATGGAAATTTGGAACAATGGCTTCATGGTGCAATGCACCAATATGGAAATCTTACTTGGGAAGCTCGCATGAAGGTTCTTATTGGCACTGCTAAGGCGTAAGTTGTTTATAAATGAAACTTCAAGACATTATGAAGTGCAAAGTTAATGTATCTGAGATTACTAATACTAATATTCATTACAGCCTTGCTTACTTGCATGAAGCCATTGAGCCTAAGGTTGTGCATCGAGATATCAAATCAAGTAACATACTAATAGATGATGAGTTCAATGCAAAGGTGTCTGATTTTGGCTTGGCAAAGCTGTTGGGTGCTGGAAAAACTCACATTGCTACTAGAGTTATGGGCACATTTGGGTAAGAGCTTTTTTTTTTAACTTCTAGCTGATCCTCTGCTCTCTAATTGCGCCCAAAGTTCGTCATGTCTATAATTACCATAAAACCATTTCACTGTTGAAATAAAAGATTATGAAATAATTAAAAAGACGACGTATATACTTGGTAAATAATTGAATTGTATTTTGCTTTTTTGCTATCTTGCAGGTATGTGGCTCCAGAATATGCCAATAGTGGCCTTCTAAACGAGAAAAGTGATGTCTACAGTTTTGGGGTTGTTCTCTTGGAATCTATTACTGGGAGGGACCCAGTAGATTACGCTCGTCCCCAGAACGAGGTAAAGCCTATCGAAATTCTGCTAGTTTTACTGTATGAAAAGCTCAAAAACAAGACACTTAAATGTTGTTTAGTTCAAATCTGAGGGAGAATGATTGATATTGTGTTCTAGATCATGCAACTATGACAAGTTTACACTATATTAAACTACACTGAAGCCATTGTTGTTTTATTCTTTAAGTAAACCTTCCAGCTGAAGCTTATAAAAAAAATTAATTTTTCTGGTCTGAATCAGCATTGTCATTGGTTGATATTAGAGCAAGAACTCAACATTCTGTAAAATCTGATAGCAAGTATAAATCATCCTTGTGTGGCTGTAGGTAAACCTGGTGGACTGGCTTAAAACTATGGTTGGTAACAGGCGTGCAGAAGAGGTAGTAGATCCCAACATGGACACTAGACCTTCAACGAGGGCTCTTAAGAGAGCACTTTTGACTGCATTGCGGTGTGTAGATCCAGATTCTGAAAAGCGGCCAAGGATGGGTCAAGTTGCTCGAATGCTTGAGTCCGAGGAATATCCTGTTCCTCGTGAGGTATATTTTCCTTAAACCAGCCTTATACATAGATTAAATTGGCCCTGTTAACTTTTAAAAGCGTCAAAATCTTCAGCTGCAAAATTTCAAGGTTTTACTAGCTGTAAATTAGATTTACCCCTGTCTTATGCATCAAACACTTGCTGCTTAATTGAGAGAAATAAGAAATGTATTTTATTTTTACTCAAGGTTCCTTAAACTCCTGAACCTTACTGATTGCATAAGATGGAATCATAATCATTATAATTTAGACATGTTCTTCAATTCGAAGTCATTACATTTATGCTCAGATTTCTCATAATTCTTCCATCGATTCTACTTCTTAAACATGGATGGTATTTTAATTTTCTCAAACTAGCATACTAAAATGAGATCACTATACTTGTTCTAATCCTTGTGTATAAGAAACTAAAAGAAAGAATCATACTCAGTACAAAGGCAGTAAAAAGTTTTTAATTAAGCTATTTTAAGACTATGTTTTTGAATTTGCAGGATCGGAGGCATCGAAGAGCTCAACCCGGAGAGGCTGAATCTCCAAGGCTTAGTTTGAACGCAATCTAAAGATCAGTAAGCCTAAGTGGACAAAAAACATCCTCAACATGTAAGAAGCCAATAGTTAACAGATGAAACTGCATGCTTCAAACAGTCGAAGTATGTGAGTGATCTGTGCTGAGATTGAGTGCTAAAAATTGAATCCGCATATATATATATAGTCATTTTGGCCTTCGGCCACCCCCCCCCCCCCCCTCTTCTCCCCCTTCTTTTTTTTTTTTTTTTTTTTTTTGTGGGTTTAACAGAGTACTTTTTTCATTATTTTTGGTGCGACGAGTACTATGTATTGTAGTAGATATGGTTTGTATAAGTAGTCTTGGGCATTTTCTGTTATGCTTAAGCAATCAGAATTGTTTTGTACAGGCCTTTTTAGGCTAGAGGAGTTGTTGATATACTTGAGAGAATATTTGATGGATAAAATATAGAGAAGTTATGGGATTGTTAATATTTTAGATGAGGTGTGTTTGAACATCAATTAACATGTGTTTTTTTTTCAATTTTCAATCATTCTTATTTATAAATAAATGGTAGAACAGAACAATTCCAAGTTGATCAGTTAGGTGAGTAAAGAAAGAGTTCAATTAGAATATATTTCTCTGCAGTTGAGCAGCTGTTTTCCCTTGTATAAAATGTTAATGAGACTTGTGAGAATATGACATTTGGAAATCTTGCTTGCTATGCTGACAATCAAAACATGTTGTACAACATTAACCATGATGAGCTGGGTACTTAGAAATTGGTGGATGCATTTTGAGATGACTGAGATCCACTCCTATGTACAATATGGTAGAGATGGTGGGTAATGGTATAATTTCATGAATTTCGTATCGCACTTGCCCTTAGTTGTTGGAGCGGGTATGGGTATGATTTTAGTGGGTAGTAGGCAAGTATGGATATTAAATGTCATATCTAAATAGTGGATAAGTGTGATTTAAAATCATACTCGCCCAATATTTACTTGCCCCATCTTGCATCCAACCGCTTGTGCCATATCCGCTACTTGGTTGATCACCACCTTATATCCAAAACTATCTAATATTAGGCCCTATTTAGCAGTAACGTTTGGACCAAGTCGAAACACTAATAGGAAAAAATAAGTGTGTTTGGTAAGGTAGCGATTCATGTAACGGTTAGCGGTAGAGGTAGCATTTAGGTAGCTTTTGTCAAATGTTAATAATATTAGCGTTTGAAAGGTAGCGGGTAACTTTTGACAAATTTTATTTACTTTATAAATATTATGCATGTATTTTTACTGTATTTTAACATTTCAACCGCTAGTTTTACCAAACACTCATACTATTAACCGCTACATTGACAGCTAACCTCTACCCATTACTAATTGACAGCTACTCGCTACTCTAACAGATACCTGCTACTCGAATGTTAAAAGCTACCTACTACCACTAATTTTTCCAAATAGGACCTTATCCCTGTTTTTTATTTTTTTTATTAGTGTTACATTTCTTATTTCATATACCATTCAAGCAATTCACTAAAATGATATCTTTATAAACAAATTAAAAAAAAAAAAAAAGGTCATGTGAGGTTTTCGTTGAATTTGTCTCAATGTGTTTTTTCTTTTTCAAATTTTATTAGCTTTTTATATTGTTAATTTAAATTACTAGTCATTGATTTAATGCATTAGCAAACATGACTACAAAAAATTGTAGTAACTAATGAAAAACAGAGGAAATAACTTTTGTTTTTACAAACAATTGTAGCAACTAGTAGTAAGGTGTTGTTTGGTTGGAAAATAATTTCCTTAGAGATGAAATTTCTTAGGAAGTATTAAAATGAAGGTGTGTTCAGTTAGAGGGAAATAAGCTAAACATGGGAAATAGCAATTCCAAGGGAAATACAAATTCCCACAACCCATGGGAAATTACTCACCAACTCCTCCCTTGGTGAGTTGAATTTCCTAGGATATTTCCTATAGTGTCAACCAAACAATTTAGCTTAATTCCTAGGAAAATCATAAGGGAAAAAATTTCCATGAAATGTAAATTCCCATGTGAACCTAAGGAGCACTAATAATATGCAACTCCCAATTCCCAAGAGGGTATATACGGGTCATATGCTGCTCAACTACACAACGGTAATCCTTGATTTAGGGTGAAAGGTAAAGAAATCTCCATTCCCAAGCGCAAATATATAGTGAGGCTCAAACTTATAACCTTAAAATCACAAGATGAGTTACCACCCGTTTCACCAAATTTGCTTAGGTAAAATTGGATATACATAGGGGTTGCGAAACGAATAAGAATGTAATTTTTTACCACGGAGTATAATATAAGGTATGGATGTTAGGATATGTACCCACTGTGAATGTAGATAAATGATAGGTAAAAAAAATCTAGATAGATATGAATATTTAAGATATACTCCGTATATAGATTGACTAGAATTACAATAGAATTAACAATCTGCACCTAAAAAATCCAATAGCATAACCAGTTCACAAAAACTAGAATTTGCAAAAATATCTTGACGAAAAAAAGACCAAAAAAAAAAAAGGCGCCTAAGCTTGACAAATGACAAAGCCACAAAGGCATAAAGGGGACATGTGAGTGCATCATCATCCCAACTTTGAAATGGGAAGGCTTCGTTCTGTCAAAATTTGAAGGATTCAACTCATTTTGGGTAGTGGCCAGTGGGGTTTGTTTTATCTTGCCTCAGATTTGTAAAATCATGTTTTGCTTTATTTAATAGAACAATCGTAGTTTTTATTTGATGATTTTGACCGTAATTTTGCACTGTATTTTGGATAGTGTGAGTTCTTTCAAGTCGCAATCGTTTAATCATAATTTTTTTACAGATCAAAAGCTATTTTTTTTTAAAAGGAACATAGCATTTTCGCTTTGCGAAAAAGAGGGAAACAAAAGGAATGGTTAAGAAGAAGAATAACCCCCTTCAACAAACATAAAATGAGAAAACACTACCTAAAGGTGGAAGATTTTTAAGTTATAGGAACAATATTCTATGCATTACAGACTTACAGGTTACAGCAGCTTACAAGAATCAATTTTAACAGAATACATCTCACTATTGTTGAATCACATATGAAAGAAATCAATGTAATATACTTATACAAATTTCTCATTTCCTTGGGAAGCGGGGATTTTACGCATGTGAAGCTTCATTGACCCTTAACAAAGGTTGAAGTGCTTTGACAACTATGCTCATGTTTGGACGAAAATCGGATTCATACTGCACGCAGAGAGCAGCTACAGCGGCCATCTGGGTTCAACAATAGTGAGCAAGAGAGATTTTAAGTTTAGCTCATATTTTTAAGAGTCCAACAATAGTAAGCTAGGTTTTGATTTTTGTCACAAGTCGTATGATTTGTGAAGTACAATAGATTACCTTTGCAATAGCCTTGGGAGGATAATCTGATCCCAGTCTTGGATCAACACATTGCTTTACCTTATCTTCACTAAGTTTTGGAGTTGCCTGGAAGAAGAAAAGACTAGGAGTGAGATAACACGAAAAACCATTACAAAAACAAAGGGATAAGGAAATCAAAACTTTACCCATGTCACAAGACTCTGTTGTCCACGAGGTAAAGTATGGTCTACAGGTTTGCGCCCTGTTAAGAGCTCCAAGAGAACAACACCAAAGCTATAGACATCACTCTTTGAGCTTAATTGTCCCGTCATAGCATATCTAATAAGAGAGGTAAAGAAAATACTGTTACTTCAAGGCCCGATAACACGGGAACAATATAACAAAATAGAGAGAAGCACCCTGCTTTGACACGAGTGAATGATTTTAATAGTGAGACAGAAATATTTTGTTACTTTGAATGTAAAATAGTCATATAAGATTATAAAGAACATGCTAATTGAAGTCCAAAAGAGGACTGCAAATCAACTTCCCCAGATAAACCTACGTTACTCATCGGTTCAACTCAAGTACCTGTGTCAGATAATTGATACTCTGTCATGGGTATGACCACTTCACCCTTTACATTGGATGAAAAAGGATAGAAAATTATCATAAGCTGTCCAAATTTGATAGTGGCTTGGTAATTACCTCAAATCCGACAATAGTAGTCGAGTCTAACATCTGATAGAAAGATCACAATTATATACACGACAGCCTGGCTACTTTTATAGTTTTATCAACATCTTATGGAACTTAGCTTAAGGCATTACTTTTAATTACTACTGTTGACAACAGGCAAGATAGAATTATGAATATTGAAATACAATGAGACTTACTCTGGAGCATGGTATCCAAAAGTTCCGAGAACACGTGTGGAATGTAAACGTGCTGCCATATCGGGAGCTTGATTTGATAAATCAAAATCAGCAATTTTTGCAACATCATCGTCGAATAAAAGTACATTGCTGGACTTAATATCACGATGTATAATATGGGGCTGAGCTTTCTCGTGCAAATACTCAAGGCCTTTGGCTGCCCCGACAGCAATTTTAACTCTTTGTGCCCATGAGAGGACAGGACCGGGTTGTGCTCCTTTGACACCTTTCCTTCCTATGTACAAAAACACCATTCCATTAGTTAGTGAGCATCACAAAGATATGAGCAACAGAACATCATGCCTCCATAGGAATTCCACAAACATCTCAGCTGAAAAGTCAGAAACCAATTAGGCCTTTTTTGTCTTTTTCATTATTAATATTATTATTTATTGTTTTCGTTTAATTTTTTAATTCTCGAGGGGAAAGGCATTACAAAGAAAAAATAGTA
Source organism: Chenopodium quinoa (assembly GCF_001683475.1). Classification (NCBI taxonomy): domain Eukaryota; kingdom Viridiplantae; phylum Streptophyta; class Magnoliopsida; order Caryophyllales; family Amaranthaceae; genus Chenopodium; species Chenopodium quinoa. The sequence goes on from NW_018745684.1 coordinate 8,964,485, forward strand.
CATGTGGACTTCCAATTTGCTAACTGCCCTTTCTTTCATGCCAGTCAATAAGTATAATTTACCATGTAAAAGAAATAATGAAGAAGAATCAACTTCCATATTGCCCTTTCTTCGTGTCAGTTACGGTCTTACGGAGTAATAAGCAATTGAAGTCAAAAGGTGGACCTGATTAATCAATAAACAATTGCATGATCCTGAATAATATAGTATTAAATATGATTTTTAAGATGCAGACAAGGATGACATCTCCGGCATCACAAGGACTCCTACGCTAGAAAGTAGGATCACTGTCTACTATAGTATAATTCTGTTTTACCACCAATGTCAAATTCAATTTTAAAAAATTCACAAAATCAATAATTAGGGCATCTCAAAAACCACTCAAGTCTTTGCAAGGTTAGGAGGCTCCTGGGTAATAAAGCAACCTACTATAAGACTGATAACAGACGAAATAGACAAAGCACATGGCTTTACTACTAATAAAGTAACAAGCAATTCTGCATTAGTATTACTTCTAGTTACTACGGTAGCATGCATAATCTAAACTGCTTTAAACTGTCGCTTCACAGTGAGAAACAGTAAAGATGAAGTTTATGAAACAGCATCGATTGTGCTAACTGTCAAAACATAATCTGCAGAACTACTCCGTAAAATTTATCCTGTACTAAGCAACTTAGAAGCTCAAGGAATGAACTAATATATTAATGGATGCAGTAGATAGAATAATAGGACAAAGCTTGGAGGCTGTTTGACAGGTGATAGCGGAATTGGAAATACAGAGAATAAAGAAATTAACTACAACTTACCATGAAGAATATCATGCAGGGAACCATTTGCAGCGTACTCGTATGCAAGGACCCGAAAGTTGCCATCAAGACAATAGCCAACAAGCTCAAGGACATTTTCATGTTTAAGTCTTGAAACCATAGACACCTGTGGCGTGTATCAGGATGTTAATTAGCTAGATAGAACACCAAAATTGTCAAGGAATTGACAATGCTTGCCGCTGAGGGCATTACCTGTCCTAAAAATTCTTGGTCAGGTTGTTTACAGGAATCTAATTTTTTCAAGGCAGCAGCCTGTCCACTTCTTAGTGTACCAAAATACACTCTTCCATAAGATCCCTCACCAATCAAAGCTTTCGTTCCAAAATTATCTGTAACTTCTTTCAATTCATCCACGGTAATTGGAGAAACCGCAGGAGGCTGAAAATTTACGGTTTGTGTATCCTTTGGCTTGTCTTCTCTTGCTGGATATGCTGCATGATTGCCTGAAAATCATAGCCTTTTCAGTCAACCTACTATTTTCAACCTAAAGACAGATTGTGCAGAGTCATGAATGACGGCTAACTTACATTTGTATCCCTTATATATTTACACAGAAAATTCAAGAAATCATAACAGATCATGTGATCAATAAACACGAAATTATATATAGAATTCATTTGTTCAACACGACAATGATGAATCAATTTTTATTAATAACAATCTGCATATAAACGGGGCGACTCAGTGTACATAGATACTCAACAAACCCTTACCAGCTGGATTATTTGTCATGTATGCCCCATTATCACCTCCTCTCTGATAATCATCATCTCCACAGCAGCCGAAACAGCTCATGTTGCTCCTCAAGATGCCGTATACTAAGTACACGATGGATTTCAATAACTGCATTTATGCATAAACAATTCCAACCAGAAAACAGTAAGCTTAAGGTTGTAATAATCGAAAATTAAATAATAAAAAAGGTACATTCAACAAAACTAATTAGAAACCAGAATCCCAGCTTCTACAATCACAGGTTAGATTAAATTCATCAAAATGCATTTTCAACAAACAAAAGAAAAATATGGACTGAAGTATAATAAGCTAAAAGTAGACACATTAACCTTAAATCAAATATTAATAACACCGATCAACACATTTTTAAACATGCTAATAGTTAGCACTTACAACTGCATATATCAGATTCGCTAATAATTTAAATTTCCACCGAGAAAAGGGTGTAGCATAAGTTAGACCATTGATTATAGTGATCTACAAAAATAAACCCAGAATCAAAATTAAAACCCAATATCTATATTAGATCGCAGGTATACAATTACTAATTGATCACAAATACCCAGAAGGAAAAGAAAAAAAAGCAAGAAAAAAAAAGAAATTCAACAGCAATTACTACCATAATCAAAAAAACACAAAATCAAGCTTAAATTATCAAACCCAAGTAACTCCACACATCAAATTAATGTAAAATAACAGAATTAAGATAAAAACTACTTCAGATCAGTAACAGTGGAGCTCAGAATTAGAGTGAAAAAGTAATGAAAATTCAAAAATAAAACATACCCAGAAAAATTTGATGAAGAATCAAGTGGTTAACTGTAGATTGATCTAAAAAAATCAATAAAAATGGGGGAATTTAATGAAGATATTAACAGGGTTTTGAGGTGTGTGCTTGAATTAGCAAAAAGTAGGAAGGGTGAGAAAGAAAGAAAGCGAGTGAGCGAAAGTTGCGGGTAAGAAGAAAGAGAAACGCGTAGGATGAGGAAGAATTTAGCAGCAAAAGTAAAGTAAAAAAAGAAGATTATGCAACAGCAAATTTTAGAATTTTCTCGGAAAAAAATTAAGAGAGAAGTGAATTGAGTTGAATGATTTTGGAATGGATTTGGTCTGGTTTTATTAATCTGACCACTAACTACCACCTCTCAGGCTCAGGCCCCCACTTTTGACCTTTATTTATGGTAGGAAATTTTTTCTACAATTATCCGCAAGATAGGGTCATTTGTAAACAAGTATTCATTTTTTTGTATTTATTTAGAACTACCCGTAAGATTGAAAACGTTTGGGTAGCACTACCCATTAACGTTTTTTGTCCAATTTTCACGCTATTGGGGCCCACTTTTTAACTTTTCCCACCTAATTAACTCCCCGAACTACCTTCTCTCCTCTGTAATTTTTTTTCCCTCCATTGTCACTCAAAAAAATCCGATTGAAGAAATCAAGCAATTGAACACAAATTCAGGTAATCTTTCACACTTTCCTTCTAATTCATTGTATTTCGCATTTGTTTACAAGTTTTAATTGAATGCAATTAAAAGAATTAGGGTTTAAATTACTGATTCAGATTAGGGTTTATGTGTTCAATCAAATTCGTGGGTTTTGATTTCTAGGGTTTGGGGGTTCAATTGAGTTCTAGGAATCGGCTATTTTGTATTTGAGATTGAATTTTGAAGCATTTTAATTACTAATTGACATTGTAATTGGTAGGATGTTCAACTCTTCATACCACTCCTCTATGCAATATCATCCAAACAAGTGCAATTGTGGCATTCCACCAAAATTGGAGACGTCGTGGACTGCAAAAAACTCTGGGAGAAGATTTTTGGCTTGTAAATTCTATGATGCTGCATCTGGTAGAAGAGGATGCAAATTTTTCAAATGGATTGATGAAGAAATACTTGAGTGGTAGAGGGTTGTTAATCAACTTGTGTTGGACAAAAAGCTGATGAAAAATGAGATTGCTTTACTGAAACAACAGGTTTGCCTGCTTCAAGACCAAAAGGCAAGGGTGGAGATTGAAAAAGAAAGACTTAACCAGAAATGCAAGACACTTTCTGCTGCTATGAAGAAGGCAAAGACAGGTGATAGGGATGGCATATCAAGATTGATTCTGGTGGTGAAAATTGTTATTATTGGATGATGTTAGTGTATTTGGGAAGGACATTGATGTAGTAGGCAATTAGTTAATGATTGGTATTACATTTGCACTGTATTAGTGGCATATGTCATAGATTTTGGTATGTAAACAAAGTGCAATTGCTGACCTTTATCAATTTTAGGTTGTAATATTGTCGTGACAATGAAATGGAATGGTGTTTTGATTACTACCTTTACAATGCAATTTAAGGCATAAATTTTGAGCACATTCATACTGAAAAAGCCTTGCATTTCATCATCCAAATTAATTACAAGGCCAAAGTGGATTTGTTCATCAATACTTAATAAAATGCAGGCTACAACAATGTAATATTAGGTTGAAGTACATGTAGCCCCACAAAATATATAAGGATTGTTCTTAACACAAAATACAGAAAATAACCAAATCACATCATAATCTATGGCTCCCACACAGGCTGATTCTTCATTTTTGACTTAATTGGAAGTGGTGGACCAGAAGCTGCACCCTGTGAGCTTTGCTGAGATGAGCAGTTTGTGATGTGGATGTGCCAGTTTGAGGGTTAATCTTACCCTGAGAAAAAAAATTAAAACAAATTATAACACATTTAGAGCATGGTTTATTAAACTTAAAAGATACAACCCAGCTTGAGTCCCCACATACCTTTTCCACAACTCTTTCCCAATTCTTCTGCCTTTGTTATACATTCCAAGGGTTCATTATGGGGGTCTGCCACCTAAGTCAATCTCTTTGGCTGGAGGTGGATTCTTGCACTTGTTCTTATAATGCCCTGGTTGTCCACAGTTTGAGCACTTTGGCAGTTTCTTAGCTCTTTGGCACTCCACGGCTTCTTCCCTCTCACCAATTTCCTACTTCCTTTTCTTGTGGGAGGGTCTGCCAGGCATTTTCCTGATTACAGGTGGTATGGGTTGCATCATATCAGGCCTTTTCTCCCATTGTTTCATGCCAAGCATTGGTCTGATACATGGTGTCTATGCCTCTAAGTATCTGTCCTTGCTGTAGAAATCATCAACAAAGTCCTCTAGCCTGAGTCTTTTCTTAATAATGCAAGCCCAAGCATGTGCACATGGGATCCCAGTAAGCTCCCATCTGAAGCAGCTACATGTTCTCTCCCCCAAATTGACTACATATCTGTCATGGTAGTAGTCCACTTCCCAAATGTCCAGCCTAGAAGGAATTACATTACAGTTGCTAGCCAATTGTGACACAAATTGGAAAACCTTGGCAACATAAGGCATAAATCTGCCTTCATGACTTTGCACAGCATCCCATTTCCTAGTGTTTCTCTTCATCACATACCTCCTAATCCATTTTAGGCATGTAATCATTGGTTTGTCTCTTGCATCTCTCAACACAACATTAAAGCTTTGACATATGTTGTTTAGCAGCATATCAGACTTGCTATATGTGGAGAATGCATATTTAACCCAATGCCTAGGAGGAATTGAATCTAAATACTGAAATACATCTGGAGATAATTCTTTGATCTTTGCCATATGAAGCTCAAAATTAGCCTAACAATGAATGCAATGATTTAATTTAGATGACTATGCAAAGGTGAGATATATTACTAAACAAATGATAATGTAAGACACATACCCTTGTAGTTGACCTTGTTGACTTCCAAAAATTCTCTTTGAAAGCCTCACCACCAAATTTGAGCTTAAAATTAGCCCAAGTGTGCCTTACACAAAACCTAATTTCAGCATTTGGAGTCACAACAGCAAAAGCTTCCAACAATCCCTGCGTTAGACAATATGAAGCGGTTGACATGTGAGAGTTCTATTAAGCAACACAAGTAGTTGTAAATAAAAAGAAAGAAATCAGCTTTGTACCTTTTGTCTGTCTAACATCAATGTCAGCCCTTTTCCCCTTGGTTTCTCAATGTCCTTCATTAGCAGCTCCAAAAACCAAATCCATGTGTCCTTGTTCTCCACCTCCACCACTTCCCAAGTTACTGGGTAGATGCTGTTGTTGCCATCCTTACTCACAGCAACAAGTATCATCCTAGGGAAAACACCCTTCAAATGACACCCATCTACTCCAATAACAGGCCTGCACCTTCTTTTGAATCCAACTTTACAGGCTTCAAAACAAACATACATCTTCGAAAAATGGGTGGAGGCCTTTCAACCCTTTCAATTACAAAAATTGCTGAAGATCCTAGGTTGTATTTCAACACAACAAACCCATAATCAAACACTCTTGCATACTCCTCAGTAGAATCTCCATACAGAATTAATTTTTCCCTTGTCCCGGCAAACCAAGCCTTATCGTATCCAATACGAACCCCCAAATCCCTGTACACCCTGTCAATGAACACTTTAAGCTTCCAAGTGGGATTAGATTTTCATTCATCTAAATACCTATCTACTAAATACTCTTATGTGACCTTTAAACTCTCATGGTGAAAGCCACATGTGTGGTTTAAGTTCAAGTTCTTCACCTGCAGTGTATCCTCCATTCTTAACTGCCTTAAGAGTATTTTTACACTTGTTCTCAGATACACATGTGCACACTATCTTACCATGCTTCTTCTCCCATGGACAATCACACTTTTTCTTACAGTACACACTAACCTTAGCCTTCCCATTATGCAAAAAATAATAGTCATAATGGTTTTCAATGCTATGACACCTAATTGATTTTCTAACTACCTTCAACATTTGGGAACTTCAACCCTTTCACAAAGTTAATGCTTCTTTTGAAATCAAGAAGGGTTATGATCTACTTCTTCATCTGAGCCTTGAAGACTCCTTAGTTCTTCAGAGTCATATTCCACCTCCTCCACATGACCTTCATTGGCAGCTTCCTTCCTTATCTCAGGTTCAACACTTCTCTGATCAGCTTCCTCTTCTAACTTGTCCTTTCCTCCAAACCCAAAGTCAACTTCAAGATCTGACCACTCAGATTCATCAGACCACTCACCCTCCCCACTCTAGTCCTCACCATCAACCCCAAGTTCAGTCACTTTCTTTGAACTTCTCTTTCAATCAGCCTTTCTTGTACCCTCTTTCTTAACCTGCTTTCCCTTTGAAGCTACACTCTTCTTTGACTTCCCCTTTTGAGCAACTGTTTTCTTTCTTGGGGTAGGTTTTTGTAGAGGGGAAGGGCTGCTAGGGTTCACAGAAGGTACAGAAGAAGAATTTAGGAAAGGGTTTTGTTCTTGGCTTGTTTTTTGTGGACAAGGAGGCTAATAAGGTTCTGAGCATTGTGAGGATAACATTGGGCTTTTTTGCCTGCCTAAAATGGCTATCATACTCAGCTTGGGTAATCACTACAACTTCCTCATCATCATCATCATCATGTATTATGCCTTTTTTGGGAGATAACTTTAAGCTCCACCTAATAGGTTGAACCTCTTTTTAAATGGGCTTCAGTTTTGTGCTGGTTAAAGCTAAGAAAGAAGTAGTTGGGGGTTCTGGTTTAGGTGTGAAAGTAGGTACAAAGCTACAGTTCTTTGTCCTTGGACCTTGGCCCTGTTCAAATTGTCGGACTGGGTTTGACTTCTCAAGTAAGGCCCAAAATATCACTCTATCAAATTTATCCCTACTGTTGACCAAATTGATAATGTCATCCAATGTCTCAACCTTTCTTCTTCCATTAGTCAAATGTCTGCCATGTAACCTGTACTATACAATGAAAATTCTAGGGTACCTAGCTACACACTAAATCATATGCTTGTATCACCCACCTTCTCAAAGTCCCAACATTAAGTTCCTTCAACCAACAACTCATTCTCATAAACATCCTTCCCCCTATTTTTTTTCTTTTTTTTTGTCTTACCCTTTCTGTATTCAAATTCCCCACCAACCTAGATATTCATATCAACATAAGATGGAAGCTCCCTACAACATTGATATATAACAGTAAAGATTCAATCACAATGTGGCTAAATTCAGTCAAACAACATTCAGTCAAACAATATTCAGTCAAACAACATGTAGAGCATAACATAAGCAGGGCATAACAACCAAGCAAGTAATGCACAATTATCTAAGCTCAACAGCAGCCTCAATTGTTAATTAATTATGTGATAAAGTGTTACAATTGTTTAATTGTCTAGTCAATTTTGTCAATTACAAAATTAGGGTTCCAATTTCAAGTATTTAAATGTTTAGGGTTTTCACATTTTTTACATTATTTAAGGTAAATGACAGAAATTTAAGGTGATTACACCAATGTACCTTGTTCGTCCTTGTTGTGTTGCAATAATTTGTGTATTTACTTCACCTTCCCCCTTTTCCATTACTGTAGTTTCACTCTTTTACTTCGAGTTACCCAAAAAAGCAACAAGATGAGTTGGAAGATAGAGAGACAACAAAGAAAGGGATGGTAAGGCTGCCAAATTTCTAAAAAGGAGAGGAAGATGATGGTGAAGATTCGCTGCTTAGGTCAGAGAATCAAGGTCAAATGAGGAAGGTGAGAGAAGAGGGTGATAATGGAGAGAAATCGGATTTTTTGAGTGACCATGGAGGGAAAAAAAATTACAGAGGAGAGAGGAGGAGAGAAGGTAGTTTGGGGGGGGGGGGGAGTTAATTGGGTGGGAAAAGTTAAAAAGTGGGTCCCAATAACGTGTAAACTGGACGAAAAATGTTAATGGGTAGTGCTACCCAAACGTTTTCAAACTTGCGGGTAGTTCTAAGCAAATAAAAAAAATGGGTAGTTGTTCACAAATAACCCTATCTTACGGATAGTTCTAGACAAAATTTCCTTTATGGTATGTTCACAACAAGTGATTGATTAGATGCCGCATACTTGTATTTATCGCGACTATTTTTTACTCTGTATTATACAATTAGTTGTACCTTACTTTATGTAATACGAAGTTTATGTTACTTGACTTCATAATTCCTCCGTTCTTTTTACTTGATGCGTTTCTTTTATCACGTTTGCCAATGTTAAACTTTAACGATCAATAACTTTAATTCTCCATGAGTAAAAATTATAAAAGTGATATATTATGATATCACTTATTGAGACGAATTTAAAAAGATCCCACATGAATATGTTTCTCCTTATATATTATTCACAAAAGACGTAAAGGAGGGGTGGTGAATAGTGTAAAAGTCAAAACGGGTCAAGTAAAAAATAACGGAGGAAGTATATATTTCGCCAGTTAAAAAAATGAGTCGGTTACATGCTTCGCTCATTTCGCTTAATTTTATTTGCTTGCACAAAATGAATAAATTCTTCAAGTAATGTGTAATAAGAGGAAAACTGATTTGCACATTTGCGTATAATTAAACTTGACATCCAATTTATATGGTGAAGATGATGGTCATTCAAGTTTAATTTTTTTTTTTTATGCTTCTATTTTTCTATTTTTTTAGTTTATATAAGATGATGGTCATCTAGAGAGCATTTACAAATTATTCTTATTTTAGCTACATAGTTTTAGAAATTATAAAAAGTTAATATTTTGAAATTTTACATAGAGATAAGTGTATCGCTTATACAGAATTTATTATCAATGAATTCTCATGATCAAATATAGTATATAGTACGAACTATTACTTATGAAACAATACATTATTTGATTCATACAAACTATGTAACTATAAATTCATAAACAATCGCCCAAACGTAAAATATATTGGTATAAACAACGGTTATAAAATGTGTAGGACGGGTGAAAAATGGTGCAGAGAAAATATTGGGAGCATTAGCAACTCCAATAGTTATTTATTATTTTTTTTTTTTTTCTTGCAATTAAAATAAATTGTGTAGCTACAAAGTGTTGTAGACTTGTAGCTAAAACAAGTGAAAAAATGAAAAATAAGCTCCATTTAAAATCAAACATGTGTATAAATAATATTATTTTATTAATATCATTTTTTTTTGGCAAGCTACTGATCGTATAATCAGTTGTTGCAAACCATTACTTTGTAAGTTTGTAGCTAAAAAGTATGTAGCTTAATATTGATGTGGAAAAGTAAATTGGAAATGCTCTATAGATGAAAAATAAAGTGTGGATGGGTTAAGAGCCAAAAAAAAAAAAAAAAAAGTAGAATTACTTTTTATTAATAAGGTTTTTGTAAGTTTATTTACAGTAAGGGTAGTCGATAAATTTCGTGCGAATATTCATTCTTGTACGAAGGGAATTCATAATGCAACTTGTATAATGATAAATATTTGAATATATTCCGTTTATGCTACTTTATGAGGTTTTCCAACCCACAAAGATACTTATTATTATTATTATTATTATTATTATTATTATTATTATTATTATTATTATTTCTCAAAAATAGACAAAGTCATACAACCTATAAAAAATTAATGGGCAAGTATAAATATTATTATTATTATTATTATTATTATTATTATTATTATTAATGAAAGTATAGTGTACATTAATACAAAACTAGTCCATCTATGTATTATTGTTGGCAGACTTGACAGTTGGTGAGCCACTGAGCCCCCACAACACCAACGCCAACGACGAGACCAAAATTCCCAAAGTTGTATGAATAATGGTGCATTATTGGCCAACACATCTACTCATTAGGGTATATACTAAATTAAAATTTAAATTTAGATTTAAATAATGTTATTATACTAAATTTAAATTTATATACTATATAGGGTATATACAACATGAACTATAAAATACTTGTATAATAATGTCATTGATTTCTTCATAATCTTCTTAAATTAGGAGATTAGATTGTACAAGTATATTGGTATATGGATCTTACTTTAAAACGTATGCATTTTGATCTATTTCCAATGGCTTAGCTAGTTATATTTCGAATAAGGAATTGAAGAGAAAGTTGTATGGATGGGCTTAAATTATAATAATCATCCTTAATATCATATTGGAAAGCTTTCAAATTTCTATATACTCTCTTCATTTTTCAAAAAAGCTCCATTCATTGTATTGAATGTATGCTCTTGTTTTTCTGAAAATGTTGAAAAATGTGGGTGAGTGTAAGATAGAAAATGTGAATAAGGTAAGAATGATAGAATACAATAAAAAGTATGTGAAAAATTTAAGGAAGAATGAGAGGAATAGTATAATTATACGTGTGGAGAGAAAGAGTAAGGTGTATGAGGTTAAAAAAACATCATAAAAACTCATAACATTATTTTAATAAAAAAACCAACACTTAATTAAGTTAATAATAACATACTTCCAACATTTTTTTTTCTTGACCTATTTTATTTGATTCGTTTGCCAATTCATAAATCTAACCATCAATATATTTGATATTTAATAATAAGTAAAAATTATAACAAATAGATAAAAGATATTTAATAAGTAAAAATTATAACAAATAAATATTATAATATGATTTATATATATTGAGACAATTCAAATAAGAGATCTCACATGAATATTTACGTATAAATAATCACAATAGATGATCAAAAGTAAATGTGTGAATAGTGCAATTCAAAAGTCAAAATAGATTATCAAAAGTGAATGTGTGAATAGGGCAATTTAAAAGTCGAAATATAATTAAGTAAAAGAAAAACAGAGGAATTAATTAAAGTACAGCATAATATTAAATTTTACCCAACTACATGGAAATCTACATACAACCTAATCAAGTGTATCTTTCCAATTGCACCATCTATTATTTGAGGGATTTACTATAAGGTCTGCCCTTGAGATTATGGGCATGTTCGGCAAAATGTAGTTGTATAGGTATCTGTTAGCTGCGGTAATAGTTGTTAGTTGTATGTGTAACTATTAGCTGTTAACTGTGAAAATAAATAATTAAATATAAGTGTTTGGTAAAATAATTGTTGACTAGCTATTAGCTATGAAATTCTAAAAATATAAAAGAAAAATTTCAACAACAACTACCTTCAACCTTCAAAAGCTAATAATATTAACTTTTCATATAAGCTATTTCAACCACTAAACAATACTCCCACCACTATAAACACTCATGTTTTTTTATTTAATAATGGTTTTGGATAAGTCAAACCACTAAAAGATACTGCTGAACACGCTCTATTAAGGGTGATGAAGCTATAACAGTAGACATGGTATGAGGTTGGAAAGATATTTAGAGAGTACTTGTGCCACAATGAATTCGTTTGTTCTTATGGCTAGCTAGCGATCCAAGGATGATTGATGATTGTGAACACTTACCGATGATCTTAGATGTCTAGTATGTGGCGAGGTTGAAGAAAATGTTGAATATGAGGTTAGATAATGTGTAATGCCCTGCAAGATTTAAGAATTAATTATTCTATGATGAAGCATGTTAGTGTGTATATTTCCTATTAATGTGTATGTATTTATATTTAATGATTTTGTGCTTCGTTTGTTTGTGGTCATTGCCTTTCTATTGGTCTTACGACAACCTAATAATTGGTGAGCAGCCATGACAAGATTAATATTCTAGGATGAAGTATGTTAGTATGTTTACATTTCCTTTTAGTGTGTATTATTTATCTTTACTGATTTTGTGCTTTGTTTGTTTGTGGTCATTGCCTTTATATTGGCCTTGCGATGACCTAATAATTGGTGAGCAGCCACAACAAGATTAATAATAAAGACGAGGAAGATTTACAAGTAGTAGCTGTTGGTAAAAATACGTGTTGATTCTAATAATAATAGGGGGTAAAAGAGAAAAAAATACTTGATTGAAGATCTCAATAACACTGTCACGTTATGAAACATAATCCATTGCCTTAGAAGTGAAATACGCCACCAATGGTACAACATTCCTAGTGATGCGCGCCCTCAAGTTTAACACAACTTCTCTCGTAATCCGTGCACCTGAACTCGAAGGATGAAATTGCAACAACAATTGTTCAGATATTAAAGGGTTGGTTTGTGTTTGATGTGTTTAGGGTTTTAATCTATTTCATATCTAGCATATGGGGACTTAAGAGAGTATGTATAGGAGTAGACGAAAACAAGAAATAAAAGAAATATCATGCCTTCCACTCCACGCGCACACAAACTGCCGAGCTATAGCTCGGCCCTACCAAATACACGCGAGCTGTCGAGTTATCACTCGCTTGCCTGCGAGCTTGTGCAACTGAGCTATCGCTCCCTCGTCTACGAGCTTGTGCAACCGAGTTATTGCTATCTCACCAGTGAGCTATAGCTCGGCCGTGCCGTCACCCGGAGAATGATAGCTTCCTAGATAACACGGTAATAACTTCCTCCGATTTGCATTACTATTGTCATAACTCCAACAACAGCTGCATTATCAATAACATATTGGGATTGAGTGATGAAGGTTATTTGTATCATGTTACTCTTCTTAAACAGTTTATTTTGGTATCATTTATGTGGATTATTGTTTAAAATACATTTGATTTTTGGGTTATTGAATTTAGCATTCGTTTGACATCATTGTGGTTTAAAATTTATTGGTTTTTTTTTTATTTATTTATTTTGAAAATCATATGCTATACCCTTACCTCTTAAACGCTCAAACACACACTTATGAATAGTGTGCGGACATTTATACCCCTAAAAATGTTTGTTTATTGTTCTCATTAATGTTAACTGTCTCTTTTGTTTTAAACTCATAAGAATATTGTGCGGACATTTATGTCCATATAAATATTTGTTTTTCCTCATTAATGATGCTAACAACTAAATTTGTGACATAAAGCCAAACCAAAAGAGCTCCCTGGACATGGCTAGCTATAACACAAAGTCGCCCTAGTTTCATAAAAAAAAAATTAAAAATTAGTCAAATTTATCATAATCATCATAATTTTGAAAACCGACAAAAAAATTAATGTCCAAATTAGTTTATATATGTCGTTTCCTATTTTTTATTTTACATAAAATGAAGACAAACGAGCCCTTAGATATTTGTTTGGTTTAATTTGGACCTTTACGTTCCAAGTTGCAATAAGAGAGTTTGATTTATGTTTTGAATCATAATTTGAATTTAATTTAGTTTGAAAACTACTTGCCTAATGTGATAGAAACTAAGTGTTCGAGGACCAACTCGATCAGCAAATGTTTAAGTTCATAGTTGAAGTCCAAGATTGGTTTTTATTCTCTATCACGCTCCCTCACATAAGAATCTATGAGATTTCAAATGTGGATGCAACATGGGACTCCTCATACCCAGCCCAATGCTAAATATTCCCATGAAAGGAGGGGTGGTTGAAATTAAAACCCATGACCTATTTGTCATAAAGGTTCTATAATATACCATGATAGAGGTCCACTCAACCAAAAGCTTAATTTTATGGTTGAAGCCCAAGATCGGTTTTAATCACTAAGATTGACTTTTATTAGGATTGTGAATGCTATTCCGCATAGGGACTAGATTCATAAAAGCAGGCAAACTTAGGAAGCGAATGGGAGAGAGTTTTTGTAGGCACCTTGTTGTGGCTATGGAGAAGGCAAAACAAGAGGTGTTCTTATGCTAATCTTAATAATCCAACTAACCAAGAAAGCTTGCTCTAGTGGTAACAATCAAAATAGCCATGAAAAGTGAGATTTTAATATACTGCATAATAGATCACAAAGAAAATAAGTACATATTAATTGGTTGAGCAGTTAGATTTTTTATTTTATTATTTTATTTTATTTTATTTTATTTGTTTTTTTTGGTGAAAGAAAGTTAGTGCTCTTTATTAGTCATGGTTGAGCAGTCAGATTAGGTGAATGTGATTATATACAGATGGTGCAGCAAAGGGTAACCTAGGAAGGGCAAGGGCATGAGGCTTGATTAGAGATAACAGTTGAGAGCTTCATAAGTTGTTTGCCTTGTATTCTGGCATTTACACTTGTACAAAAGCCGAGCTTTTAACTATTTAATTGGGCAGCTAATCAAGCAGTGGATTGGTCAGCTAATTATGAACTTAATTCGGAACAAAAACTCGTGTTATATAAAGCGGTCCTTAAGAATCTTCATGTTGTATTATTAGAGGATCTTAGCGTAGTGGCTTGGCTGAGATTGGTGCCTGAGAAGCCAGGACAATTGTTTCTTTTTCTTCCTTTCAGTCGTATTGATTTTTTTTTTTAGTTTCTTCTAAGCTTGTTATTTCTTTAGGGTTTGCCCCTCTCGTTCAAAAAAATAAAAAATCAAATTAGACACATGCCCAAGTATTAGCGATACCCATAGATAATGTTAGAAGAGAATAAAATTCCATAAATACGCTACATTTTAATAAAATTCCCTGCGTACCGTTCACGTCATCTTTTGTAAACTTGATTTTTTATAAAAAAAAATAAAAAGCTTGAAAAAACCGCTAATTCAATTAGCGGTTTATTTTTGCACCCATTAACTCGAGCAAGCCAATCAATATTACAGTACATAAAACCGCTAATTCAATTAGCGGTATTACATTATATGAAACCGTTAATTCAGGGTTCGTTTGGTATCGCTGTAGTTTTCTGTTTTTCAAAATCATGTGATATATATCATACAATGAATCAAAAATTAGTCAAACTTATCAAAATCATGATAATTTGGAAAACTGACAACAGAAAAGTGAAAATTTCTTTTTCTTATTTTCTGTTTTTGGTTTTAAAAAAAACTAAAAACTGAAAACAAAAACAATGCCAAACAAGCCCTCAATTAGCAATTTTGTTTTAAATTTGGCGAATTTTTTTTTTAATAATTACACTTGCTGACGTGGACGGTACATCAGAAATTTTATTAAAATGTAGCGTATTTATGGAATTTTGTTCTCTTCTCACATCATCCATGGAAATCGCTCCAAGTATTTACAAGAAGTTAATTTTTTTTTTAAAAAAAGGCATAAAAAAGAATAACCTAACTAAAATGATGCTGACATACATCCCACAAACTTTTCGTTGCAAAATAGGGTCCACTCCATTTGAGCAGTACTATGTATCTGGTTGGGAGCAAAATTTGTGTGCAAAAATCAATCTTCTTATTTTAGTTGTTTAGACTTCGAAACATATTTTTTGATGAGAGAGAATCAATAGCCCATAATTGTGGCCCTGTTTTGGTAGATTCGCCTAACTGCCATAGATTTTAGATAGCGGTTTTCATAATACTTTAATCAATTTTTGTACTGCAATACCAAATAGTCCAAGATTACTTTTTTAGATGAAGAAAAATTAAATATAATTACAAAAGAAAACCCCAATTTTTTTTCAAAGAAAAAAAAATAAAGATAACATTTTTGTACGATACTCGGTTTTTTTTTTGTTGTTTTCTATAGTGGGTTTTTTTATTTTCATGCCTCCCTTCAATTTTGGTTCAATTTATCTCGCTTTTTGACAAATTCAACATCGTCCTCCAATATTCCTCTCTCTACATTTTGGGGTTCTCGTTTCTTTTTTCTTCATAATTTTAATTTTTGTTTACAGATCTTGCGTTTGGTTCGCAAGCCAAAATCAAGGTTAGATTCAATGTTTTGAGTTACACAGTGTATTTTTTTATTTATATATATATTTGCACTTCAACTGTCTGTTGAATTTACTTTAACAAAGAACTGGGTATTGTAAAAGAGTGATATTTATTGATGTTGTTGTGAAATGTGTTGTGGGTTTTCGATTTAAATTTATTTGTGAAGGTTTTGATTCGTTGAACTGGTAATTTGGTAGCTTTGTTAGTATAAATTTTAATTCTTGCTCATGCATAGAAGCTGGTTTGTTGTTTTTGAGGGGTTTATTGAGCAATTCTTGTTATATGTTTTCAAGGGAGCTTAGTTCAATTGGTGCATTCTCTATCTGATGGAATTGGGTAGGGAATCAGGGTTTAAGATTAAAGTTGCATATATAATTGGAATTTGTGCTGTTTAGAGGGTTATATCTGTAAACAATGGAGGCTGAGATGGGAGGGAAAACTGATGTTTATTGTTCGGCGGTGATGCCGGTGTCTGACCCGAAAGCAGTAGGAAAGAAGACTTTGGAATGGGATTTGAATGATTGGAAATGGGATGGTGATCTTTTTCTTGCCGCTCCATTAAATACTACTCATACACCTTTAGATTGTAGAAGTAAACAGCTTTTTCCCCTTGGACCAGAACTTGCATCGAATAATAATGTAGGTTCCGAAGAGAGTAATAAAACTAATGAGAAAGAAAAGAGGGAAATGGAGAAGAGAAGGAGGGTTGTGGTTGTTCCTCATGAGGAGCTGAATGATGAAGGTAGACCACTGAATTTGAAGTTGGGTGAGCAGGTTTATCCTATAGCAGAAGACGAAGCTGATAAATTGGAAGGGAAGAGTGTGAAAAAGAGTAAGTCTGCTGGAACTGGAACTTCCCAACCTGCCTGTCAGGTAGAAGGTTGTACAGCTGATCTTAGTAATGCCAAGGATTACCATAGACGTCATAAAGTTTGTGAAGTGCACTCCAAGGTCAGTGAAGCTTTTGTGGGAAATGTTATTCAACGGTTCTGTCAGCAGTGTAGCAGGTTCCATGCTCTGCCAGAATTTGATGAAGGGAAGAGAAGCTGTCGTAGACGTCTAGCAGGGCATAATAAGAGGAGAAGAAAAACACTTCCTGAAACTTCACCTAATGTTGGTTCCTTGACTGATGAAAAGAGTTCAGGCTACCTACTAGTTAGTCTGCTGAGAATTTTGTCCAATCTGCACTGTAAGTACAAATTACTTACATTTTGTGTCTTTTTAAATGCAAGTTGGACGCTGATGATGGACATTGTTGATTGCTATGTGTTTTTTTTTTTAATTAAATTGGACTTTGGACTGTTACTGCATTGGTTTACTTGTCTGCTTCTCATCCATCACCTCTTAAAGTTGTTATCTTCAGTTCACCGTGTGTTTGTAGTCAAACATGTTGAATAAAGGAAATCTATTGTTGCATTCAGTAATATATTTAGCGAATGATCTCAATTGTAGAATTCGAAAAGACCTTTGGTATATTTACTTATTGTCATTATCTTATTTTAAAAACAGTGTATATGTTTTCACTTCTGTCATTTTGGTAAGAGGTGGATCCCTTTTACATCAACTCTACGCCGATTCTGACGGACATAATCCCTCTGATTCATACTTTTATTTCAACATCAACAATGCATTTGCACCAACACCTTTAAAGTGGTTTTTGCACTGCAGGGAAACAGAAAGTTGGATGTATGCAATCTTTTTTTAGTAACAATGGAGAGGTTGTTTCCAGTATACTTTAAATCGATATGCAACATATGTATGTTACTTTACAATAAATTAAAAGTGCTAAATCTTTG
The DNA here is from genome assembly GCF_001683475.1 of Chenopodium quinoa. Taxonomy (NCBI): domain Eukaryota; kingdom Viridiplantae; phylum Streptophyta; class Magnoliopsida; order Caryophyllales; family Amaranthaceae; genus Chenopodium; species Chenopodium quinoa. The sequence continues at coordinate 8,982,300 of NW_018745684.1, forward strand.
ATTAAAGATATAACTAGTTCATTAAACAACAAAAACCAAGATTTGCTACCCTCAGGGGTTGACTGAGGAAAACTCCCTCTGATGCTTAAGTCAGTGCCTAGCCGAGTGTAACTGTAAAGGACCAAAAATGTCAGACCGAGACAGCAAGACCCATTAGGGCTTGAATGGGGGTATTTATAGATGTACTTTAAGCCTTTAAGGCATATCATCTTTTCTCAGATTCCTCTTTCTTGTCTATATCTATTCAGATCTGTACCGTTTTAGCTAGGTGCCTGTGGTTGCCCCCATACACCAAGTATTACCGAGCTTTCATTCCACCAGAAGTTTAAATTAACGTTGCTATAAGTGATTGCAATTCTGATTTAAAGTGTCATCCCGCTTTACTGTTATAGTAATGCGGACACTGGCAAGTTTAGAAGTAATTATTTAGACAAGCAAAATAATGATTGGAGATAGGGGTGCTTAAGATGTGAGTCTAGTTCGAGTTTGGGGTAGCTCGACTCGACTCATTAACATATCGAGTCGAGCTTAATCGAGTCGAGGTTTGAGCGAGCTTTGACCGAGTCGGGCTTTGACCAAATTTGACCGAGTCGATCTCGAGTAGCTTGCAACTTGATCCGTCTTAGTAGAACTCTCTATTTAGTGTAACATCTCTTCATTCTCCTTAATTTTGTCATTTGAGAAATACACATATGATGATGCGAGTATATAAATAATGTTTATTTATTAATTATTAATGTAACATAAAGTTTTTTTTTTATCAAAATATTTAATTATTAGTAAATATAATATTATACAAAGGAATTCGAGCTTCTTATGAGCTTTCGAGTCGAGTAATGAGCTACTTGACTCGACTCATTAACATTTCGAGTCAATCTCGAGCTCGAGTCGAGCTCACTCGAGTTGAGTTTTGACCGAGTCAAACTCGAGTAGCTTGCGAGTTGTCTTGTCTCATAAGCACCCCTAATTGGAGATATGGTACAAGCTACGTTGCTTTTTAATTTTGTTGCCTAGAGGAGTTGGTTATGTAATCAAGTTGTCGTATCTTGTCTCTGTGGAAATGATCCTTCTTGCTTGATTTTAAAAAGTTCTATGTGAATTGCAGCAAATGGTTCTGATGAGACAAAAGATCAAGATCTGATTTCTCATCTTTTGAGAAATCTTGCTAGTCAAGTTAGTGGAAGCAACCTGCCTGAACTACAGCAAGGATCTCAGAGTTTACATAATGCAGGAATATCTATCGGTGTTCCAGAAAAGGTGTCAGATCTTATTGCTGATCGTTTATTTGCAAATTAGCTTTCTTTTTCATGAAGCCTCTAATCCTTTTTCTGGTCCTCAGAACCCTTCTAGCGCACAAGAACTATGTCAAGCTGTGCCTTCAGCAGAAGCACGTATAGGATTATTGACAAGGGAAAATCAGCATCAGAAAGAAAAAACACAATGTGCTTCACAACCGGGCATTTTCCATCCAACTGATGGTTCCATAGCTACAAAAGGAAGTGTACCTGGGGCTTACCTTGGCATTGACTTGAATAATGTTTATGATGACTCTCAAGAATGTGTAGATATTCCAGGAAATGGACATGGTTCTATTGCTTGTGCATTCAGGTCAGAACATTTACAGAAATCAAGTCTACCTCAAACAAGTGGAAACTCCGATTCAAATTCTGGTCATTCTAGTTCTAGTGGTAGTGATTCACAGGTACATTCCTCTTCATGCAGAGCCTCTAGAGCTTACAATTTACTAGAATTTATTTGGCTGGAACACCCCCTCTTTCTTTTACACACACATATTTTGGATAGATGCTTGGCACTTCAGCATTTTAACTGTTGTTATTCCTATAAGAAAAGCAGGTGAGATTTGTCCACCCCCCCCCCCCCCCCTTCTTTTGGTTTCTAGCATTCACTTTGACTGAGAACATGACACTGGGACATTGATCCAAGAGTAGTCAGCGTTTTAAGTTGGGAAAAGCTGCATGCATCTCATCAAGAATTTGTGGACATGTTTTTAATTATTCATTGATTCTATTCTTCTTTAATAATGCTGTTACCTGCTTTATCATCAACATTCCAAGGTTTTGTGTAAAGGGAAGGGTACTTCTCATACTACATTCTTTTACGGAGAGAAGAAGGCGGGGGGGGGGGGGGAGGGGGCGCTATACATGATTCAGCTGGCAATGTCCTGTTCCACTCGTCAGAAATCTTTTTGGCCATTCAGGAAACATGCTTTGGGTCTTCTGTCATTCTTGTGTTTTGTCACTTTGTCTTTACTCTTGTCCTTATTATTCTAAATTTTGTAGGGCCGAACTGATCGGATTGTTTTCAAGCTGTTTGGTAAGGATCCAAATGACTTGCCTAATCAATTGCGAACACAGGTAATGATTTTGCTCTCTTTCTTATGATTAGGCCATTGTTTGATCAATTGTCTCGTGCTCAAAATGTTGAGGTATTTTAAATCTGTGCATTCCAGATTCTTGATTGGTTGTCCCACAAACCTTCGGACATTGAAGGGTACATCAGACCTGGCTGCATTGTTTTGACAGTATATCTTCGTTTGAACAAGTCCTTATGGGAAGAGGTTTTCTTCTTGTCCTTGACTTGGTAGATTGCCTAGTTTATGAAGGCCACATGCTGACTCTTTTTTCCTATTATTTTTTCAGCTCTGCTATGACATGAGCTCCAGTTTGAGTAGGCTCCTGAGTCTGTCTGATGATCCATTTTGGAAGACAGGATGGATCTATACCAGAGTGCAGCAAAGTGCAGCATTTATTTGTGATGGTTGGTTTTCACACCCCCTCACCAGATTTTTTTTTTTTTTTTATTAGATTAATGCTTGAAATATCATCACTTAGATGCTCTTTCATTTGCTCACTTTACTCACCTTTTTTCAAACTTTTTCAAATGATTATTTTGTTATGTCCTTTTCTGTATATCATACGATTCCTCATGATGATTCATGTTAGCCGACCCCAAATCATTTTGGGACTAAGGCTTTCTTGTTATTGTATTAATGTTTGAAATATCACAAGTTAGTTTATTACCAGATTCATCACTTAGAGTATTGTGATCTGTTTTTAAGAGTCACATAGCTGTCAGTATGCCTTTTTTACCCTTGCCAATTCAGTTCTTTTTTCTTGTGCTGAAGGTCGTGTTGTTCTAGATACTCCTCTACCTTTCAAAAGCCGTGGCAGTAGAATTTCAAGCATCAGTCCCATTGCGGTTCCTACTGCAGAGACAGTGCAATTAGTTGTTAAGGGTTCTAATCTCTCTGGGCCAACTTCTAGGTACTTTAACCATCATGTTATTGTAAGCTACTTCAGTTTTCATTTTTGAGAGTGGACTTCTTATTGTTACCTTTCTGTGCGGAATACATAAATTTTTCAAAAAGAATTTATCTATTTCTGTAAAATAATTTTGAGGCTTACATTTGAGACTTTGGTTAGCAGTTGATAACTTTTGATCTCTCAATTTACTACCTATAGGTTACTTTGTGCTATAGAAGGGAAGTATTTGGTCCAAGATAGCTGTTATAGCTTGGTAGAGAGTACTGCTGCTGAGCACAATGAGATTCAGTCTCTTAGCTTTCATTGCTCTATACCAAATGTTGTTGGGAGAGGATTTATTGAGGTAAATGCTATCTCATGTTTCTTGGTTAATTACTCGGTCATTGCATTCCCTCCGGTGTCTCACTCTTGTGTAAGCTGATTTCTTGTACATAAAGGATGAATACAAACTACTAATACGTTCTACTATCATATCTTTTCACAATATGTACCAATGTATTGCGATCTAGTTCTTTTGGTGTCCAAATAAATTTGGGTAAGGGTTGTCTTTTAATATCTTGCGATCCCAATCTGATGCCTGCAACGTTTGAAGCTTTCCTACTTGGAATTAGAAATTGGTGCTGACACAAATATTACTTTAGTTCTGGTTTTAAATGATTTGGTTGGTTGTATGTTGGCATTATTGTCCATCAATAGGCTACTTTACCCTGACTTCATTTTATCACAAGTACCAGTGTTGGATATTTGGCACTTGGATATGGGTGTGGAATCCATTTATTGCACTTCTTTACAGTTGAATGTGATGTTATCTTGAACCCTGAATTAGTAGAGAAACAAATTAAGAAAGTGGGACAGGGGACATCAAGATAGGTGCATGATATGCTTGCTTCAATTTGAGATCAAAATTATGTATACTCATAACTCATTTGCAAACAAGTGAAATAATCTGACATAATTGTGTTTGTTTCTGCTTTAAAACTTGACATGAAAGGTGATTGCCAAAGACTTCTAGGATTTGGAATATAATAAAAAGTGACATGAATGATGTGTTAACCTCGTATATTCAGTTATTAGATTAAGTATTCTTACCCTGAATTTTGAGCCATGTGTTTAAGACATTCAGATATGTACTTAGGTACACACAGTTTCTACTTGGTAATTCAGAGTTTTAGAAATTTAGAGTAATCTGTTCAATGTGTCTGGATTAGCCTGTTACTTTTTGTCCCCTGAGATACTTCTGGTAATTATTTTCATGCAGGTGGAAGATTATGGCCTCAGTGGTTGCTTCTTTCCATTTATAGTTGCAGAGCCTGAAATTTGTTCTGAGATTTGCATGCTTGAAAGAGTAATGGAGATTGCTGGTACAGATGAGGGTATTGAAAGAAGGAACGATGCCTTAGAGTTTATACATGAGATGGGTTGGCTGCTACATACGAATCGTTTAAGCTCAATGTCAGGCCAAACTAATATCCACTTGGACCTCTTCCCTTTTGTACGACTAAAGTGGCTAATAGATTATTCAATAAACCATGATTGGTGTGCTGTTTTAAGAAAACTTTTGGATTTGCTGTTCAGTGGAATTGTAGATACTGGAAATCATGCTTCTGTTGAAAATGCATTGTCAGAGATTTCTCTCCTCCACACTGCCGTCCAAAGAAATAGCAGGTCAATGGTGGAATTTTTGTTAAGATACATACCCAAAAAAGTTAAAAATACAATAGGCTTGGAACAGAAGCAGTCACATTATGTACTACCCAGCAGCTTCTTATTTAGACCTGATGTTACTGGCTCCAATGGGTTGACCCCTTTGCACTTAGCTGCCAGTTGTGCTGGTTTCGAGAATATGTTAGATGCCTTGCTTGAAGATCCTGGAATGGTAATGAAATTATTGAAGCTTGCTTTGATTTATTCACTATTATTGAAGTATATTTATTAGGTAATAAATTAAGGAATTGTTAATGAAGTTCTCGTTTAATTTTGTGAATCCCCATTATTCAACCTTCTCTTCATTCATTATCATCGTTACGTGTTACCATCTAAAGATGTGAGTATGAGCGGAAATGAAAATATGTGTTGATTGGAAGTGTTGCAATATCATCGAAATTACCTTGATCATTGATAATTGGACATTTCATGTAAGAATTGCTCTAATATATTTCATCACCATTCTAAATACCAAATAAGCTGTGTGGGTTTGTGGCTTTATAAATAGTGATTGTGTTTACTAATGATCATTCTCGATTCTAATATGTTTCTCTTGTTTAGGTTGGTATTGGAGCTTGGGAAAACGCCCGAGACAGCACAGGATTGACCCCGAAAGATTATGCGTACCTTAGAGGTCATAACCATTACATTGATCTATTCCAGAGTAAAGTTAACAAAAATTCATCTGGCAAACATGTAGTTGTGGATATCCTTGGACTCTCTAACTTAGAATACAAGCAAAAGCCGTCTGATGAACTCAAACTTGCAAAGTTCAATAGCTTATACACTGAGAAGCGGCAAATCAGTCAAAACTGCAAACTTTGCGAGCAGAGGCCAAATTATGGATTCAGAGGAACATCACTGACATGTAGGCCAGTAGTGATGTCTCTTGTTACCATTGCTGTAGTTTGTGTTTGTACAGCTCTGCTTTTCAAGAGTATGCCTCGAGTTTGTTATGTCTTCGTGCCATTCAGGTGGGACTCGCTGAAATATGGAGCAATGTAGTTTTACTTACATTCGGCTGTATAGTGTTAAAGAGGTTTGTGAAAAAAAGTTAGGAGTGGGAGACTGGCTGTTTCTAAAAAAGAGGGTGTAGCTGACTAATTAGTAGTTTGTTCAGATATTTTCTTGTATGAGCATTACACTCCTTGTACATGTAATCTTATCTTTCGCCCTGCATTTATAAAGTGAAGATAGAATTCAAACGTCTAATTAACCAAAAAGTGTAATGTAAAAGACAATTATTTATAAATGAACTGTTGCCTACTTGCCTAGTCGTAATAGCTCTTTGGATCTTGCTTCAGTTGTTATTTTGTTGGTTCAGTTGAATAGGAGATTGATTCAGAGTTTCAGACTGAATGATTTTCGTAGAAAAGAGAAGAGACGAGGCTGAGAAGCTCACTGTAATAGTTGATGTGTTGGTTCAATATTGTTTGAATTGGTTGAAGAGATCAATACAAGCTTAGAGTTCGGCTTTGTCTGGGATTTGATCATGGAACTGGCATACAAAAAATTGGAGAAAATGAGTTTAAACCTCAATCTCCACATATCCTACCCTAGACATTCTCCCTCTAACTCTCTCCATGTTCCCCCTCACATCACGTCTTCAACCATTGCCACTGATTATTGTCATCAAAATTCAAAACTAGCTAATACCGTCATAAATTCTTCAATCATTGTTCTCGTTAGATTTAAAACTGGAAATAAATTGATCCGATTTGAACTTGACTAAAACTGTACCAATTGAACCTAACAAAGAAAAAGTTTCAAAAGCCCATGAAAAGTTATTTATTGATTGTACATAAAAATTGAGAAACTGAGACCATTCAACTAAAATATTCCAAATTACACATAAACTTATAAGGCTAATCAATCCCATAAAAATTGACAGAAGCTAAATGAAACATCATAAAAGTTTACGACATAATGTACCACTGACATCTCGTTTTGTTCTAAGGGCATGTTCAACAACTACTTTTGATTAGCTTTTAGTGTTTTAACCAAGCCAAAACATTACTTAACTCATGTAATATCGTTTGAAAAAGTAGTGGTAGAGGATAGCTTTTAGAATGTTGTTTGTCAAAAGCTACCAAATTCACCTTAAAATTACCATTATTAAAATTTATCTTACAGTTTCAACCACACATACTAATTTTAACAATAGCTGAAAATTAACATTTGCTCTCTTAACTATCATCAACTCACATCTGGATTGCTATTCGTCGCTCGCTTTTTACCGGGCATCGCTCGCAAATTAAAGTGATTTTACCATTTTGCCCTTTGCTCGATTTTTTCAATTTAAGGATGCCCCGACTTGTTGTAATGAAACACGAGCTTCCTCAAAACAGTACCGAGCATTATATTTCTTAGTTTTCTTTTAAAAAAACCCCGAGCCTCAAAATTCCCGAGCGATTTCACTTGAAATCGAATTTTGTTTTTCACAATTGTTTTCCGTTCATTAATCTCTGGGTTGAATATGTGGAACGACGCCAACGCTCGCACACCGGAGGCATCGTCGGAAGATTCCATAAGTTTGCAAAAAAATTTTAATTCTGTTCGAAGGACATCCGCTTGAAAATTCCGGATCCTCCATGGAAGATCCGGAAATTCCAGGCGGATCTAGACATCCGCCTGGAATTTCCGAATCTTCCATGGAGGATCCGGATTTTTCAGGCGGATGTCCTTAATAACCGTTTTTTTTTTTTTGCTTTTTTCGTTTTAATAGTAATATTAGTGTTGTTAATGGTAGTTTTGTTATTATTATTATTAGTGTTGTTATAAAGAAATTATTATTATGGTTGTTATTATTAATGTTGTAATTATTATTAATATTAGTATTAGTGTTGTTATTATTATTATTATTATTATTATTATTATTATTATTATTATTATTATTATTATTATTATTATTAGTGTTGTTATTTTTTTTAGAATTGTTATGATTATTGTTATTATTTTTATGGTTATTTTTATTATTGTTGTTATGATTATTGTTGTTATGGTTATTGTTATTATTTTTATGGTTATTTTTATTATTGTTGTTATGATTATTTATAGGGCTTTTTCATTTTTACCACCTTCAAATAATGACTTTGTCGAATTTACCACCTCCAAAAAAAAACATTTACTTTACCACCTCATAAAAAAATTAAACATCAGTTTTACCACCTCATCTGAGCTCAGGTGACGGAAAACGCTTGTGGGGCCCAGCATAACGGCTAGTTTTTGATTTTTTCCCAAATTTCTCTCGATTTCCCTTTTATTTAAACCTAGTTCTTCATTTGTACACCAAATTCTTGCAGATTGGAGATTAATTTTTGCGATTTTCTTCACAAATCAGTATTTTTGGGCAACCTTAACAATCCCAAACCCTCTAATTATCAAACAATCAATTGAACTCCTCGACAACAAGCATCAAATAGGTAAGCCATTGTCGTTAATTCTCTAGCAATTTTCGTGATTTCTGTTGTAATTTTTTGGCAATTCGTTGCGTGATTATGTTGCATTTGCTAAGAGTAATTGAAATTGGGCGTTTTGTGAGGTCAATTAAACCCCAATTTGAATTAAAATACTTAGGATTCATGTTAGATTAAATTAGATTGGGGGTTTTTGTTATGTGAATTGGCTACTGAAATTAGAGTTATATTATGGTGATTGTGTTCAAATACAATTAATTTCATTCTTGTTCTTACTGAATTTCAGAAGGGAATGTCTTCAGTTAGCATGTCACCCTCAAAGGAGAAAAAATGCCAATGTGGAGTTCCAATGTCTAGGCTGACTGCTTGGACTAGGGAGAACCCAGGACGCAAGTTTAGGACCTGCAAATTCTATGATCCTGTGACTGAGTCAAGGGGGTGTAAAGCTTTTGAGTGGGTGGATCAACCAGATGGAACACCTTGGCAAACAGAGGTGATTAACAACTTGCTGCTGGACAAGAAACTAATGAAGGGAGAGCTGAATGACATGAAGAGGGAAGTTGATGATGTTAGTGGACAAAGGAGGTGCTTGCTCAATGAGATTGACAGCTTGAAGATGAAATGCAAAGCTCTTAGCTCAGACAGGAAGAAGATGATCAAGGAAGTGCATGGCAGCAATGCAACAACAAAGAAAATGCTCACAGTACATGCTATTGTTGTGTTTTGTTGTTTTGGTTTGGTACTGGCTATGTATTTTAGATCTTAGGTTCATTTAGGAATGCTTAGAAACAAAAAAAATCCCCAACTTATGTTGTGTTTTGTTGAATTATTATGTGTGGATGTTGGGATGACATTTCTTGTACTACTTTTAACAAAATAAATGAGAAATGGAACTTTTTGGTAGAAACATATCACAATTCGTATTAGTACTTGCAACACAATGTTTGAAATTGTTTTACATTGGCTGAGACAAAAGTTAAGGCACCTTTGTGCAAAATCATTGTTCAACTATCATTGTTCAACTACCAAATAAACTTGGTTGTCTATTACAAAATACTAATGAGTAGACCTAGGGTCACAGTTGATTGAGATCCTTGTCCTTCTTGCTTGTCATTACATGAAGCTTGGACCTGGTCTGTATTTTGACTTTGGGAGGAGTAGTTGTTGGCACTCTTGTGGGCTGACTCAGGCTCCTGTTGCTCCTGGTAACAGGCTGAGTTGGCAAAGGCTCTGTTCTTGTTGCAGGCTAGCTTGACACAGCAGTTGCAGGTGCAGCATTACTTGACCCAGCCTGTGCTGTTGTTGGAGGCTGATATTGTGGCAACTTCAGTGCAGCCTGCAATCACAGTATGCCAAGACTCAGAAACAAAGCCACTAAATACACTCAAGTCACAAAATACACAAAATACCTGTCTTGCTGCTTTCTCTTCACTTTTCTTTCTCTGTTCCTTAAGCCAAGGATTCTGCATCTGTGGCCTCCCACCCTTTGGATTTGTTGCAGGTGGGTTAGGCTGTTCTGGTGCTGCTTCAGCCTTGCATGTTTTGGCAAAGTGGCCAAACCCACCACAGTTCTTGCATTGTTTCATCACCTTTGGCTTCTTGCCCTCAGGTGCTGCAGAAGTGCCCTCCCCTGGTTCAAGCTTTCTCTTATTTGCCTTAGGTCTTCCTGGCTGCACTTTCAGCATAGGTGGCAAAGGCTGTCTGAGCTTGACCTTTTCCCAATTCTTAGGGCCAGGCATTGGCTGTATTGGGTTCTCATATGCAGCCAAGTATGTCACCCTATAGTAATGTGGGTGCACATACAACTCAGGATCATCCCTTTTGTCCATTATGCAAGCAAATGCATGGACACAAGGTATTCCTGTCAACTCCCATCTATAACAAGTGCATTTTCTCTCTTGCAGATCCACAATGCACTGATCATCCTTGTATTTCACCTCATAAATTTCATCCCTTGAAGCTGTAACCTCACATGTCATGGCATACTTCTCCAACCCATCAAAGACTTTGTTGACAAATGGGGTTAGTAAACCTTCCCAAGACTTTGCTGCCTCCTATTTGTCATTACTCCTCTTCATCATATATCTTCTAAGCCATTCCATTTGAGTTAGAATAGGCTTGTCTTTGGCATCTCTAATCACTGCATTAAATGTCTCACACATGTTGTTTAACAACATGTTAGACTTGCAGTTTGTAGAGAAAGCATGCCTTGACCAGTGCTCGGGGTCAATGTTTGACAACCACTGGTATGCTTCTTCATCCAAAAAATTGATACTTTCCATAGCAACTTCAAACTCAAACTGATACAACCACACACATGACAACCATTCAACACAACATAGACACATGGCATACAGTTTTCACAAAATAGAAAGACATGTAAATATGTGCAAAACTAAATGTTCCTAGCATACATTATAGCTCACCATAAAACTGACATAAAAGAACCTAAATAGAAGCTTACCAGAGTGCTTGCCCTAGCAGCAGCCCAGAACAATTCCTTGAAAGTTGCACCATGAAATTTCAGTTTGAAATTTGACCAAATATGCCTCACACAAAATTTGAGCTCAGCTTTGGGGGCCACATCTGCAAATGCTTCTATGAGACCCTACACACAAGGCAAAACTAACAAGTTAGTGTACAGAAAATTCAAATAAAGCAAAGTAATTTAAACACAAACACAACCCACTTACTTTCTGTCTGTCAGACATAAAAGTCAAGCCATCTCCTTGGTCATACACACAAAGTGCCTTGAGCAAGCTCTCCAGAAACCAGCACCAGCTGTCCTTGTTCTCAATCTCTGCAGTTGCCCAAGCAATTGGGAAGATGGAATTATTGCCATCTTTTCCAACTGCAACCAAGATCTGCCCAGGGTATGCCCCTTTTAGATGGCACCCATCCACCCCAATTACTGGTCTGCAACCAGAAATGAATCCATCCCTAAGTGCAACTAAGCACACAAACATCCTCATAAAAATTGGTCTTTCAATTTGATTAATATCATCCACCACCACATTACACTCACTCCCTGGGTTCCATTTCAGCAGTGCCTTCCCATAGTCCCAAACCTTTGAGTATTGCTCTGATGAAGAGCCATATATTATAAGCTTTGCCCTGCTTCTAGCCAACCAAGCCTTGGAGTATGTAATTTTGATCCCCAAGTCATTCAAGGCCCTGTCCTGAATCTGTTTAATCTTCCATCTGGGGTTGCCCCTGAACTCCTCCAAGTACCTGTCAGCAAGGAACTCTGCTGTCACCTTGTTGTTCATTTTACTCCTAACACACCTATGCTTCAGCCTTAGTGTCTTAATTTGCCAAGCCTCTGATTTCACAAGCCTTGTTGCATAAAACTTGAACCTACACCTAACACCCTTACTACATGTACACTTCACTATCCTACAACTGTTCTTGTTATACACACACTTGCATTTCCTTTTGCAATATGCTGTTAGCCTCTTTGAATCATTGTGAAGAAGGTAATACTCATACCTATTTTCAATTGCATGTTGTCTCAAAGCTTTTCTCATTGTTTGCACATCACTGAACCTTTGACCAACTACAAATTTGATAGCCCTTTCAAAGTCTGTCTCAGGGTTAAACCAAGTAACACTACCCTGATCATCATCTGAATCACCTTCCACACTCTTTAGCTCATCAGAATCACAAGTTGCCTCCTCTTCAACCCTCACTTCAATTTTCTGTAGATTTCTTTCTATGTCAAACCCTGTGTCCTCATCATCACTTTGATCCCCTCCTTCAGTAACTCCCCTCAAACTGCCTTTCACCTCACTGTTAATATGGTCTACATTTTTCTTCAACCACTGTTCATCATCATCAGAGTATAAGTCCTCCTCTCCCTCATCAACTTCTAACTCAAAATCACTCAACTCAGAATCAGAAGACTCTGTATCACCATCCTCATCACTAAACACATCACTGTCATCCCTTAAGCTCCTCACTCTTTCTTTTATTTTTCTCACTAAATTAGCAAAATTTCCAGTCTCATCCCCAACCTTAGCCTTACCCTTATCTGCAGCAGTGAGTTTACCCTTCCCTTTATGTGTATTAGCATTCACTTTCTCTGCCCTAGGAAGCCTCTCCTCAGCCTCTCTGTCATGTATAACAATGCCTTTTAACCTAGGGCTTCTCCTAAATGGCTCTTCTTCAGTGGGCTTACTAAGTTCTGGGCTGGGTTTGTATACTTTAGGCCCACCAAACCTCTTTTTCAGTTCCTTCCTTTGTGCAGGGGTTAGCTCATTCCCAGATATACATTTGAAGGGTGTTTTGTTAGTCCCTTCAATTGGCTCATGACTGGTAACATACATCTCACATGCCCCCTCTTTGTTCACCGACTCTAGGAAACCATTCACCTCACCATCAACAAGCTCCCTTTTACCATTCACCCAAGACTTGCCCTTTTGTTTATACCAGCAACTATACCCCCTAGGAACCTTCACATTCACATACACAAACCCATGTATAGCTGCTTGCCTCAAAAAGTGTACATCTATCTTATTTTTTTCCACCTTTCTCATCCAATAAACCCACCCACCATCCCAAGTTAACACCCTCCTATTTTTACCAGCTAAAGAAGGTATAAAGGCACCCCCTACTGTAATTTTTAAGTCCACTGTGTCCATTCTGTAACAACACCAACAAAAGCACACACAACAATAACCAATTTCAGTAATTACAGTAAACAACAAAAACCAATTCACCAATTACAGCAAGTAAAAGCAATTCACATTGACTATGCACTAAATTAACAGTAACCAAGTAAATCTAATTAACTAATTATTTAACAAATGCACACTCTAATTCAGTCAAAGATTCGCATAATTAGGGTTTATAATACTTTAATTCACAGATTCCCCAAAAAGGCATACTTTACCCCAATTGACAACCATAAATCCAACGAAATGTACTAATAAAGGGTTTAAAGTACCTCTTGTAGTCAGGAATCTCGATTTCTGTCAGCAAATTACCAAGCTTTTGGTCCCCTCACCCTGTGGAAGATGACAAGAGAAGCTGATGTGTTGCAATTTTGTGGTTCCTGCTCGATTTCAACCACCCAAATTGATCTAGGGTTTCAGTTTTTACAGAGAGAAAGAGAAAATTCAAAGGAGAGAGAAGCAGTTACAATGAGAATCAAGAAAAATCAAAGGAAAGAGAGACGAAAATTGATGAGGAAGTGAAAATTTGGTGAGGCATTGATTATGGAAGGTGGAAGGTGAGAAAAGGAGGAGACAGAGGGAAATCGATTTTAAAAGAATTAAATTGGAGGGAAGTGACAGTTAACTGGGCCCCACAAGCGTTTTCGGTCACCTGAGCTCAGATGAGGTGGTAAAACTGATGTTTAATTTTTTTATGAGGTGGTAAAGTAAATGTTTTTTTTTGGAGGTGGTAAATTCGACAAAGTCATTATTTGAAGGTGGTAAAAATGAAAATACCCTTATTTATATTATTGGTTTTTTTTATCATTACAGGGTTCGGAGTACGAAGACGGCGCCGAATGTGTGAACTATAGTGAGCATTTTGTCACGGACACGGTTTTTCCAACTTTCGATGATGCCGTTAACTGGGCGGATGCTGTTGCCCTAAATCTGGGATTTGTTCTTGTTATATCGTCTAATTGCAAAATCAGAGATGGTCGGCCTTACCGGTATTTGAGGTGTGATAGGGGCCGAAAAAGCCAGCCGAGGGATCTCGAGAACGCAAATCGGAGGGACACAAAAACCAAAGCTATTGGTTGTCCGTTCTACATCAAGATTTACTATGTGTTCGTGACCGATAGTTGGAGGATCCGGGCAAAAAACGATGCAACTAGGACCCATAATCACCCAATGATTGTATATCCGGAGGGTCATCGTAAGATTAGTGGCCTCAGCCCGGATGGGAAGAAGGTTGTCCACGACATGACGAAGTCGAAGGTTGCGCCGCGTAACATCATGGCGACGATTGCAGAGCAATTTCCCAACGATCATCCAAACATCCGACATATCTACAATTACCGGAATGACTTGAGGGCGGAGATGTTCGACGGGAGAGGAGGCGTTCAACAATTTTTGCATTTGGCGAGACAAAGCCAATACCTTTACTGGGTCATGTCTGATGATGTCGGCGTTCTGCAACATGCGTTTATGGTGCACCCGATCACGGTGAACATACTACGCACGTACCCACATGTGATGGGTATGGATTCGACGTACAAGACCAACCGATACGGGATGCCGTTCCTTGAGATAGTTGGGGTGACACCCACAAATCAGAATTTCCTTGTGGGTTATGTGTTCATGCGCAACGAGTGCACGGGAAGCTACCGGTGGGTTCTACAGAGATTGAGAGAGCTGATCAGGTATGATAAGGAGCCGTCGGTATTTCTGACAGACCGTGAGCTGGGTCTTTGTGCTGCATTGAGAGAAGTGTTTCCCGGGACGTCGCATTTGCTTTGTCGATGGCACATTAACAAAGATATGGAGGCTCGGGTCACTAATATGTTCAAGAACAAGAAGATTGGGAGGCAATTCAAAAACGGTGCTTGGAAACGTATCATGGATGCTGCGACCGAGGCGCATTATAACTCAGCTGTAGATAGAATGAAAACTCGGTGGGCAAGTTTCCCAAATGTGATTAGTTATGTCGAGAGAACCTGGCTTTGTCATAAGATCAAATTTGTGACGTTTGGGACGAACCAGGTTATGCACCTCGGTAACACGAGCACTTGCAGAGTTGAGAGTCAACATTCGGCCGTTAAGATGTGGTTTGAATCCTCGACAGGTTTGTTTTTTGAATTTCATAGTTGTCGCATTTGCTTCGTCGTAGTTCTAATATTGGTAAATCCTAACGATTTTGTTTATAATGTTGATCATTGGCAGGTTCTTTGGATACCGTATGGGCCTGAGTACATTGTCATATTGCCATTCGTAATTCTTTGGAGGTGTCAAGGTCGAAGATTGGTGAGATGTACAGACAGTTGCCACTGTCTCGTATTAACAGCAGGGTGTCTCACCATCGTTTGAAAGTTCTGGATGGCGAGATGAGAAGGATGAGAGAGCTGAGTTACCAGGTGCATGAGCGCTGTGGATGTGCAATGCTTGTGACCCATGGTTTTCCTTGTGCTTGCTAGATACATGAATCGCTGGTTGCCGAAACAGGCTTGTACACAAGGCAAATTCATCCGTTCTGGAAGACGTTGGTTATTGGCGATAGTGTTAATGAACCGGAGTTTGTTAACGACTCGAACGAGGAAGCTGCACATTTCCGTTCCCTGGTTGATGAGGTCGTCGGTAGTGATCGTGCTGTGCTTAGAAATGTGTCTCGCATCATCGAGGAGGAGCTGCATCCGGACCATACAAACCTCGAAGAACCACAAGTAAACCTCAATGTTCGAGGTCGCCGAAGAAACAACGACACCAAATGTAATCTCAGTTACTTCGAACATGTGGATCGTCGAAACACTGAAGTTGGTGCGCAACAACCAGGTACGACTTGCTATTAATTTTGTGATTTACACGTACTTTAACTTGTAACGTACTAATAATGAAAACATAAAATTTTGTGCAGGAACAGAAGATCAAGGTGACATCAGCCAATGCAGGTATTTGCACTTGCTTCCAGGACCGATGTTGCCTTACATCACGGCATGGAAGGATGTCATTGGCGATGGTAACTGTGGATTTCGTTGTGTGGCCGACTTCTTCCTCGGTGATCAAGCGCGCTGGTATGATGCTTGGGAAATTATAGCGAACGAGGTCGGCGCTCACCGAAACTTGTACGAAAGGATATACGGGTTAGGAAGGGTGTTACTGAATGTGGAACGTATCCGATGGGAAGGCGGGGTTGTTGATTCACGGCACTGGATGGTTGCAATTCAAGATTTATTTCCTATTGCTACTTGATTCAACGCAATGGTTATTATTCTGGGTGTCGGTACCGTACCGACCTGGTATTACCATTGCCTCACTATCTTACCGCCGCGTGCACTGAACACGGTCAGAGCACCCGCCCGGGAATTTGCGATCGCTATTGTTGAGGATTCCCACTTCATCTGTCTTGAGCTTGCAAAGAACTCACCTCTTCCCCCGATCGCAAGATGGTGGATACAGAACCACGAGCCTAGTGTTCATGGATGGGATCAGCAATATCAGGCTCGAAGGAACATGTGGGATGCACTATTTAGCTGAAAAGATCTATGTACTTACGTTCAACAGATGTATGTACTTATATTAACCAGATTTATGTACTTACGTTGAACAGATTTATGTACTTATGTTAACCAGATTTATGTACTTACGTTGAACAAATTTATGTACTTATGTTAACCAGATTTATGTACTTACGTTGAACAGATTTATGTACTTATGTTAACCAGATTTATGTACTTACGTTGAACAACTTTATGTAATTATGATAAGAAGATTTATGAACTTATGTTGAAGAGTTGCCACTATGTAACATAAAACAATAAATAAAAGTAATGATACAAAAATTCAACAAAAAAAATTGGTTCAACAAAATAACAACAAAATCCAACAAAGTGTCATCACAATCCAAAAAATAAAATAAAAATAGTTACAGTCCCAAATACAAAGGAAAACAAAGACAAGTGTCATCACAACCCCATCATCGTCTTCCAGTCTTCTACCAGCTGCTCAGCCATTGCCCTGGTGTCACGCGTCATGCTACCAGGCTCATCCAGTGACCGACATATAACCTCCATCGACCGACCCATCCGCTGCAAATAAGAAAAGAACACAGTAAGTATATAAACCACAATTGTATATATGACATTTAAAGTATAATAAAACACAAGTGCTTACATAGTCCGTGTTAGTCCTCTCTGGAAGTCGGTGACCTCTATCAGATGACGACCCACCCGGAGAAATACGAGGATGGGAAAGTTGATACAGCTACTGCATGTAACCAGGAGCGACCGTAGGACCTCCACCGCCGAGTCTAGTCAAGGCACTTAGAACAACACTGAACGACGACCCAGGGACAAACCGAGACCACATCACCGATGTCATCTCGGTTGGAAACTCAACCCGATACATCTTCAAGTTCGTCGGTCTCTTAGCCTTCTCAGGTCTGATAATAGTCCTCGGAATGTCCTGGACAAACCCCAGTTGCCGGATCACTCGATCAGACATGTATGGCTCAATGATAGATCGATACTGGAGGCAGCCAATAAACAAGGTGGCGGGCACGCGTCGTGCAGCATCAACTCCATAGGGGAGCCAGTTGACCTCATTGTCGGTCAACTGATCTAACCTAGACCGAAAGGCGAGGAGGCGATCCATGCTCTTGTTGGGGCATCCTGCTCCCACATCCCAGGCAGACGCGCGCGAAACACTGAGCTCCCTAGTAAAGATACCCTGCTGAGGCCGGAAGCACGGAAAGTACTCGTAGATCCACGCCTAAAAAAGCGTGAGACAACCGGCGATCGAATCGGCATCTTTTCTAGATGTCGTACCCAACTGCCGATACAAATACGCTAGATTCGCTGAGCCCCAAAGAGTAGTCAGTCACCGACATCTCATCAACAACAAGCTCGCTGAGGAGGGACGGATGCGTACGGTTACCACTCTTGTCCGAGAATAGACAACCGCCAAGTAGTAACCACATGTTCGCAGTATAATGGACACTGAAGGGCCTCTACGCCTCCAAGGTCGACTTTAAAATCTTCTCGGTCAGTACCCCACTACCCTGCCAAATGGTCTTCGTACCGTGCTTCTCGTTCAGCTCTCTGCTATCATGTCCAGGGTAACCGAGATACGGGTCCCGTAGGATGTCTGTGCCCGGAGTAGCAGATACCAGGCCACCATCTACACGAAGCCCTAGAATGTTGTACACATCGTGTAGCATGATGGTGATCTCCTCGAATGGCATATGAAATGTGTTCGTATCAGGCTGCCATCTCTCAACAAAAGCTGATATCAATGGCCAGTCAAAACCCCTGAACATGATCCCAGGCAGGTGCGACAGACCACTATCGTCAATCAGCTCCAGATGCTCCTGCGCAAGACGACCTCGCCAGGTGACCAATTCAGAACACAACTGTGTCCTGCTCAAACAGCGCAAAACATTACGCTCCTGCCCGCCCCATATATACGCAGCCACGTGCCCCCCAAAACTAGGGATAACGGTCCTGTCCTCAAGACCACCTGGCATCGGCCCGTGCACTACCCATGCCTTTGCTGCGCTGGTGGAAGGCTGACTGGTTTGACTACTGCTCACAAACCTCCCAGTCTGACCCCTATACACCGTATGATAATCCAGAGGGTCATACTCTGAATCGCGGTCACCCTGACTTGACCGCCCGTCGTCCTCATCATCAGATGTAGGCACTCCACCTGACGAGTACATGGGGAGGCTGCTTTGTGGCTGATGCTCCCCCGACCAGTTACCAGCGGACCCATATTGTTGCTTGTGATCAAACGGTTCGGCCGTATTTCCTAAACGGCTTGAGTCCCGCCTAACTGACGCATTCAAATGTCTAGATATTGCGTGACGAGATTCCGAACCCTCAATCTATAGCAAATACGTACAAAATCAACAAAATCACAAACAAAAATAATATACACAACCCAAAAAAAAAAAACATTAAAAACATAAATAACCCTAAAACAAAAAACAATAATAAATGACAAACAACAATAAAACACACAAACAATAAAAAAGAACCACAAACAAAAACAAATTACACAAACAAAAAATTACTCGCAAAAAAAATACAAAAATACCAACCTACAATAAAAACAAAATTTCACAAACAAAAATACCAACATCACTACTAAAATATTTCGCTAAAAACCCACTAATAATCCTAATTACAAAGCCTAAATTTAATAATAACAATACTAATAACAATAATAATTATAATGACATTATAATGACAACAAATAACAACAACATCAGCAACAACAACAACAACCACAACAACAGCAACAACAACAACAAAAAAATTTAAAAACAACGACAACACCAACAAGAAATTTAATAAACAACAACATCAAATTAAATTCTGGAATTATAAAAATGAATAACAAATAACCGAGAAAAAAAACAACAAAAAATAAAAAAAAAAATCTGGAAAACAGGGACATCCGCCTGAAATTTCCGGATGTCCCATGTCCCTGTTTTCCAGAAAAAAAATTAAAAAAAAAACGACGTTTACCTGCTCGCCGCCGCCGCCGCCGCTACCGTTGCCACGACCGCCGTACGTCAGCCGAATCCGCCGCCCGTCAGCCATTGCAGTGCTTTCGGATTGTTGTTGGTTTGTTGTTTTTTTGGGTTTTGATTTTTAAAATTTCACAAACTATTTTTTTCCAAAAATTAAAAAAACAAAATTTTGAATTATGATTTTTTGAGAAAGAATAGGAATTTTAGAGAGATAAATACGAGCGTCAAATGTGAAGTCCGTGAGTTTCGTGACTATTTATAAGCAAGGGGCAAATTAGGAAAAAATTGCACAAAAAGCGAGCGACGGGTGGTAAATTGCGAGCGACGAATAACAACACCCACTCACATAGGTATTATCTATTACAACAACTAATTTTGCCGAACACACTCTAATTGTCAAATGATGACAGCACGCTCTAAATTCCAAAAATTTTAAATAATAATAATAATAAACTTATATTGTTGTTTGATTTATATAAAAAGACATGGGAATTGGGAGTTCTTAGAAATTGCAAAATGAATAAGGTGTTTGGTTGAATAAAATTTGGTGAAATGGGAAAATAGAACTTCCTACGAAGTAGGAATTTTCAATAGCCACAAAATATAGGAATTTACTCATCTAGTATCCTTAGATAAGTTGAAATTTCTATGAGAATTTACTTCCTTCGTGACCAGTCAAACAACTTTAAAAAAATCTATAAATTTGATTACAGGCTTTAGCCTTTAATTCGCATAAATTAAAGGAAATTTTGACTTTTGCTACCACAAAAAGTCTTGACTTTCACTTTTGCTACCTCTAAATTTTTTTTATTTTTTTTACTACCACTTAAATTCACTGTTGTTAAAATTAGCTACCAGAAAACGAAAACTGTTACATTTGCCGTTTGTGGGCCCCACTATAACTACCCAACGTTCCTTTGCTCTCGTCTTCTCTCTCCTAGAACCCTTTGCTCTATCTTCTCTCTCCTAGAACCCTTTCTCTGTCTTCTCTCTCCTACAACCCTCCATTGAATGCTCTCAACAACCTTTCTGAATTCACCATCTCCATTGAAGTGTATTTTACTATCACTACAGGTCACCATCTCCATCTCTAACATTTCTGAATTCTGCAAATTGAAGCGCGTGGAAGGTCTTAGTGAAGCTGGTGCGAGGAAGCGTCATCTGCATTGTGGGAAGTTGAAGAGTTGCCTGAAAACGACTGTTGGAAGGTACGCTAATTATTCACTGTAACTAAATCAATTCAATAAAGCAAAAAAAGCATTCTTATTGTATTCCCATACTGATTAGGGGATTTTTCTCCCACCAATCGGAATGCGCCACGTGGGCCAATCAGGACCTGCCAAGTGTCCCCTAGTTGGAACTGTCAGGGCTTGCCACGTGGCACGCGCTTATTCGTCCACCTTGGACCTGTTATGTCACGACATGTGGCATACTCCATGCCTAATGGAGAAACCGGCCACCCAGGCCCAACTTCCGAGGGAAGCCCAATCGGCCCTAGGTTAACCTAAACCTAGGATGGGCACGTTTTCCAAGGTTATAAATACCTCCCTTAATCCTCATTAAGGGGGAACACAGAAACATTGCGGAAAAAACACATTAATTACACACAGTAATAACCGGCTGATCTCGCTAACAAAGCAGATTACCTACGTTAATCACTCTCACCTAGAGAGACCTAATCACTTTAATTTCCGCATTAATTACTCCTTAATCAAGTACTAACTTGACCGTTGGAGGCGGAGCTCCCAGGAGTCTCCGTTATTTTGCAGGTACAGGCGTCCGGTTCCAGTCTCGGAATTGTAACTCTCCCGCAGGACATCAGAAAACCCCGAAACATTTGGCGCCGTCTGTGGGGAGAGTACTTCTGAGATGGCATCCAGGTCTGTACCGACTCCTGAAGAGAGGCGTCCCCTAGACGACCCTCAAGTTCAGTCGGACCATGATACCGAAAGTGAATTTGAAGTTGAAGCTCATACAGCTTCAGACGGGACCCTAAGGGCCCGACGTACCCGTCATACCGAAAGGAGGGAACGGGAGCATCTTCAAACAGGAAGCGAGCCAGCAGGCGCACCGCCTGTTCGGCAACAGCCGACTGATGGGTCTGCTCCCATCACAAGGAACGAACTCATGACCTTCATGAGGGACTTCAAGGGAGAGATTCAAGAGTTGATCAACAAGAAGCCGCCTGCTCCAGTCAAGGAGCAGTCGGCCAAGAAACCCTCCACTTCACTGAAGAGGAAGCCAGTTCAAGGGCGAGAGGCGACTCCTCATCCTAAATCTAGGAAGCGGGAGCCACCTGCCCTTGATTTCACAAAATTCCGTTATCCTACAGGAAATAGGAAACCTGTTCGTCATATTCAGGAGGACGGGTCGAAGCAAACATTCACAGATGCTCGGCTACTGCTAGAGCAGAAGAAGAGTGACCGATTGTCAGAGTCGGCCTCTACTTCAAACTTTCAAGACAGTTTGTGAAATGCCTCGATGAGGCATACTCAGTCGTATCATGAGAGTCAGTCAGGCGGCACCTCCCGTCAGTCCGGCTTTCATAGCGACCAGGCGGTACCAAACTTACCATTTGTGCCGCAACAACAGTATTTTTTGCAGCCACCTCCGTTTGGTGGACCTGCAGCAAAAAACGTCCAACCTATGGACTGGCAGCTACGGTTGCTTAGACTTGGTGAACAGCCGTCGGCCTTCTCCAAGGAAATTACTGAAGCCGCTCAGCCGGCCAAAGTGAAAAATGTACTAGTAGGCGCCTATGACGGCACTACTAACCCAGAAGACCATCTGATGGCATTCACCAACCTGATGTATCTTCAAGGGTTGGATGATCCCACTTGGTGCAAGTGTTTCCCAGCGACTCTCAAAGGAATCGCACAGCAATGGTTCGGCAACCTGCCGACTGGTTGTGTAAATAGCTTCAGGACGCTTGCTTACTTATTTGCCTCCAACTTCGCAATGAACATCCCTGCGAAGAAAACGACCCTTGATTTGGGAACAATTCAGCAGGGCGAGAAGGAGGGGATTCGTTCTTACATCAGGCGGTTTAACCTGATGAGGATACAGATTCAAGGGTTACCGGATGAGGTAGCTTATACTGACTTTTTCAGAGGTCTCAAAGACGGGTCTACCTTCAAATTTGATTTGGTTCGAAAAAGGGTGGCGACTCTTCAAGAGGCCTTGATTGAAGCAGAAGCCTATATACAGGCGACTGATCTTTGTACGATAAAACAGTCGGACGGGAAATGGTTCGACAAAAGAGAAGGACGACAGAAACAGTCGTCAAACAAAGATGAGAAAAGAAAAGAGGTCTGGGCGGCTGATTCCTCTAAACAGCCGACCCAGAAAAAGAAAAAAGAATTCAAACCATACTCCCCAAAGTATGCGTTTAACAAGGATAACCAGTTTATCCTAAAAGAAATCAAGGGACGGATCTCAATTGAGAAGCCGGTCCCCATGAAGGGTTCTGCAAACAACCGGAACCAAGATAAATTCTGTGCTTATCATGATGATGTTGGTCATCACACCAATGACTGCATCAGTCTCATGCGGTATCTAGACCGCCTGGCTGAGCAAGGTGATCTTCACACTTATGTCAAGAAATCTACGGGGAACACTTCCTCAAAAAAGCAGTCGGCCAAAAAGCATCAGCAGGCCGACAACTCTGATACAGATGATGCAGTCGTCTACACCATTGCAGGCGGCTTCTCAGGAGGCGGCCCCACTATTAGGGGCAACAAAGAAAATATCAGGCGGTTAGATGTAAATTCCGTTCACCAAGAACGGTCGTCCAAATATTCATTTCCTGAGATTGTCATCACTGAAGATCTAGGAGGGGTAAGGGGGCCGCATGACGACCCTCTCGTTATTGAATGTAAAGTGGCCAACCAGAGAGTTGGCCGAATCCTCATAGATACCGGAAGCTCCTCAGATCTCATCAGTAGCAAATGTCTGTCGAAACTAAAATATCAGACTGATTGCATACATCCGACCTCCCACCCTTTAGTAGGGTTTGGAGGAGGAGTCGTCCACCCACTGGGACGAGTAGATTTACCCATCCGCCTGGGCGAAAAAGGGGAAGGACGACACATGGTAGTCCGGTTCCTGGTAGTAGAGGAACTCTCGGCCTACAACATGATTCTGGGTCGACCTACCCTGAATAATTCCAAGGCTGTTATAATCCCGTCTCTTATGTTGCTCAAGTTTGAGAGGGATAATGGAACAGTCGGCTCCCTAAGGGGAGATCAGAGGATGGCCCGAGAGTGCTATCTCTCGGATGTCAAGCCCACTGTTATGGCTACTGGGTCAAGCGGTGAAAAAACAGACCTTGACAATGTCAAGGAGAGTGCGCCTGTTCAAGAAGCAGGCGACAAAAAGAGAAAGGCATCCCAGACAGGGGCCGCAAGAAAAGACAGAAAATAGCAATCATTGGCAGAGGAGCGGTCGGATGAGTTCCGCCCTCAGCCGGCTGGTGAGCATGCGGACCTTATCTTAGACGACTCACGTCCTGACCGAACAGTCAAAGTTGGGACGACTGCTCTGAGAAACCTTGGTGACGAGTTTCACAAACTCTTGAAAGAATACAAGGACATCTTTGCATTCGAAGTCCATGAAATGCCAGGCATTAGTCCTGATCTGGCGGTACATAAACTGGTTGTGGATCCAAAAAAGAAGCCGGTACGGCAGAAGAAACGGAACCATGGCGAAGAAAGAAGTCAGGCGGCAGCCGCCGAAGTGAAAAAATTACTTGATGCAGGGTTCATTCGGCAATGTTACTTCCCAGACTGGGTTGCAAATGTGGTGCTTGTTAAAAAGCCGAATGGCACCTGGCGAATGTGTGTAGACTACACAGACTTAAACAAGGCGTGCCCCAAAGACAGTTACCCTCTGCCTAAAATTGATAACCTGGTCGACTCAACAGCCGGCCATGCTTTGATGAGCTTTATGGACGCCTATTCTGGTTTCCATCAAATTCCTTTATGGAAGAAAGATCAAGAGAAGACGGCCTTCGTCACTGATCAGGGGTTATACTGTTACACGGTCATGCCGTTTGGTCTTAAGAATGCCCCGGCTACCTTCCAGCGAATGATAAACACTGTGTTCTTTGATCAGATTGGGAGAAACGTCGAGGCATACATTGATGATATGATTGTCAAGACTAAACTTCAGAAAGATCATCTGTCGGACCTCCGAGAAACTTTCGCCACACTCAGGCGGCACCTACCGTCTGGAAACACCAGACGGACAACCGTTGCCTCGAACTTGGAATGTAGATAATCTTAAGAAATATTTCTTTTGAATGATGTAAATAGTCAAGAGCTACTTAATAAAAGTGCACTTACTATTCAAATTTGTACTAAGAGGGGCACGCTTACTAACAAATAGTCGGCTACTCTCCGTGTTTAATTTTACTTACGAGGGGCATGCCGTCTGTACCTTTACAGTCGGCTACTCTCCATTGAGTTTTTCACTCTATCTTCAGAGGGGCATGCCGTCTGTACCTTTACAGTCGGCTACTCTCCATTGAGTTTTTCACTCTATCTTCAGAGGGGCATGCCGTCTGTAACTTTACAGTCGGCTACTCTCCATTGGGTATTTTACTCACAATAGGGGCATGTCGTCTGGGCATATAGTCGGCTACTCTCCATAAGAAGATGGCCGACTGGTTCCAAACACATAGCCACCCCCCTAATACTTAGCTAAAAAGATTAGGGCCTGGCCAACCCTGTGCCTAACAGGCGGTTACCCTCCTTTTACTTAGCACATACGTTCACCAAGAACTTACCAAGGCCACAGGCCGAATGATCAGACCAGGCGCCAAGCCAACTGATCAAATCTACAAAACTAATACGACCTGTCCCAACATCATAGCAGGCGTCCGACGGCATCCCTCCGGATGAAATTCGTCGCAGAGAGCAGCTCCCTTTTGGGTGGAACATTGTTCTATAAACTAATTACACGACACCTATACGACTGTCCCCAAGGGCAACCACGTAGTCGTTTTTGAGACAAGGATAACTCTATCACTAACCAAACCAGTGGTAGCAGTTGACATCTGAGTCAGATGACCGCCTGTATTACTTGGGATAAATGCAGGGGGTACCTATTGAGTTAATAGCCAACAAACATTGGCGAATCAAGGGGTCTAGCCGGCCTACGTCGCCTGGTACCTCTACTTCTCAAGCAAAAGTGACGGCGACTGAGTAACTCCAACGTTAACTCATAGTCACTCCCTCAAATTTGGTAAGGAACCTAAAAGGTTTGAGTAGACCACCTGTTTTTTGGCTAACAGGGGCACTCAAACCCCTATTCCTACTAGGTAACCTATTGAGTTAATAGCTAACAAACATCGGCAAATCAAGGGGATCAGCCGGCCTCCGCCGCCTGGTACCTCTACTACTCAATCTAGATTGTGACGAAGACTAAGTAACTCCTATGTTAACTTAATAGTCACTCAAACTTAGTATGGAGCCTAAAAGGTATGAGTCGTCCGCCTGTTTTTAACAAACAGGGGCTCTCAACCACTACTCCTGCTAGGTTAACAAATTATGAGTTAAAAGCCAACAAACATTGGCAAAAAAGGGAAACAACCGGTACCCACCGCTTGTTATCTCTACTACTCAGTTCCTTGGCAACTAGGTAATGCTCTATTTACTTGGTCAGACCACTTTCCTACTTGGTTAAATTTACAAATGACAGGACCGCTTGCCTAAAAAGGATCCAGACAAAATAGTTCGAATACTGATTGGATAAATGGCCGACTGATCGTCTATCCTGGAAACAGACAACCAGTCGTCCAGGGGCATAGGCGGCGTACTAACTCTCCGTACCTGTCTGCAACATTCGGCCATGTAAAACAGTCGGTCTAGTGAACAATTGGATATTAGATATGGAATACTTAGACAAATTTGAAGCAAAACAAAAATTCATTAAAAATAAGCCGGTCATTAAAGACCAGCAAAATATTCAAAGCCCCGGCCCCCTGGCCGGGTAAATACAAAGCAAACGGCACGCAAGCCGTGGAAAGAATACATAAAGCTTAAGAAGGGGGCAGTTCAGTATTAGCAGCTGCCGCCTGGTCAGCACTCTTCTTGCTGGACTCGGCTTCAGCTGCATCCTTTTTTGATGCCTTACCCCCAAGCGACACAAGCGCCACTACCGGCTCCTCCTCCTCCAACGCTTCCCCCAACGCCTCTTCTTCAGCAGCCGCCAGGATCTCTTGATGATATGTATCCGAACACTAGCGGTACGTTCTTTCCCAAGAGGCAAAGTCGGCACTGGGGAAGAGGCGGCCCCAGGTCATGCGCTGGATTTGAGCGGAGTCTTCCATCATCTCCCGGACCAGCTCTTTCTTCTCTTGCTCGGCCTTTTCCGAGAGCTCTTGGGTAAGACTCTTCTCCTGGGTCACCAGGCGTTCCTTTACGTTGGCCAAGGATTTCTCCATGGCATCGTAAGAGTACATTTTCAGGCGAAGAGGTTTCAGCTCGGCCTTGAGATTTGTGATGGTCGCCTCCAGCTCGTCATTCTTCTTCTGGGCCGCCTCTAACTGAGCCCAAACAGCGGCGGTAGCCTGCGCCTGATAATAAATAATATCAATGGTCAGTACTTCATTTTGGGCAATTTGAAACATTGCCTTATCACAGTCAGAGGCGGCCATAGCTTTTGCAGCCTTTACCTCTTTGTTCTTCCGATCAAGCGGCTTGCGAAGGCCGTTCACTCGGAGCAGGGCCTAAGTACAAAGAAACAGGCGTCAGTTTCCAATCAAAAAACAAAACAGGCGTCCAGAAATTCAAATACTCAAAAATATGCTAAGTATACCTCAGCAAGGACCCCTGCAATCCCGTCAAGGTCAAGGGTGCCGACACCCCTGACCGCCTCCCTTTCGGCTGGAGGAACTGCCCTGATCATAGACTTGGCCATCTCTACCAAGTCAGGCTCCTGGGGGCCGGCTGCATCAAGCATAAACAAACGGATTAGACTTAGTAAAAAAGGGGCAAGTCTAAAATTTACAAGGACAACTTCATACCTCTAGGCGGCCCAGCTGGAGTTTTAGAAGAAGTGGCCGGCTATTTCTCAGCCGCCACCTGTTTCCTGGAAGAACCAGGAGAGCTCCCAACAGTCGTCTTCCGGGCCTTGGGGTCCGGCTGTTGGGAAGATGAAGCTCTTGGAGCACCCGTCTAAAACAGAAGAAAAAAGTCAGTATATGCATAAACACTCCAAAAAGAGGGTGAAAGGTTCGGAGCTCACCAAGGGTGCCCCCTTTTTGGGGGAGTCGGTTGAAGCTTGTTGCATGATGGAGGCCCGCAACATGGCCGCCGCAGTCTTGGAGGCGGTGATTTTGCTCATGGCGTCAGCTGCAAAAACAAACAGCAAAGTTAATAAAAGTCATAACAAGAAATGTATGGAACAACAGAGTATTCGATAGGCCGACTACCTCTTGAGCACCGATTGCTGAGGCCACAGGCGGCCAAAAAGTACTCGTCATAGAGCCACTTGAAGCTCGGGACGTAGTGCAGGGGTACTTGCTCTCGTACCCCTGAAGTAGAGTCGACCCTCGACCCTACTTTAAAGAGTCCTTTATCAAGGATCTCTTTCTTAGCCTTGGGGGGAACAGGCGGCATGCTACGGCCGCCTGCAAGAAGAGGCGGATTCCTGTTCCACCTATTGAAGCGCTTGTTCAGCTCAATGTCTGAACTCTCAATGATGAGGAAGGTGCTCCGCCAGTCCTTCCACTTGTTTGCTTTACCTCTCGTCATGAGGTATCCCCTGTGGCTTGTTAATTGATACCAGCCGGTACCGCCTGTCTTAGGGGTCCGGCTGAGATAGTTCATATGGGCGAAAGCCTCGAAGCTCGGCTCCACCCCGTGCAGTTCGCACCCGGCCACATAGCCGAGTACGTTGACCCAGGAGTTTGGGGCTAACTGCCATAACCCCAACTCATACCCATCCAAAATCCGCTGAACAACCGGATGTAATGGGAAGCGCAGCCCTGCCTTGATGGCCGCCTCGTAGCAGCCAAAGCAGGCGCTTTCATAACTGGAACCAGCCGGCCAGACGACTGTGTCTTCTGGATCTGGCACAAACACTAGAAAGTCGGGGCCCATGGTGTGGTTTGCAATAAAGCTCTCCATTTTCTCTTGCATGGCTGTGATTCGGCCCCGAGGTACCGTGCAGTAGTAGGGGGTATTTAGCTCTCGGTAAGAGGCGGATGGTTCCGCCCAATTGTCCCCCTTCTCAACTGCGTGAGAAAGTCTCGCCTCTTGCAGGCGGCTGTTTTTCTCTTATGTACCCAAAGAAGCATGGCCAGAAGAGCTTGACTCGGAATCGTCCTCCGACGAGTCTGAAGAGGACGACTCCTCCCCTCTCCCGAAGGGGCCCGCCTCCTCTCTTTGAAAAGGAGCAGATTTGTTAACTGTTAAATGGGAAGGGGTCACTATGACTCCCCCCACAGAATTGCCGGCATCCAGGCCGCCTTGTTTCACTTCCACATCTGGCGCCTGGTCAGATGTTTCACTAAGCGGCACCCTGTGGGAGGAGCCGTCTGAATTTGAGATCCTAGCTGTCTTTTTCGTTCTGGCCATCCTGCTCTGCATAGACACAGATACAGTCGGACTTTGTATAAAGGGCAAAGATGGGTCCGGAAAAGGGCAGGCGGCACTCCTAGTCCTAGATTCAGCCGTCCCCGGTGACCGGCTGATCACTAACCTAGGTCGTGTCGTGTGCTTCCGTGGTGCCATTTCAAAAAATAAAAAGAAAATTAAGAGTAAGAGAACTGAGTTACCTGAACGAGTGACGGTTGATGAAGTTCTGAAAATCCTATGCAGTCGGCTTGTCAGAACAGGCGGTAGGCAGAAAAGGTCCGAAATGTCAGAGCAAGTTCAGGGGTCCGAATGTTCTCAAAAAGTTCTCAAAGTGTGAAAATGACTCAAGACAACTCTCCCTTATATAGGCGAAGTGAGAAGGCGAAGGGTCACTTTCAGAATTCAAAATTTGGGCGGGAAAATCTCTCGTCCTTTGGCCGACTGACACCTGTAGAAGGTCGCTGCCTGTTACAGTGCGACACCTGTCACAGGTAACACGTGACCAATCACGTGCCACCTGTGAGGGGCAAATGATTAGGGGATTTTGCTCCCACCAATCGGAATGCGCCACGTGGGCCAATCAGGACCTGCCAAGTGTCCCCTAGTTGGAACTGTCAGGGCTTGCCACGTGGCACGCGCTTATTCGTCCACCTTGGACCTGTTATGTCACGACATGTGGCATACTCCATGCCTAATGGAGAAACCGGCCACCCAGGCCCAACTTCCGAGGGAAGCCCAATCGGCCCTAGGTTAACCTAAACCTAGGATGGGCACTTTTCCAAGGTTATAAATACCTCCCTTAATCCTCATTAAGGGGGAACACAGAAATATTGCGGAAAAAAACACATTAATTACACACAGTAATAACCGGCTGATCTCGCTAACAAAGCAGATTACCTACGTTAATCACTCTCACCTAGAGAGACCTAATCACTTTAATTTCCGCATTAATTACTCCTTAATCAAGTACTAACTTGACCGTTGGAGGCGGAGCTCCCAGGAGTCTCCGTTATTTTGCAGGTACAGGCGTCCGGTTCCAGTCTCGGAATTGTAACTCTCCCGCAGGACATCAGAAAACCCCGAAACACATACCCTACCACATGAATGTCAAAGCATCAATTTTAAATTACTTAATCAACGCTTTAAATAATCAAATGTCAGTAACCTAGGTTTAATTGCATATTCTACCAAAAATACACCAACTACAATGCATTATTGCGAAAAAACCACCATTGTTGGACCACTATAAGTAACTAGGTTAAGCGTACCTTCCAACAGTCGTTTTCAGGCAACTCTTCAACTTCCCACAATGCAGATGACGCTTCCTCGCACCAGCTTCACTAAGACCTTCCACGCGCTTCAATTTGCAGAATTCAGAAATGTTAGAGATGGAGATGGTGACCTGTAGTGATAGTAAAATACACTTCAATGGAGATGGTGAATTCAGAAAGGTTGTTGAGAGCATTCAATGGAGATGGTTCTAGGAGAGAGAAGACAAAGAAAGGGTTCTAGGAGAGAGAAGACGAGAAAGGAAAGTTGGGTAGCTATAGTGGGGCCCAAAAACGGCAAATGTAACAGTTTTCGTTTTCTGGTAGCTAATTTTAACAACAGTGAATTTTAGTGGTAGTAAAATAAATAAAAAAATTTTAGAGGTAGCAAAAGTGAAAGTCAACACTTTTTGTGGTAGCAAAAGTCAAAATTTCCTAAATTAAAAGTTTAGAGAAATTTTCACTTCTTATATTATAACCAAACAACCACTACTTTTTCGAGTCGAGTTGAGTCAAATCCCGGACTAGCCGACCATTACAACTCCATAAAAATACTAAAATCCACAAACTTAAAGAAATTAACATTGTACAAGTGCAGCAATGGCGACAACTTCTCTCTCCTCAATATCTTCCCTCATTCTCACTCCTTTACATCCTCAACAAAAACCCATTTACCCCACTAACTTATCAACCAAATACCCGATAATAATCCGCTGCGCAATTGCTTCATCTACCTCTCGCAGCTCAAGAGTATCCGAACCCAAAAACAAGAAGAAGAAAATTTGGAAAGAAGGGGAATTTCCAGCAATTTCTCAGGGTTCAATTCCAAAGAGAAGAACCCAGATTAAGAATGTCAAGAAGAGGCTTGATCGTAAGGCTAAAGCTAAGGCTTGGGTTAATACTGTTACTGAAGCTCTTTCTGACCTTATCCTTAAGAAACAATGGCTTCAAGCTCTTCAGGTTCTTTTCTCTCCTCTACTTTTACTGCTTTTCGACTTTGGAGAACGTGTAATTAGAGCTGTCAAAAACTGACCAAATAACCCCACATGACTATTAGTTTGTTGACCTGATATGACCCGATCCGAACATTCTATTTGTCACTTAGCTTTACATATGACAGTTAACATTGTGTTAATGCTTTAATTTAGATTTGAGTAGTGTGTATTATTATTGTGACTAAGAAGAAGTCTAGTTGATTTTTTAACTTTTTTGGTTGAATTGTTTTATAATTCTTCTGCATGAATGATTGTTATTGATGAGCAATAGGAAAGGAAGGATATCATATTTGTGAATGGAAATTATAGAGGTGGTTTGAAATTTTGAACTGATTAGGTGTTTGAGATGCTGAGAGAACAATCATTCTATCAACCAAAAGAAGGAACCTACATGAAACTCCTTGTACTGCTTGGAAAATCAGGACAACCACGACGAGCCCAGGAACTTTTTGCTACTATGATAGAAGAAGGGCTTGAACCTACAGTTGAGCTATATACTGCCTTGCTTGCTGCTTATTGCCGCAGTTTCTTGATTGATGAGGCGTTTGCGACTCTTAATAAGATGAAGGAGCTTCCTCTCTGTCAGCCTGATGTTTTCACTTACAGTACTTTGATTAAGGCTTGTATTGATGCTTCTGAATTTGATTTAGTTGAGTCCCTCTATAAGGAGATGAATGACCGAGGAGTAATTCCCAATACGGTCACTCAGAACATTGTACTCGGTGGATATGGTAAAGCTGGGAGATTTGATTTAATGGAGAAGATTTTGTCTGAAATGCTTCATAATCCCACTTGCAAACCTGATGTGTGGACTATGAACACTATAATTGCCTTGTTTGGAAACATGGGTCAGATTGAGATGATGGAAAGGTGGTATGAGAAGTTCAGGGATTTTGGGATTGAACCAGAAACTAGGACTTTTAACATCCTAATCGGTGCTTATGGGAAGAAGCGCATGTATGATAAAATGTCTACGGTGATGGAATACATGCGCAAGCTTGAATTCCCTTGGACAACTTCCACTTACAATAACGTGATTGAGGCATTTTCTGATGTAGGAGATCTGAAAAACATGGAATTTGCATTCGATCAAATGCGTGCTGAGGGCATGAAAGCCGACACTAAGACTATCTGTTGTCTTGTTCGGGGATATGCCAATGCAGGTGTCTTTCATAAAGTTGTGAGTACTGCTCAGTTGGCTGGAAGACTGGAAATACCAGAAAACACATCGTTTTTCAATGCTGTTATTTTTGCATGTGCAAAGGCTGAGGATTTAATGGAAATGGAGAGGGTTTATAAGAGGATGAAGGAGAAACACTGCCAGCCAGATGACGATACTTTCACTGTGATGATAGAGGCTTACAGGAAGGAAGGTATGAGCGACAAGATATATGACTTGGAGCAGGAAAGAGAAAAGATGGTTTCTGATTCAAGTGAAGTGATGGACCCTGTGGGTGATGTCTGATTGAAGACTATATGATTGATATTCAAAATGTGGTTTCGGCTTTTGCAATACTTCCCAAGTAAAGGAATTCCTTCTGCTGTCATCCTGTTTTTATGACCACAAAAACATCTCTTCAGTTACTGCAACGATGCAGGAGGTCCTTCAATCATGCAGAAAATGCCAATGAGGTTGAACAGATGAAGTAATGGGCCTACACACTTTTGGAAGCTAGTATTCCTAGTGGTGTATCTTCTTCCGGTTGTTGAACGACCTTGCAGTTTTGTTTCTTGAAGAAGAGCAAGATGACATATATGGTCTTTATATTAATAGGAAGATTTTAACAATTTTAAGCAAAATGGGGTAGTGTAGGAATTAGTTGGTCAAGTTCTTACATTGTGCATAGTTGAGTGTTATGCTCTATGTATTATGCATAATTATTATCATTGTGCATGATCGTTTGAGAATGTACTTACAGGGATATTTCAGTGCAGAAAACTATGTTTCGGTTAGTAACTACAAGTATGTTTCAGTTAAAATTCTACTATTTGTAGACAAGGGGAGAATAAAGGATGGTGATACGGCAAGTAATAACATATCACCTAGAACAAAGGATGCTGTTAAAAGGCAAGTAATAATATATCACCTAGAACAAGGGGTGCTGTTAAAAGATCGAACTCCAGAGATTGAAGGAGCCACATAGCAGGAGATGTGGTAGGTTGGTTTTGGGTTGAAATGGGATGTAATCTGCAAATCCATCCCTTTCAACCCAAAATTTGGACCTTTTATTCTTGGAAGGTTGTTTGAAAGGAAAATTCACCATCAATTCTGCAATGCATATTATATAATGAGAAGAATGTGAACCTAGTGAAAAGATAAAGGCAAAGTGTGTTTTTGAAAGGAATGAAAATGGACATGGGAGATTTTCTTCAAGTGCGAGTTGTGAGACTCAGTGAGTTTCTTCACACGCCTCGGCCTATGCAACGTGAAACCTCCACCCTAAGGTTGTTAATGCTAATTCAGACAGAGCAGTTAAGGAATAAATGTTCATCATTCAAGGAATATGTCAGGTTTAGTGAGGAAACTCGAGTATCATGCAGACAATTTAAAGCAAATCTCAATATAAAGACATTAAAAATAAAAAATAAAAAATAGATGTAAGAATGATATAATTAAATTACAAAATTTACACTAAATGAAAACGTAAGGATACACGTGTTACTGTAAATTTCCTCTAAAGTAAAAATATACTGGTATAAGTAATAAACTAAAACACACCAAAAATGTTGATGAAACCAAAAACCATCTACCGTTCTCCCACCCCTAAAAACTCCCAACACAACAAAATGGAGAGGGAAACAACAAACAAATGAATGATACAAGCAAGCTATACAAAAAAATTAATAATTGAAATGAATTATGCAAACTCCGATCTTGGTGTAAATTTACTATTTCCTATCCGTGTGTTGTTCATGGTGTATTCGTCCTTGATGAATCTAGCTCTCGATTGTGTAAAACTAGCAGAGCCATAAACAGCAATTCAAGAACAAATTTTCAGCTGACCGTCTTCTGTTCCGACGAGAAAAAGTCGTGAAAATGGAAGAATAGCTATGCTAGACAACACAGACATGTTTTGGAACCCTCGGTCTGCTATATGTAGAGCCTGACGAACAATACGATGCTGGCCATACTGCGGAAAAGAAAAATTCAACAAACTAGCAGGAAAAAAAAAAATATGGCCCTACTAAACCAGCACCTCTCACAAATTAAGCCAACTTAGCTACGCAGGTTAACGATTGAGAGTAGAGGAGGGAGGTAAGGGAACCCCCTACTCCCAAGCAAATGTAGTTGGTGGGGTTTGAATTTGTGACTTTAAAGTTACAAGGTGAATTTCTCACCAACTCCACCAAGCTTGCTTGGTTTAATACACAATGTATGAAGTACAAGAAATTGCAGCCTACAGTCCAGTCTCCTACTCTGAATATATTCCTTAGTCTGTGTTGTATGTCAATAGTTAAAACAGTTTTAGTACTTACTTCATCCACAGCTCCAGCCAGAGAGGAGAGTCCAATTTTATTTTTGGCAATTGAAACTATATCTTGGCCCCAAACAGAAAAATCTAATATACTATCACTGTGACCTTTGTAGACAATGGGTTGTGGCGGCAAACTCCTGCAAAACAGAAAGCAAATCCAGCAATTAATAAATGAGCTGCAGTTCAGTATAATGCAGCACTTAACAGTGTCCACAAACAAGAGTAACGCTTTTAGATGAACAATCATTTCAAGGCAAGCTGACCATGCCGTGCTTGTACAATTTGAAAACTAGTCATGCTAAATCCATGGCTCTAACTTCCCAATAGCATCAGCCGATGAGGGAACTGAGAGTCTGAGACTGTACAAAATCTAGGACACCAGGGATATGTGAAATTTGATGTCTCATGGTCACTCTTTTTCCATGGGATCTGGATGCAAGTGATGGGAGATTAAGTAGAACGCTGAATTCAAGGCCAGTGAACACAAAGGTAAGGGACTTCAAAACATAACTCAAAACAAAGGTGATATTTGCATCAAGCACAATGGGGAGATCTGGGAGGGAGAGTTTTGTCAGTTAGCAGGCTGTAAGTTGTTACCTAGCCTAGGGAAAGAGGTTTTTGCTTCAAGAAGCTTCTCTTGTGGAATGAAGCCCAACCCTTTTGAGCCATGTGATTGTTAACAACCAATCCTATAGCACGCCAAGGAAGAAGCAAACCTTTCTGAAGATGAATATATGTGATATTAAGATGAAATCTCAAGATAATCCATGTTGGCATGGTTCCCTAATTTATAATTTATTCAAATCATGAAGCAGAATGGATATACAGTATGTAGTTCATCAACCACAGTGAATTTTGCAATGATGAACTACATAGCATTAATTAAGATTAATTCATTGTTTCATTTCTTGTTTTTCTAAATGCTACTGTATTACTGTATAAAGAAATAAAGCCAAGTTCATAAGCCCACTAAGCATTTTTAAATTTTTATTATTTAAGGAAGAACAGAACTACAAGACATCTCAAATAATAACTTTTCCATTCTACCATCTTCAACAAGGGTTTTTTTTTTTTTTTTTTTTTTTTTTTTACCTAGAAGAAAGGATTTCTTTTTCAAAGCCCAATCAAATCAGATCCCTATTTCAAGGGCGTTCACTTGGGAAAGACAGATTTACAAAAGGCCAGCCTGCAATGAGGTATGAGGGTGGGCATAAAATCCACCAAAAAGGTGCTAGTCTATCTCCTCATTTGGGACTTGGAAAGATCTTAATAAACAATCTTCACTCTGTATTGCTTTAGATTTTATCTTATATTCAACTAGACTAGTTGGATTCTTTTAGGATAGAAGCAAAGTCTAATCACACAACATTTAACACTTACCCTACACAATCAATCACACAACATTTAACACTTACCCTACACAAAATGGAAAGAGAGGTAGAACGGAGTGACAAGAGAATGAGTGAAAGCAAACTGAAAAGGTATGATTTCATCCCACACTGAATCAATAATCAAGACCTGAGGTGCTAGCATAGGAGAAGAACTGCTGTCTCAGCTAGAGGAAGATTTGGTAGTCCTATTATTAGTTCCTAAGAATTGACATACAAGATTTTGAAAAATATGTTTGGTAGGCTTTATTTTAATGCATAATTGTAATTATAATTTCATGAGCAAAATTATATTTATACAGCTTTCACCTCAGTTGAAAATTCATAGATGACACACGTACAAGATAAAAATAAAAATAAAAAAAATTGAGCAGCCTATATTAGAGAAAAGTACAACCGGTCTAACTCCCCAAAAAAAGCAAATTAAGCAAGTGCAGCTAATTACATATCATGAACGACATGAAGGCATCATAGCACTTGAATGTAATACAACACAGACCACCCAACTCAAGACTTACTTTCTGAGGTCCCAGATTCGTAAGGTTTTGTCCAGAGAGCTGGAAACAAGATAATGATCCTCTGGTGCAGCCAGCTGCATGAACAAGTCATTCACATAAGTAATTTGCAATCTAAAGAGACATATTTTCTACCAAGAAATACCTTTGTCACATATCCATCATGAGCACGCCAGGAGGCAATGACATTGCCACTTCTGGCATCAAGCAGCCTGCAATTACCAGAACCCAGTCCCACCGCAATCCAAGAGTGAGAAGAAGCATATTCCATTTTGTCAGAACCACACGAGCATATGGCAGAAACAAGGGAAGGGAATCCATAATTCGCATATTCACTGTTCCACATATGAAGCTTCTCGCCGACAGCAGGATCAATGAATCTGCATATTAGCAAAAGACTCTCAATAACCAGGAAAAAGTCCAGAGATTTGGTAAAGATGGAAACTACTTCCACTTTCCCTATACCTGAGAGAACCATTTCCAGTACCAACTACCAGCTTTTCCATAGATTCTAAGAAATGCATGCAGGTATACAAAGTACTATCAATGCTGGTAAAAATTCCACCAGAATGTGGGTATGAGTTCAGCATACTAGCTTGGTCAGTGTTGACCCTCACTGCAGAAGATGGAAGTCCAGAAGTTTGAGTCATATTGGCAGATGATTCAAAAATTATTGTTATTGCTTTTCCAGTTTGGCTATTCCAAACATGTATGGTCCCATCACAAGATGCCACCCTCCCACTGTAAGGAAGGATACATATGTCATTCACCACCTGGAAGTAGAAAATATCAATCAGACATCCAAGTTCATCAAGCTTCAGTAAAACAGCTGAAAAGTCACATACAGTGTATAGATTAAAGAAAGAGCAGGAAAGACTATATGATTAAGGAAAAAAAATACAGCAAAAAAATATTCAACAACAATATTTCAATAACTGTCTTGGATGACATCCTACGGAAAAGTGCTGATATTATTCCAGTTTTCACTACTTCCTAATAAGGCAAATTTGAAAGATTCCTAGCTTGAAATAGATCTTACGGATGCCTTGTAAGAACATTTTAAAATTGCAATTTATGATTAAGCTCTTGCAGTTATTGATGCTTATAAATTTACTTGATAAATCCACGAGTCCAGCTGTGCAAAATGGCAAAAATACTATGCATAATTCTATTTTACAAGTATAGACCATGCACATTCTTATTTACAGGTACTTCGTCAGCCAAATAGCTTGAGATTTGATCAAATCCTTGTTTGTTTCTTATTCAGTCAAACAGCTTAAACTACTCCGTACAGCTGATAAGTCTGTCCAAGATGTTCATGTCTAATGTAAATCCTTTGAAATTAAGCTCTCATTGTGAGCAAGGGGACGTATATACCATAAAAAATCAAGCCGCATTATCCCGGTTATCAGTTCTTTCATCTTGATTAATCAAATAAATCTAGGACAATGGACAAAATTTGATACTCAAGTTGTCCACTGACCAGAGAACACCAAATATGAACTTCACAGAATGTGTTATTCTAGACCTATGAATTCTACATCAACATCATTGTTTGAATCTGTCATATATCCTTCTCAAGTTATCAAGATGGGCATCTCTTTCTACCAATGAGCTGTTGAATAAACAGTGAACAAAACGGGAAAACCACCAATGATGCAAAAGTTTAATAGGAAGCAAACCTCTTCATGCCCATAGTAACCAGACACGCAATCAACAGTTGACAAGTCCCACCTTTGAACCATTCCCTTAAAACCAGGACCAACTCCTGCAGTAAATACAGTACACTCATCTTGATCCACAGCCAAAGACCTCAGTGCTCCATGATGAGCACGGACAGAGTGTATTACTGATGCCTTAATCTTCCATGGACTTTCATCTTTTGAAGTGCCAGCACGGGCAAGAAAATCTGGCCCTTCCCAAGTAGTAGCAGGAGTAGGGAACCAGAACCATGGTTCACATTTGCCAACTTTAAAAGTTTCTGAGTTAATTTCGGCTGAGTTTTGATGAGTTTCGTAAAAGCGTTTATGAAGTACCATATCATTGCTTCCTTTACTTCCCTGAGATTGTGGTACTGCCCATCCAACTCCGTTCATTAGCAGTTTGGTTGGATTGTACTTAGACTTAACGCTTTCTTTGATCAAGGCTTTTCTAGAATCACAGTTTCCTGAACTGCTCCTAGATGAATCTCCTGTAAATTCCCACTAAATCATAATGAATTTAGAAAAACGAAATGTAAGTATACCATGAAATCAGTATCAACTTGACAAAGGAAATACAAACATACAAGGAAAAAATAACCCCACCTTCCAGTTATAATGCTTAAGGAGATATTTTTCAAGCAGAAGCCACGTAGCACAACATTGCCGCAGTCTCTCTATGCCAAGAAGAGTTGCAAGAAAAGGATATAAAAGCAACCTGCATACATCCAAGTAAATCTTAAAACAACAATAAGCAGACCACAATTCCAATATCTAAAAATAGCACTAGTGTTTAATGGAGAAGTGCTCGACACCCACGCTAGATCCATGCGGCTTTCAATTTGTGCCTCCTTGTCTGAGCTGTGTTTGGAGATCTTATAGTTTTTTCCCAGAGAGGGGGGTGAACTAGATGATTCACGAGAAAAAGCAAGCTCATCAAACAGCTCTTTCAGCTGAGGTATGATATGCAAAGCTGTTAAGTCTGGACCAATCTGCTGACAAATAGTGATGAGAGTAGCAGCAGCAGCCTGGAAACAGACTAGAACAATTTATCACATAAACAAGAAGTTTGACACTCAAAATGCATACAGGACTTCAGAAAAAAAGAACACAATAGTGGAAAAAGCAAGAAAGGATTATTTCTCATACATAGAAAATGAAATGCAGGCCACACAAAGCCTAATACAACCAAGTATGAGAATTTAGATGGAGAAGCTGAAGAATATAGGAGGAGCATGCGTATTTAAATGCATACGTTCACAAAAAGAGACGTAAAGATTTAGGTAATGAAAATTTTCAGGATTAACTGCTCAGTTTGTATCAATTCCATAAGCTATCAAATAAAGAGCATCTCAAAGAGGGCTTAGAAGTAAGCTCCTGAACCCATTTAATAATATGATCGGCAAGCCACTGGAGCTCCTCAATGCCTCAACAACGCACGAGACATATTAATTTATTGGTACTGAGTGTGAGACTATGAAACAACGTCAAAAAAGGCATATCATTCAACTTGCTAGAGTAACAAGGGCAAAGACTAAGCAGCTCCAAATAGTTGTTTGACAAAAGCCACAGAATAATACAAACTTTTGAAAATAAAAATAAAAAAATCTTTTGGCCCATATTCTTATCACAAGGGTTAACTAGTAAAATAAGGAAACCTCAATCTTATCAATTTGTTTTTTTACAATCCTGCCAACTACCAAAGTTTAAGAAGCAGGCAAAGGCCTTGTGTTTGGCATAGCCTTTGTCCAGGCAATTAATATTTGAAGAAAAGGCAGGGCAGAGTTTATCAATAAAAACAAGGTTGTTGTATCTTCATAAATGGAAGGCCAGTACCATAAGGAAATACAGGAATTCGCTTTAATAAATATCTTGCTTTCTCCAAAAAGCGGAAGGAAATAAAAATATAACAAGAGACCCGGGGTGATTTTTCTACTAAAATTTGGAAGAGCCGCTTAAAAAGAAAAACAAAAGGAGAGAGTTGAAATTTATATATGATACAGTAAAAAAACTTGCTACTAGGTAACATAAGGATCACAGAAAAACAAGCACTGAACATGTGCTTTGTTAACCATTGGATTAGTTCCATTTCCATGTCATTGGAATTCTGTATCCTTATCACACATCCTAAGAAAAATTCACAAGAAAATTATACAGATAAACAAATTTTCATTTCCCCACTCAAGTCCTAACATGTTGGTTGCACCAAGTCAGGGACAGGGTAAAAAAAAAAAGGGAACAGGGATAGGGACAGAACAATGGGCACAACAAGCTATGAAGTAAATTGTTGTATCGTCTCCAGTATGGAATTGTGTAGGGTTCAAGGGATGACTATCAAGGGAAATATGCTGCGTGCCACATAGCCAAGCACTCTATGCAATGTTTCTTTGTACCATGCTACACTTTCAAGTTCCTCTCTAACAGGATCCTAATTTCCAAAAACCTCATGCAAAAGTTCTATCATTGAAATATTCCGTACATAAGGTCGTAATAATTAACCAAAAACTTTAGCTCTCAGATTCCTTGATAATCAAGGCTGCTGCAAGTATAGCATAGTGGTAACCTTAATTGTTATACAAACAAGATTATTGGGTTCTCATCTCCAAAAAAAAAACTATTTTGCCCCTCTCTGACATTAAACACACTCTCACAAAACCATTAACTTCAAATTTTGCTCGTGCAAAAATCTTAGAATTGAAGTAAAATTGCAGATAAAAAACCTGAAGTACTGGAAGTTCCAGGTTGCCTCGCATAAGAATCACAACAAACAAGCAACTTTGGCCCTGAATGTTAGCACGCAAACACGATTAATAAGGAGAGAAAAATTAAATCAAGAACGAATATAGAATTAGTTATAAAGAAAGGGCCAGTACTTCAAGCAGCTCCTTGACCACCACCTCTTTCTGCAACAATGCGATCAAACCATCTAACACAAATAGACAATCAACAAGAGCTAAAGAGTTCCAACTCTGCACAGGCTCGGGCTTATTGATAAAAGATGTATCAACGCAGGAACGAACAAAATTTTTCAGCAACGGAAGAATCTGTGAGACAATAAAATTCTCGCCCAAAACAGCACCTGAAAATCAGAGGACATCTCAAGCTCAGAAGTCAAGGCACCATTATCAGTTAGCATAATCAAGCACCTATTTCCAAAGTTTAACTATTTTATACCAATTCTAACTAGAGCATCAACTCCATCAGCACAAAGTCCTTTGCCAAAACAAGACATCAAAGGCAAGATTGTCTGCAATAACCAGCCATTGCTCAGTTCTGCATAACTAAATAACAAAATGTCCATAAAATGAGAAGATTGACAATAAAATTCTATAGCTAACCTGCTGAATGGAAATAGGTACACCAAGCTCTTCACTGGACCCAATTAATAGTACGGACGCAGCAGATGCAGAGTTTTTATGAGGAGAATTAAGCAGGTTTGATATGATCAAAGGGTGAATTGTTTCAAGGTATATTTGCTTCCCAACATGGTTCCATACCTCACGCACAAATGAATCTTGCAGAAGGGAAACTTTCAAATGTGAATAGCCTGTTGCCTGAAATAAGCATATCAGTAGCAGAAGAATAAAATGCTGACAAATTGCAATTTTAAATAAACTAAATTATATAACTAGCCTGTAAAATCTTCTGAATGGAAGGCAACACCAATCTCTTGATTGCTTCAGGTTTCAGGCATCTAAGAAATTCTTTAAAAAGTACACAAGCCCATTCAGCTTCAACATCTGATAAAGAGTTCTGCATTAGAGGTAAGCAATAAGTAGCACATATTTCGGCAGCAAACGTCCCCATGGATCTCAAGGCCCCTTTCTTGGCAAAATTAGCAGCGTAATGTAGACGTGACCCATCCTTTGCCAAGAGCTGAAGGGGAGCAATAAAAATATATGTGGACTTGACTGTTACTGGAAAGAATGGAGATTCCAGAAGATTCTTGGCGGAAGGCCTCCTGAAAAATAAAAAAAAAATAGAAGACAATTAGATGAATAAAAGAGAGATTTGCGCTAGAATAATATGAATGATTTTAAGAGTGGAGAGAGACAATAAGGTCATTATCTGATTAGCTCTAAGTTGTATTTGAGAACATAAATTAGGTGTACCTTCTCCAATTCTTCTGGATACATGCTTCAACAAAAATTTTCACATGTGGAGGAAGTTCTCTCAAAATTCCAGGTAAAGCACCACTGTCCACGTATGTGGATAAAGAAACTGAATCAAATAGAGGCTTCCTCAAGTAAACTTCTGCAATAACACAGCCCAGAGAAAAGATATCCTTTGCAACAGATGTTGAGAGTTTGTTCTGACGGGAAGATTGTTGAGCCCAAAGCAACAACTCTTGATATCCTTTAGAACTATCATCTTCCTCAAGATACTCAAGGATATTATTGGAATCCACTTTAGGCAACATACAAAAGCTGGATTTGTTGTCAGTTGCTTTAGTAACATCATTTACATGACACTTGCTATCCTGATTAGATGACTCTTGGTCAGCAGAGAAACTCTTCACAACTTTCTCTGAATATATGGGACTTAAATGCCTAGAATGTTGGCAAAATGCAGCAGCTTCTTCTATCTTGCTCAAGTAATCAGTTCCATCGAATGAGGGTTTCTCGTTATCAACTAAGTTCTCATGATGTATAGAGACAGCCCCCCCAACAGTAGAACTGACTCTATTTCTCTTGGTATTGCCACAGCGAACAGGGTGTGGTTGAGTAAATAGTTGACGACGCCCTATTGGCCTTGGCATTGTGGGTTGTGATGACGGCAGCATGACATTCTTGGCAGCTACAGCTGGCTGACCAGACATTTTGTATCCAAAGGTGATATCAATCCAGTTATGAATTTCACGTGAAACCCGCTCACTCTCAAGTGCATCACGATGAAATTTTATGAATTCTTGCGGACTTCCAGCCCATGAAGGCACTGCTAAATCACTCATACCAGAGTGAAGAGAATAAAAGATTTGGTGATCACAATAAAACTCTGGAATGCACTCATCAGGAGTCCATTGGTATAGTCTTTGCATAGTGGAAGGATATTCATTAGGTTCATACACTGCACGTACAGCCAAACGCAGGACACTCAGAGGTAACCTCCTTGCTTTGTAGCTGCAAACAGCCAATTCAGAAAGGCACTCATCTGAAACATGATGTGGAATTTCAGATGTTGAATATGTAAAATCCAGCTGTTCATCACCTTTTGCCAGACGCCACTTGCTTTTGCTTAAATCCCTCCACCCTACAGCATAATTTTCATCAGGCTTGA
The DNA here is from genome assembly GCF_001683475.1 of Chenopodium quinoa. NCBI lineage: Eukaryota > Viridiplantae > Streptophyta > Magnoliopsida > Caryophyllales > Amaranthaceae > Chenopodium > Chenopodium quinoa. Next base: position 9,026,085 of record NW_018745684.1, read on the forward strand.
CACTGAAATCTATTACCCACGGCATAACTGTATGAAATGTGTGGTCTCCCCATCTTCTTCCAGCTAGTTTGTTTAAGACAAGTAGATACTCAAAGTTACTGAGATCTCCCCTCCACCACTTATAAAATTCTGTGGGCCAATCTACTGATGAGGAAAGATTCAGATCAGCAAAAAGGCTATTAGAAAGACAATCAGGAGTGGAACAACTTTTTCCTATGAGGGGTGAGGCCAAGGATTCTTCATCATCTTCACCTAATACATACTTTACGTGAGGTCTATCACATATGCTTAACCAGGTCCATGAAAAACTTGACAACATCACCATAGAGGGACAGATGTTGCCATGGGTAAGCCCTAAACCATGGATATAATAGAGGGCTGAGAGTAGCTGGTATATCATAAATCTTGTATGCCACTCAGAATTCAATGCTTCAGGACTGTAATGGAGAATGTTTTCCAACGTATAAGGAGCCTTAGGGTAAACTCCAATGGTATATCTAGGCACCTTTAGCATTCCCAACACCGGTACCAGATTTGGATGCCTCAAACAACCAGGGACTTGATCATCACAAAATGAAGGGATTCCAAGTAATCTAAGAAAATTTTGACTAGCACGACATGTTGCTTTACCTTCAATCATGACACTGAGAGAACACAGTATGTCATCTTCCAACCATCCAGATGAAAAATTGGAAGCTATATTCTCAAATGCAGAGAAGGTACAATGTCCAACAAAAGCACATGGTGCAATTGCAGTAATAGTTCTTAAGCAAGATAACCTACCAGAATAGTGACAAGAAGAGTTCTCACAATAAAGACTGCAGACTCCAGTCTTCATTCCAGTCCTTAACAATGGGGTGGACATTTTACACATAGGAGAAGACAGCGAAAAGCTGTTGTCGCCAGAGACTTCTATGTCATTACTTTGATCATTGTTTACGTTTTTAATGCATTCATCGTCATCCAAAATACAATCATCCCTATATCAAGACTTCACATGAGATGAGACACAAGGAAAGAAAATATAAGTAAAATAAAATAATGTTTGGCTGTGACAAGAACATGAGTAAACCCATAGCTTGGGCATCTTATATCAACCAAGTAAACTTCAGTGCCTTCACCAAGCTTCTCATTAACTGGGAATGAGCCCTTAAGCTAGATCAATCCCCCCCCCCTCCCGGAAACAAAAAGGCTCCATTCCATACACAGACACAATATATTACTTCTACTTTGTACTATATCAAAGAAGCACTTTAACTACCATTAAGGACAAAACAGTCAAAGGAAATGTAACAACTTATTACTTCTACTATGTAGTATATCAAATCTAGTAGAGTGATGCCGTTGTTCAGCCATTCAAACCTTCATCCCACCAAAGCTTTTGAATATAGACAGTAATAGAAAGAATTCTTTCATCATAACTATATTATAGCCCCCCCGTCCCATAATACTGGCATCGTTTTGACTTTGCACTTTTCACACACCTTACTTTGACCCTTTTTTTTTGTTTATTTATGAAAGCAAATGTATTTAAAGTGTTGTTGGATCTATCATAATGTATATTCCAAATGCTAATTTTTAAAAAAAATTTACTAATATATATTTAATATAAAATTACGCATCGGTAAGCGTGTCTAACTAAAATGTTGCAAATATTTGGGACAGAAGGAGTATCTGGGACATATGGAGTATCCCAGACACACAAAGACAAAGATAAAGTTAGAAATAAATCCCTTTTGACAAAAGCCCAATTCACCTAACATCAAACTTATTACAACATTCAATTGATATAGCCATAAACCCATAATCACATTCAAGTTAAATCCCACATTTTATAGCTTTTAAAGTATAATCCTTAACATAAGTTCCATAACATGGATGATCATCCAACAATCTAAAGCAGCAAAGCATAACTAGATAAGAGAAAATGACTCATATTTTGTGTCCTCCAACTTTCATGCTCACTCCGTCCTGGTTCGCAATCAAATTACTAGTTCAGATTACACTATCAGCACACGAGTAACAATTAATTCTAGACGGATAGCAAAAACACATTAATATATATGTATAAAATGTAAAGAGTAGAGAATTACACGTATTTAGTGATGCAGTCATCTTCTTGCCGAGGTAAATACACCAGCATAAATTTAGATGATTCCTCCCCACTTGAATTCGACATCTAGAAAATCACAAATTACAAAAAAATTAGCACCCAAAACACAAAATCATAAAAAAAAATTAAAAAAAAAAAAAAAAAAAAAAAAAAGGAAAATTGAAAATTTACTTGAACAACAGCCCTAGAAGCGAAGGGAAGAGCGGAATCAGAAATGGCGTAAGAGAAGAATAATTTGTCGGAGAAATCTGATTGAATTCGATTTTTAAGGCAATCTATGCACATTTGTTCTTCCATTTTTTCTGCAATTTTGAGAATTTTTTGGTATTTTTGGGGCAATTGACCTCTCAGTTGATGATGAAATTGTTCTTGTGCTTGTTAATAGTTTTGGGCATTGTTTAAAGTTTTACTTACGTTGGTATCAATTGTAGAAAATAAGAACTGAAATTGATGCACCGGTTAATTTGGGAAGGTGCCGGATTTGTCCTATGACGACTCTGGTCGATTAGCTGAGTCGGTGTCGAAATAGTGGACTCGGACCTAAACGGTATCCGAAATTGGTTAAATGGTACTCCGTAAATATAATCTGAACCAAATCATTCCAAATCGAATAACTTGTCACTGTAGTTAAAGTAATTTGTTTGAACAAGCTGACTAATATACAAAATACAATTTTACATACTGAAGTTGACGATATATTTTTTGTTTTAGAATAATTGACACGTTTTTTTTTGGACATCTATAGTTTTTTTTTTTTTTGAAAGAAAGCTAGTGCTCTTTATTAATCATGGTTTAAGGACAAAGAGACCATAAGTACATACGGGGCAATTTCACTAGGACAATGATTTTCCCAAATTTGCTGAACCCCAAACGGCACTAACTTCGCGAGATGGTGTGCAACATAGTTACCTTCGCGCTTAACATGTGACCAACTAATGAAATCAAAATGCATACTAGAAACAAGAATATCATCAAGGATTTGTCAAAGTCGGAGAAGTAAGTAGACGTAGCTTGAAGCCTTGAGATTATGCCTTGATAATCTGACTCCACAACAAGATGCTTCAAACCGTATCTACGCCCCAAAGTGACAGCGAATCGCACCACCATCGCCTCGGCAACAATAGCAGGCCACCTCCCACGCATGCGCCTACAACCAGCAAACAAAACAACCCCCTTTTCATCTCTTGCCAAAACCCCAAGCCCAATCCAGCCTTCAATCGCAAGAGAGGAATCACAATTCACTTTGATGACCTCACTGCTAGGAGCAATCCACCTCTTCAAGCTGCTCTTTTTTGCTCTAGGTATACTGCCATATATCTTAGCATTATATTTGTTGTAATCAGCCATAAGTCTCTGAACTCTGCCAATAATGGCCAAGTGCGAGATCTCGATCCCGATGAATACTTTATCATTCGCTATCACACCACGGGTCATTTTCAATCATGTGCCTTCTCTTAAGCAAAGCTCGGACAGGGAAAGAAGCAGTACATAACCTCCACAATAAATGGCGTACTTTTTGGGTAGTATCAAGCTTCCAAATCATAACCCAAGCATTGTGGAAATCATCTAAGTTGCATGATTTACCACGGAGGTATGCGGTTTTGACGGAGTAAACTCCATCCATGGTGAAAGCCCAGGTCAAAGAGTCTTCTGTCTCGCAGGAGCTAAGAGGGATAAACATAATGCAATTCGCATCCCTCTCATTAAACACAAAAGTCATCAGGTCATAATCCCACTCTTTACCTTCACTATTAATCAAATCGCACACCTTTTGGACATTGTCAACTCTTTCACTTGTAATATAGCGTCCTTATCATCCGTCATACAAGGATCATCCCATATGTCAATGGCAACCCCGTTCCCTACCCTCCAAATCAAACCTTCCTTCACCAAGGATTTCGATCCCCAACTACTCTTCCAAGAATAACTACCAAGCAAACCCAAAGAGGAATCAAGAAAAGACGAGTTTTTTTTAACACCCGAGCAAGAAGAGATGAAGGAGCTTGAATTAGGCGCCATGCTTGTCGACCAAGTAAAGCTTGGTTGAAAACTTCCATGTCCCGAAAGCCAAGACCCCCGAGACATTTAGGTGAGCACATAAAGTCCCAATTACGCCAATGAACATGGTTCCTCCCATCCGAACTCCCCCACCAAAATTTTGCCGTGAGGGAACGAATTTCATCTATAATTCCAGAGGGAATTCTATAAACGCCCATAAGATAGATTGGAATTGCCTGGATCACCTATTTTATAAGCACCTCTTTCCCAGCCCTTGACAAAAGTTTCTCCTTCCACCCTTGGAGTTTCTTCCATATTCGGTCTTTTAATGCTGCAAATACTTTTAGATCTTCCGATGATAGTAGGGATTCCCAAGTATTTTTCATGTGCATCAATTATTCTCATTCCCATAAGATCAGTCAACTCCTTTTGCTTCGACTCACACACGCCTTTGCCGAAAGATACCTCCGACTTCTCATAGTTAATTTTCTGCCCGGAAGATGTTTCATACAAGTTGAGAATATCAACAATTTTTTTTGCATTCCACTCGGTTGGCTCTAACAAAGAGTAAACTGTCATCTGTAAAAAAGAGGTGAGATATCACCGGCCCATTCCTACTAGCATGAACACCATGTAAAGATCTATCTTCCACAACCTTTCAAATCATACCTGATAAGGCATCCGCAATCAGAATAAATAAATATGGAGAAAGCGGATCACCCTGTCTCAGTCCTCGGGAAGAGGTCAAATCACCATAAACTGCACCATTTATAATAAAAGAGTACGAAACAGTAGTCACACATTGCATAACAACTCTAACCCAATACCAAGAGAACCCCATCTACAGTAATAATTGCTCAAGAAAAGACCATTCCACCCTGTCATATGTCTTACTCATGTCTAAATTCAGAGAAATTGACCCCTTTCTACTCGTACTCCGTTTCTTCATAGTGTGGAAGATCTCCAGAGCTATGAGAGCGTTGTCGGTAATTAATCGACCCGGAACAAAAGCACTCTGATTTTTTTCTGAAATAATTCCTGGGAGAATATTCTTCAATTGGAGGACAATTGCTTTTGAAGCAATTTTATATAAAACATTACACAATGCAATCGCCTAAAACTCAGACATAGAAGTGGGGGAATTAACCTTCGGAATGAGAGCAATATTCGTTTTATTTATCGGCTTCGGAGAGCAGGCACCATGCAAAATCCCGCACACCTAATTTGTTGCATCATCGCCGACATGTGCCAAAATTTTTGATAAAATATGGCATGGATACCATCCGGCCCCGGGGCTTTACAGAGGTGCATCGCACTGATAGCAGTAAAAACTTCATCTTTGGAGAAAAGCCGGAGTAATTCACTGTTCTGTTCTTCAGAAACGACCTCACCAACTGACTCGAGCACCCTAGAACGCCCCTCCTGAGAAGGCATTGAATAGGTGAAAAGCTCCTCATAAAAATCAGTTACAGCGTGCTCTAAATCATCTTCATTCTCGCACTATACGCCCTCTTTGTTGAACAACCCTTTAATCTCATTCTTCTTTCTTCTCTGAGAAGCTTTATGGTGAAAGTATTTGGTGTTTCTATCACCATCTTTGATTTCATAAACACGGGATCGAAGGTACCAGTACGCTTGTTGCTTATCGAACAGATCATCGAGCTTTGCCATTAAAGAAGAGCATAATTTCAGATTTTCATCATTCATTGCCCTACCCTGCGCCTCCTTCAAAAGCAGCTCCGTGTCATTGATTTGTCTGTCTAAATTCTCGAATTTTTTGCTACTCCATCTCTTCAAAGCCCCCATTAGCAGCTTTAGCCTCTGCTCCATTAGCAATCCAGACGACTCATCCCTAGCGTTTCTCACAGTTGTGTCATATGTGTTATCAAGTAGCCACCCGGTTTCGAATTTGAAGGACTTCTTGCCACTTTTTCTCTTGCGTTTTGGCCGCTTGAGACGGGCCAAAATCGGGGTGTGGTCCGATTTAAACCTGACCAAGTGTTCAACATGAGCTTCAGGGAATAAAGAACACAACTGGTATTACCTCAGAACGATCCAATCTCTCCCGCACAACCTTCCCTTCCTCCTTCCCTCGTTCCCAAGTATACCAAGTCCCACCAAACCCCAAGTCACGCAGATCACAGGCATTAAAGGTATCCCGAAATGCAGTAATATCCCTCCTAGAGATATCAGCCCCCCCTTCAATTTCCTCGAAGCTTAAAATTGCATTGAAATCACCACCAATGAGAATGGGTCCCTGATACTGCTCACAAATATCACGGATCAACAACCATGTCTTATGTTTATTTGAGGACTCCGGCCAGCCATATAAGCCAAGTGTTAGGATTACAGTGATTTCAATGAAGAAAAACACTTAAAATATGTGTGGGAACAAATCCTTAATTATATGATTACAATATAAATTGTAAATAACAAATACAACACAATGTATTTCAATCAAGTATTAGAAAAGTCTAAGAAATTACAGAAATTTACAAAGATTCCACTAGTGTGAAAAGATCAAACTTGCCTTTCCTCCAAGCCGATGACAACATTCATGAACATGAGAATAATGATGTCCCGTAAGACTCAAACCTTGATACACTGTCAAAGGCGTGTATACAATTTCCTAAAGAGGTTTATTTCCCCCACATGGTGCTTGGGTTAAACCGGAAATCCTCTTTGAGATACAATTGACAACAAATTTCGTTCTTAGCACTAGAATCGAAATACAATGAATAATTCACAAAGAAGGCTAAATTTCAAGAGTTTTTCTCACAATAGTTTGCAAGAAGATTGAGAGAAAATGTGGAGAATTCCTCTTTGGAGAGATAAAGTAAAAATGTTCTGTGTTTCTTTCTAATCTCTCAACCATCCTTTTAATAAAAGAAATAACCGTCAGCAAATAATCGCAGAACTAGGAAGCAGCGCGGGCGCGACACAAATCGACACGGGCGCGCCTCCTGGCCGCGCGGGCGCTCCTTCCAAAGAACCTGCGAGATGTAACTTGAAGTCAGTGAGGGGCGCGGTTGTTGGCGCGCCCGCGCCACCCACTTTCATCCAAAATGCTGATTTCCAGAGAGGTGCGCGGTTTAGGCGCGCTCTTATCGCAGACGCGCCTACCTTGCGCAGGAGCGCTTAACATGGGCGCGAGCGCGCACCATACAACACTCTAAATCATCATCAATCCTCCCCCATTTAGATTGTTCCTTTAAAACATTCTCCACTTCTATCAATTTAGCCACATCTCATGCATCAATGCCAATGTCCCTACGAATGAATTGACACCTAGTACAACACACTTACGATGATCATATCCCATGATTTCCATACGGATTGAATCACACGGATATATCCAACCATTCGAAGGTGAAGTACACACAAGATTAATCGAATTAATCATCATATGACAGTTTTAAACAGCCATGTGTCCGTATCTTTCATAAGTTCATCAAAGTCTATATGTCCATTTAGACTTCTTGAAGCGGCTAAACCTCGAACTTATATAGGTAGGTTCTCATATACGTAATAGTGCCCTTGTGATAAGACACCTTCATTTAGAGCTTCTCAACTCTAAATCTTTGAGAACTTTAATAGACGCTACCTTTAACATCACAAGTATCATAGCAATATGGGTCACAAACATTGCTAACAAACAACAAAGATGCAATTCAACCACATTGAATCTAAGACTTGATGTTTCTTCAAGCGTTAGATTGGGTTTCACAAATTCGTGTTTTTGGACATAAACCCATTCCATTCATAGCAAATATGATGGAATGTCTTGGCATTGCCTTTGTAAAGTAATCCGCCAAATTTAACTTTGTTAGAACATAGTCAAGATTTATGACCCCATCATTGATAAGCTCTTTCACTAGGCTATGCCTAAGTGAAATATGCCGAGACTTACCATTATACACTTGACTATAGGCTTTTATCAACGCCGAATTAGAATCACAATGGATTGCCACCGGTGGCATTGGCTTTGGCAATAAAGGCAATTCTATCATGAGATTCCTCAACCACTCAGCTTCCTTACTAGCTGAAGTAAGAGCAATAAACTCCGCTTCCATAGTGGAATCCGCAATGCAAGTTTTTTTCTTGGAAGACCATGAAATGACACCTCCCCCAAACATGAATATCAACCACTAACAGAAGAGTCATCCTCTTTGTAAATGATCCAACTAGCATCTGAAAACCCTTCTAAAACCGACGGAAAACCACTATAAGTCAGACCATAGTCTAACGTACCCTTAAGGTACCTTAAGACCCTCCGAATTGCAAACCAATGCTGTACACCCGGGTTACTAGTAAATCTACTAAGTTTCCCTACAGCCAATGCAATATCTGGTCTTGTACTTGTCATGGCATACATCAAGGATCCAATTATCCTTGAAAATTCTAATTGGGAAACCGTTTTCCCTGAATTCTTGACTAATTTAACATTAGGTTCCATGGGGGTGTTCACGGGACACTTATCAAACATATTAAACTGTTTGATCATCTTCTCAATATAATGAGATTGACTTAAAATAAGTCTACCATTGTCCTTAATAATCTTGATGCCCAAAATGACATCTGCCTCCCCCAAATTCTTCATTTGAAAAAATGAGGATAAGAATTCCTTGGTCAATTCTACTTGTTGTAAACTTGTACCAAAGATAAGCATATCATCGACATATAGACAAATGATGACACCATGACCTTTGTCATCAAATTTTCTATATATACACTTATCTGCTTGATTCACTTTTAATCCAAAAGACAATATTGTGTCATCAAATTTCCAATGCCACTGCTTTGGTGCTTGTTTAAGTCCATACAATGACTTAACCAATTTATACACCTTATTTTTCTGTCCTTCCAAAACAAACTCTTTGGGTTGTTTCATATACACTTCTTCCTCTAGATCTCCATAAAGGAATGTCGTCTTGACATCCATTTGATGAATCACTAGATTATATACTGAAGCCATTGAAATCAATAACCTTATGGAGGTAATTCTTGCAACCGGTGCATAGGTATCGAAATAATCAACACCATGTTTTTGCCTAAAGCCTTGGATAACCAATCTGGCTTTAAATTTCACTATGGAGCCATCCAGTCTCCTTGTCCTAGTGAAAATCCACTTGCAACCAAGAGGTTTGCAACTGGGAGGTAAATCCTCTAAGACCTAGGTATTATTTCCCATGATGGAATCCATCTCATCATTTATAGCTTCCTTCCAAAATGCACTATCTTGAGAAGATATGGCCTCGCTATAACTCTTTGGATCAATATCCACATTAAAACAATATGGAATAGTAAAACTAAGGACATCCCTAGAACCTTCAACTAAATATATTATAAAGTCATCAAGAGGGTTCCTAGTTCTTCTTCCCTAGTACTTCTCCTAACTTGAGGAGTTTCAACATTCTCATTATCGAATGTATCTTCATGAGGTTCAAATTAATCATTCAACTCTACTATCTCCCTATTGTTGGCACTGATTTGTAGATCTTTCGGTCTACTCATCGATGAAAATCGATTTTCATCAAAAATTGCCTCTCTTGACTCAATAACCGAATGAGTCGATATATAGTCATTATGTTCTATTACATAGAACCTATAGGTGTTTCTATGCTCAGCATAACCTATAAAAATGCAATCCAAGCCCCTTTCACCGAGCTTTCTCTTTTTGTTACCAGGCACTCTTACGATTGCCCTACAACCCCAAACCTTGAGATACTTCAAGTTTGGCTTTCTTTTGTACCATAGTTCATAAGGAGTAGATTGTTTTCCCTTAGTGGGAACCCGGTTAAGAATGTGACAAGTTGTCAACATTGCTCCACCTCAGAACCCTTCACTCAAACCAGAGTAAGATAACATGGAATTAACCGTTTCTTCAAGAGTTCTGTTTTTCCTTTCAGCTACACCATTTGATTGTGGTGCATAACCCGCTATAGTCTCATGAATTATACCCAAAGATTGGAAATAAACTGGATCATAATATTTCTCTCCCTTATCAGTTCTTATTCTCTTAATTAATGACTCTACTTGCAGTTCTATTTCCCTTTTATAAATATCAAACTTTACTAAAGCTTCATCTTTGGAGTGTAAAAGATACACATAACAAAACCTAGAATAATCATCTATAAACGTAATCATGTATCTTTTATTCCCCAAAGAAGGAATACTATGAAAATCACACAAGTCACTATGGATCAGTTCTAAAATATTAGAACTTCTCTCAACTCCCTTAAAAGGAGTTCTAGTAATCTTGTTCAACATGCAAGTAGAACATTTATTAGGAGAAATATCACAAGAAGCTATCAATTCTTGCTTTGACATGAAAAACATTTTATTATAATTCACATGTCCTAACCTAGAATGCCATAAGTCAAACAAATTCAAATCAACATGAATATCATTGACATCAACATTCAAACATAAATTATCCAAAACAACACTATTTTTCAATGAGAGTTTAAACAAACCATTATTCAAATAGCAACGATCAACAAATGTTACACCCCTAGTAATAATGAATCTATTAGCTTCAAATACTAGCTTATAGCCAAGACTATTCAGGGTAGGCCCAGATACAAGATTCCTGCTAATTTCAGGAGCATACAAAACATTCCTAGAATAATTACAGTCCCCGAACTAAACACTAGCTCAACTTGTCCTCTTCCAAGAACCTTGATGGTAGAGTTGTTCCCCATGAAGAGGTTTTCTCCATCAACAACCTTTTAAAAGGTTTTGAACCAATGTCTACTCTTGCACACGTGCCTTGAAGCCCCCGAATCAATCCACCGTGAGTCATCATCCTGCACCATAAAAATGTTAGGATCCATTGTATTTAAGTCCAAACCGGAATTAAATTCAACCTCATGAAAAGGATTACCTTTAATGGATGGGTCCTTGCTTTCGGTAGCACGGCCCTCCTTGGATTTTTCAATTCTTTTCTTAAAAGAAAAACAGTACTTCTTGCGGTGACCAATTTTACCGCATTCCCAACAAGTAAACTTGTTACTTGTCATTTTCTTTTTGGACTTATTCTTGAAAGAATTGTCATTCTTTCTCTTTCCACTAGTAGATGCACTAGCTCTTCCTTCATCTACCATATTAACGGTAGATGTGTTAGGATTTCCATCCTTAGCACCTTCCATGGCACGAATTCCTTCTTCAATTTGAAGATGGGTGGCCAAACCGGACAGTGTCATGTCCTCCTTTTTATGTTTCAAATCATGCTTAACATTCTTCCAACTAGGGGGTAACTTATCTATAATACTTGAAACAACAAATAACTCATTCATGGCTATCCCATGTTGTTCCTAGCTACTATAAATACGTTGCAATTCATGAAATTGGTCCATAATGGACCGACCATCAACAAATTTAAAGTTCTTCAAATTGCTAACTAAAAATTTCTTACTTGAAGCATCATCCGCCATGTACTTGCTTTCCAAAGACTCCCAAAGCTCCTTGGCCGATGCTACATTTTGGTAGACGTCAAAAAGATCATCCCCCATCCCATTCAAAATGTGACCACGACATATGAAATCGTCGTTGTCCCACTTCGATCTCTCCAGAACGGATTCTAAGGTTTCATTCTCATGTTCACCCGGCCTCGGAGTACTTATCACATAGGCAACATTCAAAGAAGTAAGAAGAAAATACATTTTCTTCTTCCATCTTCGTAATTCAACACCATCAAACTTTTTAAGTTTGACAAAGTTAGTAGTCAATTCCTTCACACTAGACATACTTAATTAAATTCTAATAAACCTCTTTAGATTGTTAGGATTACATTGATTTCAATGAAGAAAAACATGTGTGGGAACAAATCCTTAATTATATGATTACAATATAAATTGTAAATAACAAATACAACACAATGTATTTCAATCAAGTATTAGAAAAGTCTAAGAAATTACAGAAATTTACAAAGATTACACTAGTGTGAAAAGATCAAACTTGCCTTTCCTCCAAGCTGATGACAACATGCATGAACATGAGAATAATGATGTCCCGTAAGACTCAAACCTTGATACACTATCAAAGGCGTGTATACACTTTCCTAAAGAGGTTTATTTCCCCCACACGGTGCTTGGGTTAAACCGAAAATCCACTTTGAGATATAATTAACAGAAAATTTCGTTCTTAGCACTAAAATTGACATACAATGAATAATTCACAAAGAAGGCTAAATTTCAAGAGTTTTTCTCACAATAGTTTGCAAGAAGATTGAGAGAAAATGTGGAGAATTCCTTTTTGGAGAGAAAAAGTAAAAATGTTCTATGTTTCTTTCTGATCTCTCAACCATCCTTTTAATAAAAGAAATAACTGTTAGCAAATAGAAAGCAGCGCGGGCACGACACAAATCGGCGCGCGCGCGCCTCCTGGCCGCGCGGGCGCTCCTTCCAAAGAACCTGCGAGATGTAACTTGAAGTCAGTGAGGGGCGCGGTTTTAGCGCGGCCTACAGCGCGGGCGCGCCACCAGGCCGCGCTAGCGCGCCAACAACCGCGCGGGCGCACCACCCACTTTCATCCAAAATGCTGATTTCCAAAGAGGTGCGCGATTTAGGCGCGCTCTCATCGCGGCCGCGCCTACCTTGCGCGGGCGCGCTTAACATGGGCGCGAGCGCACACCATACAACACTCTAAATCATCATCACCAACAAACCTCCAACTACCTAGTTCTATCGAGCTCACATCGCCACAAATGTGATTATTAGAAAACGAAACTAAAGAAAAATTCACTTTATTGCTATTCCAAAACAAACACAAACCACCTGACAACCCAACACTACTAAGACTAAAAGCACAATCAAAACCAAGAGAGGTCTTTTTATTTTCACAAGCAGACTTACCGATCTTTGTCTCAGAAAGAAAGACAAGGTCCGGGGCAAGGGAGTTGCACCACCTATGAAGTGCACGAATAGCTCAGGGGTTGCCAAATCCCCGAACGTTCCAACATAAGCAACCCATTGCTGTTCGCGGGGTTGGGTAACGCCAACTCCCGCTACTTTAAAACAGTCAGAGTCAATGAGAATTTTCATATCAAGCTTTGCTCTCTTCTCATGATCTGGTAAAATCTTCTCAACATCACTAATATTTTCATGGAGTCTCTTTCGACCACTTTGCTCACAAAATTTTGTACTAGAAGTACTCTGCTCCTTGTTTCGAGTGAGCTTTTTCCACTTTCTCAAACCAAGCTTTGCAGCCGGTGTGTCATCATATTCCATAGTTGCGTGTTGTTCTTCTTCAATCAGCTCAGAGGTGGTTTGCTCACCTTCAAGAAGAGGGACTTGTTCTTCATTCTCCACATTATTCAACTCGGGGTCAAAGGTTGTAGCAATTGTTTCTCCCTGCTAAACAATGTTACCTTCAGTTATCTTCAAAGCCAAGTTCCCTACACTTTTGATGCTCTTTGCTGGTTGCGGGGACTCAAAGAGTAGCTTTATAGCAGCCCCAGGGGACCCTAGCTTAATAGTTCCCGGATCATTGTAGCTAGGGCACCTGGAAATTTGTTGCTCTCTAATCGTCTTTAAAAGTAATGCCTCTCTAGCACGTTCTGAGAGGTGAGCGACCTTTTGTGAGGTGATCCACGAAGAAAAGGTCCGTATTGAAAAACAACTTCCTCTTTTGGTGCATTACTGCAATCAAGAAATTAACAATCCTTCTCAGTGTGATCTAATCTGCCACAGAAATAGCAATAATCAGCCAGCCTCTCATACTTCAACCCCACCCACTTTGATGTAGATACACTAGTAACAATTCTTAGTCCTTGCCGCAAGGGATTATTAATATCAAGCAAAACCTTGATTCGCGTAACTTTCTCCCAGCCAATAGGGTCTGTATCATCAAATTCTAGAAAACCTCCCAGGCAATCTCCAACCTCTGTAGCAACAACAGCAATGCGTTTGTTAAAGGGAACGTCTTCAAGATGCACCCAGAAGGGGGAGTGCAAGAAGGAGACCTTCGAAGGCTGTTCTTCTCCAGAAATCTCTTTAAGAACAACAAGTTTGTTGTCAAAAAACCATGGGCTACCCTGTATAACTCGATCCTTTGCTTCCACACTGAAGAATTGGAAAACAAATAGATTAGAATCAACCATTCGAATCGCTACATCATCTTTTGCTCTCCACACTGAGATTAAGGTTCGTTTCAGAGTGTCAACATTAAAAGGTTTATTAGTCAATAATTTCCCAACCAGCATTAGGGAAATTTGAGTATTCACATCACTCTCATTCAAATTATCAATCGTAATTCCTACAATTACATTTTCTTCATCGGTCAATTTGAATTTCTCCCATTCTTTGAGCAAATGTGACTCTATGGTACGGCAAAGCGAGAAGGAAATCGAAAAACGAACAGAGAAACACTACCTTACTAACGGAACAGAGCCCTAATCAAGGACGAGGCACCAAGTCAACGAGGAACCCTAGAGCGAGGGACAGAACCCTTTTGCATTTTCTCTTGGCCTTTTAAGTTTATTATGAGGTTAATATTGTTGGACATCTATAGTTTAAGAAATTATAAAGGGGAAATAAATGAGTTCTTTAATACTTCGTATAGAGTATAAAGTAAAGTTAGCGAATTTTTTTATTATTGAAAATATAAACATGTGAGAGTATGAAAAGTTAGTGGATCATAGTAATTAGTACATATGGTATACATAATATAAAAATGATGGTCGAGTTCTTACCATTTATGATAGTATGTCAATTATCTTACAACAATCAAAAAAGAAGAGTCAAAATTGTTTTAAAATAGATGAAGTATGAGATAAGCTATTTGTTGAGATAATTTATCCATTATTTATAAGTTTAATTAACTCATGCCATTTAAAAATTTAAATTTCCTCTTAAATTAAAGGGGCACATATTGTTAGAGTTTGAGCAATGACAATGCGAAGGATAAAATTGGTTTTCCTCTACTTCTTTTAGCAGCTTGTGCATTATGGGAAGAAGTCTTACATGAGTGTAGTGGTTGAAGAATTAAATTTGATTGAGTTCTTGTGATGAAGGTTGTTTGTTTTAAACGTATCTTTGATGCACCTGTGTGACTTTTTTTGTTTAATTAATTTATCTATCTAAAATACTACTTTCGTTTCTGAAAGTTCGACTCACTTACTATTCATGTGGTCAAAATAAAATAACTTTGACCACATTTTATGATATATAAGATTAGGGGATTTTTCCCTACCACGTGGACCAATCATGCATTGCCACGTGTCCTCCACGTGGACCAATCAGGGTCCGCCACGTGTCACCTCATAAGAGGTCCAAAGTGGACCTATTAGGCCACGACACATGGAAGACAGAAAATCCTGTCAAGAAAAGCAGCCTGCAACAGCCCAACTTCCCAGGCAAGCCCAATCAGTCCTAGGTTTTCCTGGAACCTAGTATTGGGCACAGTCTTCCAGACTATAAATAAGGTGTTTCCTTAGGGGGAAACACCTATTCAGAAATATTCAAACACATACAGAGAGCTTCATATCAACCCTGATTGACTCTCACACCTACTCTTACTCTCAAAGCAGAGAACTAGTCAGACACCTGACACCCCAAAACTGAGCAATTCACATTGCAGATCCTCTCTTGGACCCCAAGAAAGACTTTACTTTCCGCACTTAAACTCCTCAAACACGTTCTAACTTGATCGTCGGAGGCGGAGCTCCCATCAACAGGAGTCTCCGTTATTTTGTAGGTACAGGCTTCTAGAGGTCAGTCTTGGATTTGTAACTCTCCCGCAGTACATAAAAAAACCCCGAAACATTTGGCGGCGTCTGTGGGGAGAGTACATTTAAGATGGCTTCACAAGAACCTGTACCGAGTCTAAGTGAGAAGCGACCCTTGGTCGACGTCCTGGTCACCTCAGACTAGGACACAGATGACGATTTTGAAGTTGTCACTCACACGACACCTGACGGGACCCTAAGGACTCGGCGCGTCCGCCCCACTGAAAGGAGGGAGCGGACCGTCAGCCAAGCAGGGCCCAGTGAAACAGCCGATCCGCCGACTGTTCCCCAGGAGGCCGAGGGATCCACCCCCATTACTAGAAACGAGCTCAGGAATCTCATGACAAGTTTCAAAGGGGAGATCAAGGATCTCATTGCTGAACGGACGACTGTTTCTACCAAGGAACAGTCGGTCAAAAAGACCTCTCATTCCGGGAGAAGCAAGCCAGTCAAGGACCGAGAGCCCACTCCTTACCCTAAGCCAAGGGTAGGGCCGAAGCCCTCGACAATCTTGGCCGGACTTCAAATTCCTGCGCCAGGAAACAGAAAAGCTATCCGACATATTCAGCCGGATGGTTCCAAGAAAACATATTTCGATGCTCGGATGATAATCCAGCAAAAGAAGAATACGCAACTATCAGAGTCGGCCTCCACGGCAAACTTTAATGATAGTTTTCAGAATACCTCAATGAGGTATTCCAATCTACCCCAGAGGGGTCAGACAAGCGGCACGTTCGCCCAGTCCACTCCTCAAATGTACCAGGCGGCCCCGTATGTGCCCCAACAGCCATACGGGCCGTCTGGACAATTTTACGTGCAGCCTACCCTTTTTGGGGGACAGGCGGCACCTACAGTCCAGCCTCTGGTCTGGTAGCTTAGGCTGCAGAGACTTGGGGAACAGCCTACGGCTTTCTCCAAAGAAATAACAGAGGCCGCACAGCCGGCCAAGGTAAAAAATGTATTGGTAGGCACCTATGACGGTACCACCAATCCTGAGGACCACCTAATGGCTTACACCAACCTTATGTATCTACAGGGTTGGACGACGCCACTTGGTGCAAATGATTCCCGGCCACATTGAAGGGCGTCGCCCAGCAGTGGTTCGGCAACTTTCCAGCCGGATGCATCAATAATTTTAGGACGCTTGCATACCTGTTTGCGTCCAACTTCTCAACGAACATCCCTGCTAAGAAAACGAGCCTTGATTTGGGCACCATACAACAGGGAGAGAAAGAAGGGTTGCGCTCGTATATCAGGCGCTTCAATCTGATGAGAATTCAGATTCAAGGGTTGTCTGATGAGGTATCCTACACAGACTTTTTCAAGGGTCTGAAGGACGGGTCGGCCTTCAAGTTCGACCTCGTCAGGAAGAGGGTTGCTACCCTCCAAGAGGCATTGATAGAGACGGACGCCTATATACAGGCGACCGAGCTCTGCAATGTCGGAAAACAGTCGGACTCAAAGAGGTTCGACAAGAAAGAGAGTCGGCCTCAGCAGCCGGCTAAAAAAGAAGAATTGAAAAGAAAACAAGTCTGGGTGGCTAAGCCTTCTGAACAGCCATCCCAGAAGAAAAAGAAAGAAGGGAAGACGTACTCCCCAAAGTACGAATATAATAAGGACTGCTACTCCATCCTCATGGAGATAAAGGACAGGGTCTCCATTGAGAAGCCGGCTAAAGGTTCTGCAAAAAATCAGAACAAGAATAAATATTGCCACTTTCATGAGGATATCGGTCACGACACCAACGAATGCTATAGTCTCAAGCGTTTGTTGGACCGACAGGCTGATAAAGGGGTACTAAAGTCTTATGTACTGAGGTCAAAGGTTACCCTACAAACAAACTCTAGGGAGCCTCCTAAAAAGAAGCCCAGTTCTGCTAATAGTTCAGATACGGATGAAACTTCGATCTTTACAATAGCAGGCGGTTTCGCTGGAGATGGCCTGACCGTTCGGGGTAACAAGGACTACATCCGGGGCCTCGATATTAATTCAGTAGACGAGGGACAGGCGTCCAAGGACCCCTTCCCCGAAGTCATAATTACTGAAGAGGACCGGGGACAGGTCAAGAGACCGCATGATGACCCCGTGGTCATCGAATGCAAAGTGGCCAACCAAAGAGTCGCCCGCATTCTTATTGATACTGGGAGTTCTTCTGATTTTATCAGTCTCAAGTGCCTGACCAAGCTCATGTACAAATCTGAAAGTATGCACCAAGTCTCTCATCCCTTAGTGGGATTTGGGGGTGGTGTAGTACATCCGGTAGGTCGGATAGACCTACTCGTCCGCCTGGGCGAAAAGGGAAAGGGATGACACATGGTGGTTCGGTAGGTCGGAAGAACTGACGGCCTATAACATGATTTTGGGGCGCCCTACCCTTAATCAATCTAAAGCGGTGCTCATTCCATCTCTAATGCTTCTTAAGTTTGAGAGGGATGATGGAACAGTCGGCTCCCTACGAGGAGACCAAAAAATGGCCAGGGAGTGCTATCTCTCTGATGTCAAGACCACTGCGGTCGTCGGCCCCAGTGAAGAAGTTGCGCCTGCTGCAACAACAGCCGGCAAAAAGAGAAAGGTCAGCCAACTGGTGGCCGAGAAAAAAGACAAATAGCAGTCACTGCCCGGTCAGAGGCCGGATGAACTTCGTCCCCAGCCGGCTGGAGAACACATGGACATTGTCCTAGATGACTCTCGTCCTGACCGAACTACTAAGGTTGGGACGACTGCTTTTGCTGAACTTGGTGCAAATTTGCACCAACTCTTAAAGGACTTCAAAGACATCTTTGCCTTTGAAGTGGACGAGATGCCAGGCATCAGCCCGGATCTTGCCGTACATAAACTCGTTGTGGATCCCAAAAAGAAGCCGGTAAGGCAAAAGAAAAGGAACCATGGTGAGGAAAGAAGCCGGTAAGGCAAAAGAAAAGGAACCATGGTGAGGAAAGAAGCCAGGTGGCTGCCGCCGAGGTTAAAAAACTCTTAGAAGCTAAGTTCATTCGGTAATGCTACTTCCATGACTGGGTTGCCAACGTTGTCCTAGTAAAGAAGCCGAATGGAACTTGGCGCATGTGTGTGGACTACACCGACTTGAACAAGGCATGTCCAAAAGATAGTTATCCTCTCCTAAAGATTGATAGCCTGGTCGACTCTACAGCCGGCCATGCCTTGATGAGTTTTATGGACTCCTACTCAGGCTTCCACCAAATACCCCTATGGGAGAAGGTACAAGAAAAGACGGCTTTCGTCACTGATCAGGGGCTATTTTGTTACACTGTGATGCCGTTTGGTCTGAAGAATGCGCCTGCTACCTTCCAGAGATTGATTAATTATGTCTTCTTTAATCAAATTGGAAGGAATGTGGAAGCGTATATCAACGATATGATAGTCAAATCCAAACTTCAAACGGACCACCTGGCAGACCTCCGAGAAACATTCTCCACACTCAGGCGGCACTATGTCATGCTAAATCCTAAAAAATGTGTTTTCGGTGTTGAGTCTGGAAAGTTCCTCGGATTTCTGATTGACCAAAGAGGGATAGAGGCGAACCTTGAAAAAATACAAGCGGTTATAGACATGCAGTCGCCCCGCACTGTAAAGGAAGTTCAGAAATTAACAGGTTGTCTGGCAGCATTGGGGAGATTCCTCAGTCGGTCAGGCAACAAATGTCTCTATTTCTTCCAAGCAATAAAAAAGAAGGCTATGTTCGAATGGGGGCCGAATGCAGAGGCGGCTTTTCAAAAGTTGAAAAAACATTTGCACTCTTTGCCAAGGCTTGTCAGCCCTCTAGCCGAGGAAGTATTGTACATGTATCTGGCCGTCTCTGATCATGCGGTCAGTGTCGTTCTCCTTGCTGAAAGGGACGGCTGTCAAATCCCTGTTTACTTCATCAGCCATGTATTGAAGAATTCTGAGTTACGGTACCCCATGGTTGAAAATTTTGGCCTGGCTCTCTACATGGAAGTCAAGAAGCTAAAACCTTACTTCTTGGCACACTCGGTCGTGGTATACACTGATCAGCCTATCAAACGGCCCTTAACAACCATGGAGTCGTCCGGCCTGATGAGAAAATGGGCGATTGAAATCCAAAGCTTGGAAATCACATTTGAGCCAAGGAAAGCAGTGAAGGGTCAGGCACTTGCCGACTTCATTGTTGAAATGACCAGGCCGCTTGATCCTGGCAATTCAGACCAAGTCTGGAAGATCTATGTGGACGGGAGTTCCACAATAACCGACTGCGGTGCAGGCGTCATATGCCAGTCCCCTGTAGGGGACAAGTATGAGTATGCATTACGCTTCAAATTCCAAGCCTCAAACAATGAGGCCGAGTATGAAGCTCTACTAGCCGGCATTCGCATGTGCAAGGCGACCGGGGCAAAGAAAGTGAACGCATGTTCTGATCATAACTGATCGTAAGCCAGTATCATGGTAACTATGAAGCCACCCACACGGCTATGATCAAGTATCTGCAGGCGGTAAAAGAAGAGGCCGGGACACTTGAAGAATTTAATCTAAGTCAAGTGCCCAGGTCTGAGAATAACCAAGCGGATGCCCTCTCCAAATTGGCATCATCCGCCTCCTGCGATACACCAAGATCTGTCTTCTGGGAAATAATGGAAAAGAGAAGCATCAAGGAGGATCCTATTGGAGTCCTTGATCGCAGCTCCACCTGGATGGATCCCATCCGGGTATACTTAAAAGACGGCACCCTGTCGGATACCTACCCAGAAATGATTGCAATGAAAAAGCGTGCATCCAACTTTGAGATTCACCAAGGGGAACTCTTCAAAAAGGGCTATCTACAACCTCTCTTGAAATGTGTTACCCCAGAAAAGGGCCGAGAGGTCCTAGAAGACTTGCATTCTAGGTTCTGCGCCTCTCATATAGGCGGCAGGACGCTTGCAAGGAAAGCCAGGCGGCAAGGCTACTTCTGGCCTACCCTAGAAGCAGACGCCATGGAGATGGTTAAAAAATGTGACAAGTGCCAAAGGTTTGGCAAGCTCATCCATCGTCCGGCTACTGATCTGACGGCTATCCATAGTCCAGTACCATTCGCCAAATGGGGCATGGACATACTGGGTCCCTATACGCCTGCTAAAGGCGGACGGAGATATATACTGGTAGCAGTCGACTACTTCACCAAATGGGTAGAGGCCGAGGCAGTCAAAGGCATCAAGACCAAAGATGTCATCTCCTTCATTTGGAGAAATGTCATCACTCGGTATGGGGTTCCTATGTCAATGGTTTTTGACAATGGACCTCAATTTGAGACGCCTACTCTCACAAATTGGTTGGGAGACCAAGGAATCTCTCATTGCTTTTCATCAGTCGGCCGTCCTCAAGCAAACGGCTAGGTAGAGGCCTTCAACAAGTTGATCTCTGATGGCATAAAAAAGAAAATTGAAAAAGCAGGCGGCCTATGGGCTGACGAGCTACCGTATGTTCTGTGGGCCATCAGGACGACTGAAAAAGGGGCGACTGGTGAAACCCCGCTTCTCATGGTCTATGGGGCAGAGGTTGTGCTACCAATAGAGCATTATGAGCCAACTCTTCGAGTCATGCTTTATGACGAAGAGGCCAACTGGGAAGCCAAGCGCCTAGCATTGGATGAACTTCCAGAGCGCAGGGGCAATGCAGCCTTGCGTCACGAGACCTACCGTCTAAGAATGACGAGAGCCTATAACAGGCGGGTGCACAAGCGGCCCCTAAAATTAGGGGACTTTGTACTTAGAAAAATGGAAGCAGCCGGTAGGGCCAATGAGCAGGGGAAGCTGACCCCTAACTGGGATGGCCCCTACCGAATCTGTGAAGAAATTAGAGGCGGCACCTATCGTCTGGAAACACCAGACGACAGGCAGCTAGCCAAAACCTGGAACGTAGACAACTTGAAAAAGTACTACTTCTAAGATTTGTAAATTTTGTAATTATACTTACATCAATAAAGTTTGCAAGTTATGTTATTAAGTTTTTCCAAGTGTCCTTGGTAGAACAAACCGCCTACAAACAGTCGGCCTTTGAAGTCCCTTCTAAGGGACAACCGCCTGTTATCAGTCGGACTTTTCAAGACCCTTATATGGGGCAAGCGCCTGCTAACAACCGGCCTTCCAACTCTCCTTTACGGGATGAGACGCCTGTTAGCACGCAATCTTATCAGTCAAACTCGAAAGAGTAAAAACGCCAAGTCTAGATAACCTAGCAACACTTTGAGGCCATAGGCCGGATGATCAATCTAAGGCCCATAGCCGGATGATCCCCTAAAATTTAACAAATACGTCTGTCCCAAAATAAAGCAGGCGTCCGGCGACATCCATCCGGATGAAATTCGTCGCAGAGAGAATCTCCCATTTGGGTGGCACATTGCTCTATAAACTAAAAACAAACGGCCCCACCGAGTGTCCTCCTAGACATCTCGTAGTCGTTTTCTCTGAGACGAAGACGAATGTCCCGCCGAATTGAAAACACGCGGTAGACAGTTCAAAGTCCCAAGTCAGAAACCGACCCGATATTGCTTGGGACAATATAGTCGACTCAAGTTGAGTAAATAGCCAAGCAACACTTGGCGAATAAAGAAAAACATGCGGCCTACACCGCCTGCTTCTTCTACTCACTCAACTCAAATTTTCCAACTCTACAAGAAACCTACAAGGTAAGAAGAGCCGACTGTTTTTTGACAACCAGGCGGCATTCGGCCACTATTTCATAAAGAGTTAATTAGCTCGGTAACCGCATGTAAATCTACAAGCGGCCCCTGACTCCATTTACAAGGATCAGTATCGAGTTTTGCTCGGCAGTCGTCCTATTTTAATACAAGTGGGCCATTGAAACTTGTGCGAACAACAAAGACAAATATCCGCCTGTTCGTAACCAAATGGACGACTGGTCTTGGGTGAAACCAAGCGCCTGGTGTTTAGCCGACTAGACTCCTAGCTTGGGGAAATCACCATGGTGATAGATTGACTCAGAATTGGGTATCAAGAATTCCAAGTCAATCAAACACCTTTGAAAACCAGGCGCTAGTCGCTCTGGGGAAAGAACAGCCAGTACAAATAGTCGGTACGCTAAACATTCATGAAGAAAGGCAACAAACACGGCAAAAAATTCGTGAAAAACAAAAATTGAAGCATGCGACAAAATTCGAAGAAAACCGACCGAAATAGTCGGATATGTGATAAAATTAGTCGGCCATATGACTGACTAGAATATTAAAAATGTTGAATGTTGATACACCCCAACCCCTTGGTCGAGTAATGAAACATGCGGCACGCAGGCCGAAGAAAAGTTAACAAAAAACCTTAAAATCTAAGCAGGAGGTTGTACATCAACAGCCGCCTAGTCCTGGCCTTCGGACCTAGACCGGGACGGCTCCTTCTCAGCAATCACCCCCTCCTGCACCGGCTCCTCCTTAGCAGCCGCCTCCTCCTGGTCTGAATCCCCATCAGTGGAGTCGGACTCCTCACCCTCGGCGTCCTCATCGCCGCCTGCTCCCTCCATGATCTTCTTGTTGAATTCATCAGCGCAAACGGCAAATTGGCGATCCCACTTATCATAGCCGGTATCAGGGAAGATGGCAGCCCAGGTCATCTTCATGATGGCAACATTGTCCTCCATCATATCCTGAATAAGAGCCGCCTTCTCTCCCTCGGCCTTGTCGTTGAACTGCTGGGAGAGCTCCTCCTCCTTGCTAGCCAGGCGGCCCTTGAGCTTCTCGACCCTCTTGCGCAGGAGATCAGCCTCCTCCTTCGCATCCTTGAGCTTCGTCATCTCCTCATTAAGGTCGAAGACGGCCTTCTTAAGACTCAGGATCTTCTGTCTGGCCGCCTCTAGGTCCTTCTTGACCTGCACATTGGCTGACGCCTGAGAATACAGAATGTCAGTTGTCAAGACTTCATTCTGAGCTATTTGAAACATAACCTTATCTGAATCAAAGGCGCCCATGGCCTTCGCAGCTTTTACCTCTTTGTTTTTATCATTGATTGGCTTGCGGAGACCATACACTCTCAGCATGGACTGCAGTCGGCCAAACAAGAAACAGTCGTCAGTCCCAACAGGCGACCAAGTTCATAAGCAAAGAAAAAATTGCAAAAACAAAAATTTGCCAAGTATACCTCGGCGAGGAGGGCGAGGATGGCTTCGAGGTTAAGGGTGCCGACTCCCTTAACCGCCTCCCTCTCCTCAGCAGGGATTGCTCTCAGCATGGCCTTGGCCATCTGGACCAGGTCAGGCTCTTCATGGGTGCCTGCAAAATGACACTGGTTAGTTTGCATCACTAAAAACAAAAGACCGCCTGGTGTCAAACAGGCGACAGCAGTATGATTAAAACTTCAAGTATACCCTTGGCCGCCTCCTTCTCTTTTTGGATCCGGCTGCTACTAGGGGTAACAGGGATTTTAGCCCCACTTGGGGGAGTCCTTCCATGCTTCTCAGACCCGGGTCGCCTGGTATTACCAGGAGTCGACACGTCGCCTGCCGCCTGTTTCCTAATTGTAGGATCAGGTTGGGACGAGGAGGATGGTTTGGAAACGTAGCCCTACAAAAATGCAACATTCAAAACAATTAGCTTGAAATAGGCGGCAAGTACTTACAAAGCTAAGTTAAATTCACAAAGGCTCACCTTAGGTGCCTGTTGCGCAGGTGACTCTTCAGCCGTCCTCTTGCCAAGGATGGCTGCTCGGAGTTGGGCGGCTGCCTTCTTTGATGCCGAGATCTTTTGCATAGCTATATCTTCAAGAGAAGAACAAATCGGTTAGTAGGCAAGAAAAGTTCTAAGTTTAGTAAGACACTAAAAACAGACGGTCTGCTACCTCTCGGCATCTGTTCGCTCAGGCCACAGGCGGCCAAATACACCCCATCATATAGCCATTTGTACTTGGGGATATAGTATTTGGGAATGAACTCCCTTAAACCCGTTTCAGGGTGTGCCTGTATTACTACCTGGAACAGACCACTGTCTAGGATCTCCTCCTTCGCCTTTTTAGGAACAGGCGGTAGGTCAGAGGCGTCTGCTAGGAGGGGTGGATCTCTGTTCCAACTGTTGTATTTTTTATTTTGGATTTTATTGGGACTGGAGACTATGAGGAAGGTGTTGCGCCAGTCTTTCCATTTATTCTCCTTCCCCATAGTCATCATGAAGCCTTTATGGCTAGAAATTTGATACCAGCCGGTATCGCTTGCTTTTGGTCCGGCTGGGGTAATTCATGTGGGCAAACGCTTCAAAACTAGCGTCCACCCCATATATTTCACATGCGGCTATATAGCCGAGAATATTAAACCACAAATTTGGGGCCAACTACCATAGGCCAAGTTGGTAACCGTCCAAAATTTTCTCTACAGCCGGATGTAGAGGAAATCTCAAACCAGCCCTGATAGCCGCCTCGTAGCAGCCAAAGCAGTCGTCCCCGTAACTGGCCCCCTCTGGCCAGACGACTGTATCCTCAGCATCCGGCACATGAAGGATATAGCCTTGGCCCATGAAATGTTCATATACAAAATTCTCAAGCTTCTCAGCCATTGTCTTGGCTCTGCCCCTTGGAACATGGCAGTAGTAAAGAGTATGCGACTCCCTTCGCGAAGCAGCCGGCTCAGCCCAGCCGTCTCCCCTCTCCATAGCAACACTCTCTCTCGCTTCGCGAATCCGAGAGTGCCTCTATTCGGAGTCGGCCGAAAGCCGACTGGAAGTGCTCGTCTCCGAGTCACTAAAGCAAACAAGCGCACCCGCCGCCTGTTCTGATAGGTCAATGGTGAGGGGCGCATTCTCAACCCCCTTAAACTCTTCTAAAATTGAGTCGCTTGGGGTGCTAGGTGCACCGGGCGGTACGTCCGAAACCTCACTTAGAGGGACGTAATATGAAGAGCCGTCTGAGTTTGATACTCTCGCCGTTCTCTTGGTTCTGGCCATAGTGTCCTGCACAGACACAGAGACAGTCGGACTCTTAGTTCGCAAAGTGTGGTCCAGCAAGGGGCAAGCGGCACTCCTAGTGTGGTCCCCGGTGACCGGCTGATCACTAACCTAGGTCGTGCCGGGTGCTTTTGGGATACCATTTTCGAAAAATAATAGAAGAAAAGAAGAGTAAAGGGAACAGTCGATTACCTTTAAGAAAACTCTGAAAATTGTGCAGTTCTGGAAGGTTGAAAAACAAGCGGCCAGTAAAAACAGTCGGCAGTAAAAAGGGAGTCGGTCTATTGATAGTCGTCCAAGGAAATCGGTAGAATATCTTCTTAGGGCAGAGCAGGCGTCCTCTTCTTGATTGTCTGAACAATTCGGTAATCATTAGGAGTGATTTGGACATCCCCTATTTATAGGGGGGTGAATTCCAAGGGTCAGGGTAAAAAAAAAAAAAAAAAAAAAAAAAAAAAAAAAAAAAGGTAAAAAACCGTTAGTCAATCAGAAAGTGACATCTGTCACAAGCGCCACATGGCACGCCACGTCACCCCTGTGAGGGGCAAATGATTAGGGGATTTTTCCCCGCCACGTGGACCAATCATGCGTTGCCACGTGTCCTCCACGTGGACCAATCAGGGTCCGCCACGTGTCACCTCATAAGAGGTCCAAAGTGGACCTATAGGCCACGACATATGGCAGACAGAAAAGCCTGTCAATCAGTCCTAGGTTTTCCTGGAACCTAGTATTGGGCACAGTCTTCCAGACTATAAATAAGGTGTTTCCTTAGGGGGAAACACCTATTCAGAAATATTCAAACACATACAGAGAGCTTCATATCAACCCTGATTGACTCTCACACCTACTCTTACTCTCAAAGCAGAGAACTAGTCAGACACCTGACACCCCAAAACTGAGCAATTCACATTGCAGATCCTCTCTTGGACCCCAAGAGAGACTTTACTTTCCGCACTTAAACTCCTCAAACACGTTCTAACTTGATCGTCGGAGGCGGAGCTCCCATCAACAGGAGTCTCCGTTATTTTGCAGGTACAGGCATCCAGAGGTCAGTCTTGGATTTGTAACTCTCCCGCAGGACATCAAAAAACCCCGAAACAATATACAATCAAAATAAATTAACAAGTTTGATCTTAATAGATTCCCCCTATGATAAATTTTTCAAATATAAACTTTAAAAAAATTTACTTATACATAGCCAAAGTTTCTAATGGTCAAAGATGTTCATAAGAGATCGCGTAAATGGAAAGCGAGTCGAACTTTCAAGAACAGAGGGATTATGTATTATTAAGAACCCATGATTTATTCCATGTACATATTGACAACAATTTTAGTGTTAAGTTAAATGTTTCAAAGTGAGGGAACATGTTTCCTAACTTCATACATTGCTATCATTGTTATTAATTAAAGAAGAAAAAGTTCTTTTAATTTTTTTTAATTTTTATGTTTGGTTAAATTTAGGTTTTTTTTTTCCAATAAAGTTGGTATCAGAGCCGTAGGATCTTATACGCCTTAAGAAAATTATGAGTGTTTTATCTTCATCTTTGACCCAATAGCATCAACTAATTTTTTAAAAATTCCTATTTCTATTCCCATTTCAATTTTAAAAAGGAGAGAAATAACATTCATGGACTATCATAATGAAATTTATACTTTTTTTTTTGAGAAAAAAATGAAATAAACTTGAAAGCCTTTAGCTCCTAGAAAGCACTGGAGAATGATTAAAAAAATTTACCACACATAAATTTTCCTATTTATGTTGCGACTTCAACATTTTTCTAATGGTCACTTCAGCAACCCTCCATCAACTTTGGGGGAGATGAAAGTAGTATTGCTCTTAAATGCACCACTTTAATTAGCACATTTTTCACACAACTTTAATCATCAATATTTTTAATTAAATATTAATAAAAAGTTAATTCTAAAAGTTAATATTGTAATTAATCCAACAACATATTACATAATTATTACTCCGTAATTATATATTAGTAAAAGAAAAAAGTAAAGTTTATATATGATTATTGTACAAAATGCAAGTGATGCATTTATATTATACAGAGGGAGTAATAGAAGATTAGATTCACTTTTGAAACGGATAAAAAAAATCACAAGTAGAAGACGTTGGTGAGAATGATAAAAAATATGGTACTAAGAGTTATATTTTTTTTATTTTTTTTTAGAAGATATATATATTTATCTCATTTAATAAAATAGTTCAAATAGGTTCAAAAAATACAGGTAAGAAAAGACACCAAGTTTTTACACACAACTTTAGATCATTTCAAATAAGTTTAGGCAATAATATAAGAGAAAATCCAAGTTTAATACATTGTTGTTTATCAAATGACAGTTATGTAAATAACTTGCCTTGGTAATGTAATGTAAGAATAAAATAATCTGTTTTTTAATTTAGTGTCCACCTGGCATTTAACCTGAGTTACTTCTTTACCTTACCAAAGTTTGGTCAGTTTGTTAGCATGAAGCAACTCCGTTTATTGTCATTCTCTTCCTCCATTAATGAAGCTTTATCATCCTCCATTGTTGAACTTCCTCCTTTTAAAACACCCTACCCTATTGGGGTTAACCATTCCCCTTATTTCCACAATTTTTCTTAGGGTTTTCTATAAAATCGGCGGCGAAGCCACCGGAATTCCTCCATCGGAAAACCGTATTGTTGAACTCTGGAATTCGTCCATTGTTAAATTGCGTCAATATTGAACTCCAAAGTTCCTCTGTTGTTGTTATTGAAGAACTAAGCCTGAGATTTCATAGGTTTTGAAGGATTTCCAGAATTTGATTTTTGGGAAATTGTTGGATACTTGAATTTTTTTTGGAGGTGGGTTTTGTGGGGAAGGTCTAAAGCTCTACCACAGTAATGGAGGATGGATTGCAATAAATGGTGAATACTCTTGAGGAAGAAGCAGTAGGCAGGAGAAAGGTTAGAGTAACGGCGTCCAAAAAACGTCAATTGCATCATTTAACTCAAGTTCCATGGTTAACTCAAGTAGACAATGAATTACATAAATATCCTTCGAATATACATGAGATTACATATTTACCCCTTGATAAACATTATTTTTATGTTTATCAAGGAGATTAACTGGGCACAGCTCATAATATAAGTTGTCAGACAAAATAATACTACCTAAATAATTTCATACAAACAATAAAGTTTAGATTAGTTCAAATAATATAAGTTCATACAAAATAGTACAACATAATTTTAGATAAGTACAGATAACAAAATTTCAGACAAAATCAGATGAGCCAAAGCCTAAATTTAAGAAAAACGGAGTACAACTAATAAAAATGGAGAAATTTTATCAAAGAAAGCGTTGGATTGAAATAACAAAAGCAAGCTTGCTCATAGACTAGACCTTTTCCTCCAATCAACAAAATCATAAAACTAGTTCCCAATATAGAAGCATCACTTAATTACAACCGAAGTAGTACATATAAGTAATGAAGTCTATTGACAAACAACTCATGTTCTCGAACAAATTCGTTCTCAGTTTGTATCGGGTTTAGCCCTTTGAAAAAAGATGTATAATATGGTTCATTTAAGCATAGCACACTTGTTTATTCCTGAGCCATAATGCAATCAATTGCTTGCTTGCAAATGCCGGTCATGGTCGCCTCAGGGCCATATACCTACACGAATAGATCGTTAAGGAAGAGAAAAAGTTTAGAATGTCGAATCACGCTTTTTATTTAGCATTACTGGTCTACAAATTCCTAAGTCTTCCAAAACAAAAATGAAACTCATATTCATTGCCTTTGCAATATAGAGGAGTTTAATTTCACATCTCAAGACTGAAAAACACTGTAAGCTTTAGATATGAATAGCTTACCTCGATAGGGACCCCAAGCTCCTCACCAAGTGCACGCATTTTTTTAAGACCTGTTTGATAGTTTGGACCTCCTCTTCTAACAAAAAGATTCATTCTTGCTGCCTTAAGTTTGGATTCCTGTCAGATAGTTCCCGGAAAAGAAGGGACAGAGGGTAAGAATTATTGAACAAAGGCATATAGTGCTCCGATTTCGGGATATGAGATTTGGGATTACCTTTTCTCTCAAGGCTCTAATGATTCCGTTAAATGTGGCAGCAACATCAGTAAAGTTAGCAATACCCCCTCCTATCAATAGAGCCCTTTTACGACCATCGGGGTTTGCTGTGGCACACTGCAGCATAGAGATTGTTCTTATTTATTTGACAGAACACCAACTAAGAGAAAATGATACAGGAAGTATTTGACTAGCATGAAAGCAAATTATAAGGTTCAAATAAATGAGACTCTTACATCAATTACTACTCGAGCATAGTTTAGGACCTCCTCTTCATTTGGAGCACCACTGTACTCGGCATAATTACCAAGTTCTGATGCATAACCTAAGTCTCCAACCTGGTAAAGATTAAAGGCATAAACATAATCTCCAAGCTCTAGATTAGTTGAAACAACTAGACATATACAAAAGTACGTACAAAACAATGACAACAATAGATGCAGAGATAATTTCAGTTATGAACTCACGGTGTCAGCATATATAACACTTGCACCACCTCCAGCAACCATAGTCCAAATGCGTCCTTTTGGGTTCAAAATGGTGAATTTCAATGATGCACTTGTCTGCAAGGTAAAGGAAGCATTGTATACTTAACATTGATACTTCAGTTCTAAAATAAGGCAGCAAAAAGAAATCATGTCGGAAAAAGGGGACATGTAATCCTTTAGAGTCCCCAAATATAAGACCAATTCTGATGGTAACATTGGCAACAAACCACCATATGGCTTGTGGTATGTACTTCCTAACCTTTCGTTAATTAACCTAATTTTAGCGGTAAATGAATGAAATAAGGAAGTACTGGGCAAAGAAAGTATTATCACAGACATTCCAAAAGACAGTATTCTAGCAGTAAAATGTAGATAAAAAAATTATGGCACATACCTTCTCATCCAAAGAATGGATATAATCTTCAGTAGAGCTTAAGACTCGGCCAAAAGGTAATGGGAACTCTATGTCGCCCCACCTACAAGTTGGAAGAAAGTAAGCAAATGATAAATTGTTTCTTAAGATAAAATCCAGGATTTCTTAATTGTACATTATGAAAACTTAGCCTACTTTTTAAAATTCTTGAAAGCAGCAGTATCATCAAGTTCTCCCCTCATGTCCAATGGTAAAGGTTCCCCATTAACCAATGTAAAGGGATTCATCTCCAGGAAACTAAAGTCCAGATCTGTAAGTCAAATAATTGAATAAAAATAAGGATAAAAATGATAATTAAAAAAGTCCCAT
Organism: Chenopodium quinoa; assembly: GCF_001683475.1. Classification (NCBI taxonomy): domain Eukaryota; kingdom Viridiplantae; phylum Streptophyta; class Magnoliopsida; order Caryophyllales; family Amaranthaceae; genus Chenopodium; species Chenopodium quinoa. The sequence goes on from NW_018745684.1 coordinate 9,057,105, forward strand.
AATATCAATATCCAACAATAGTAAAAATTGTAGCAAATGATAGAGCACAAAATATATAAAAATTCAAAAATAATGAAATAACATTTAATTATTTGTGTAGAAGTCCTCAGCAAAGACAAACATGAATGCATATCATACCTTGGAAAACTTCAAAGACACCCTTGATGAAATCGCTAATTTTTCCTCGTGTCTGTAAGAAAAAAAGAAAATAAGCGCCAAAATAAGGTAAATTTGTAAATCATCACATGAAAAACAGTGTAGCAAAATATAAAAGCTTAAAAAGACTTAAAAGGCACAACTCAGTCTTTGTTATGTAGCTCACTAGAAATATTGAGTATTGACAAAATTGTATCAAAAACATGATTGCACAGATTGCATAAAATAAAAAATCAATTTCAATACATAAAATAAAGTCTTTCCAGCATGAAAAGTGGCCAAAATCTTGATGTGAAGGGATGGGACCTACCTCCAAAGGAAGTGTAGCAATCAGTGGAGCACAAGTCTCACTAGTCAAGGGTTTCTCTGTTGGCAAAAAGATGGTCTTAACCTGCACATTTCAAGCACCATATTTTTACATGAGATGCTTACTAGAGGATACTGTGATTGATTAAGGAACCCAAGTTTAGCTTAAGTTGTGGTGTACCTTGTCCCAGTTCTCTTCAATTTCAATACCACCACACTCAGAGAAGCTTACAGTGCAACCGAGCCTTTCAGATACTATGGAGAGATAAAACTCCTGCTCGTGAGGGATAAATGGTTCAACGATAAATGTGGTAACAGGTGCCTTGCAACCCCCAACCTCAACCTGAAAGTAATCGCTGACCGTGTTACAGGAAAATACCTTACATTTGAAGCAATAATGAGCGTGTACAAAAGTAGCAGCTACCTCTTTCCCAATTCGTTCTTTCACAAACTCAGCAACTTGAGCCAAATCCAAATTCAAAGCCACGAGACCACTCTTACCACGCTTACCAAAAAGCATATCTGGTTTCACAACCAATCTTGAAGATGAAAGCCATGTCTCGTCATTCACTAGTTGAGTGAAGTCTGTGGATCCTGTTACCTGGATAATCACAAACCAATTAACACTGATGCATCAAAGTAAACCTTAAGTGTTTGACTGTTTTCCTAGAGAAGTAGAGATCATTTCATCTCTACAATTCTTCATAAAAAACCTTATACCAGTAAGATTAGAGTACAAGTTCACAAATAATTGAAAATTCGAACCCATCAGTTGCCAATTTCAAGCTCATAAGTCAACATCAATTCAATGCTTCTCACAAAGATCCGAGGCGATAAACTAAAAAGAGTGACAATTACAGAATTATAACACATCTAATACAATCAAATCCACAAGTTACACAAATTGAAGAATATTAAAATGTCAAAAATTCCTGAGCTTTCCTCCACCAAACAAGCACCACATTGAAAATTGTCAATAAACTCTAACCAAATCAAATCATGCATAGATTCATAATTCTGATCAAACCCTAATCCAAATTGAAACTAACAATCTTCCACAAAATTCAAGCAAAAAACAACAGATCAAATCAAATGAGTCAAAACAAAACCACCCCATAAAACAAAACAATCACAAGAACACATTACTCTTTTTTTTTTTATGACAGGCACATTAATCTACCCACATAAACAAATCATCAAAAGGGTATCAAAGATTTAATCTTTAATCAAAATTTAACACAAAAATAAAAAGATTGGATTGAAAATGAGAAAGAAATATACTTGAGCAGAGCAAATGGGTAAATCTATGCCAGCAATTCGTTTGAGATGTTGCTTAAGAAGTCTCTTGGAATCATACTCTCTGATCTTCTTTCTTGCCATCTTCAAATCACAAATACAGGAAGATGGAGAGAGAAAGAGAGGTAGATGGGAGTTGTGGGTGAAGATTGAGCGGGCGGAAGTTGTTAGGTGCAGTGCTTTATTATATTCAAAGTTTACTCAATATATTTGCGAGTAAGCAAGGTAGATGAGCTAAGCTGTCTGTATAAAATAAGATTTGGTTAGTTGGGTCATCATTCTCATCCGTCTACGATCCATGTATCACGATCCATCTGCATCTCATTTATGTTGACAAACCATAGACCTGTTCTCTTTACCCTGTTTCGAAATATAATTCATTGTATTGGTGTTTGATATGAGGGGGTATGGATAGAGATAAAAGTATGAATTGAACATAGAGAATTGACGAGTGAGATAAAATAATATGTATATCCTCCTTTTGATTACTTATTCTCCTATTTTTAAATGAGATATGTAGCAAAGTTATCAATATACCTTTATTAATTCTTTTTTATTCTCCTTTCCTTACTTTTCATTAAGGGCATATAAGTATTTTCATTTCCCAATCCTTATCCCTCCTCTAATCTCACCCCCTAAACTAACATTACACTTGTGTTATCGACATCTCATTATTCCTATCCCTATATCCATCCTTTTCTTTTTATTCCAAACACTTACTTTAAATGTTAGATTAACTAAAAATATTTAGATACCATATAAAAAAAATTCTTAATTAATTGAGGTTATTGGAAAATAAAAAGAAGATTTACGGCTTGTTTGGATGGAGAGAAATGGAGGGACTAGAAAGGGAGGGAAAGGAAGGGATGAGTTTTCCTCCATTTGGATAGCAAAAATGGGAGGTGAAGGAATTGGGAGGAAGAGAAATGGAAGGAAATTATTTCCTTCCACAATTAAGAAACAAATCTTTCCAAATCAGAGAAGATTTGGAAGGAATCTGAACCAATCTCTCCAGCACTACTGTTTGTAGCCTCCACCATAGTCCACAGTCCACAGGCCACGCCATCTTCGCCGCCATGTTCATTGCATCAATTGCCGCCATATACAAACTTTTCTTCTTCTGAACCAATCTTTCCAAATTTTGTTTTCTGAAATTGATTTCAAAGCATAACAATTTCAAATGTTGAGATACAAAATTTCTGGTTTTGATTTACAAAAATTGATTTTTCATGAAATTTGGTTTTTATTTTCATGAATCAAGTTTCAGAAAATTGAGTTATGGTTCTTCAAAAATCGATTTTTTGGAAAATAAAAGGATTTTTAATATACAAAAATCAATTTTGTTTTGATTTTCGAAAATCAATTTTCAGAAATTTTGGTTTCAATTTTCAAAAATCAGTTTTCTGAAAAAATTCGTTGGAAAATCGGGTAAATGATTTCTAGAATTTTTTATTTCGGAAAATTTATTTGTAAGAATTTATATTTCCAGAATTTTATATTTTGAAATTTTGATATGTGAATTATTGATTTTGAAAAATAGAATGGGAAAAATTCACAAGAACAAGCAAATTCCCTCACTCTCTCTTCTTTTATTTTCTCTGTTATCCAAATGAGGGATTTTGTTACCTTCACCCCCCCTCCCCCTCCTCCATCTTCCTTCCCCTCCCTTTCCTTCCAAAAATTCTATCCAAACACAGTGTTAGGGTTGGTTAGATAGGGAGTTGACGGACTTTGGTCATTAAATGCATTTGGTACATTTTTTGCAGTGATATGGTCAAATTTATAAGTTGAGGCTTGGTATCTATAACTAATACAGTAATACCGAGTAATTCGCACTAAAAATAGTCATTGACATCATCTATTCATCTTTATCTGTTTTGTTTCTTTCATTTTGTTTGTTTTGTATCTATTTGGGGCCTTGCCCCTCTTCTCACCCAAAAAAAAATTTATCGGGACAACAACTTATCTTTGATTCTTCTTTTTCTAACTTAATGAATTTATACTCTATTTAAATCTTTTAAAATAAACTTATATATATATATATATATATATATGGATTTGTTTAGAATAAGAAATGAGAAAGCTAATAATATCCTAACACATATCATTGCCAAAATATGAAAAAGTTAAGAATAAAAAGATGAGCGAATTTGAATTTTAAACCAAGATGATATGATTAGTGGTTTTCTCATTTTCTTATTTCTCATTCTAGATGTCAAAAGCACACTCGACTCGACCCAACCCGATCCAAAACCGACCCGAAAAATATCCGATTTAGATTTGAACTCGCATGGACATAATAATTTAATATGACTCAACCTTTAAAATTTGGGATTTGTTAAACATCGCCCACAAATTACTATATAAAGCCCACAAAATACACTTGGTTTGACAATATTGCCCTTGACCTAAAAAAAAAAAACACTCACACTCTCATCACTCACACTCTCATCGCTCATCTTCTTTCAACCTCTCTAAAAAAAAATTTCAAACAACGGCAATGTCGAGGCGGCAAGGCAAGGAATTGGCGGCGGCGGCGGAGGGAAGGAGGTCCCAAGGAGGCAAGGTACAATTTGTAAAAAAAAAAAAGGAAAAAACGCCGTGACGGAGGTGGGGCGCCCTGGCTGGACGCCCAGCCAGCGGTGGTGGCGCCAGCTGCAGACGCCGCCACCAGTAGGCTGGCGCCTGGGCTGGACGCCATAGCCACGGTTGTGGCGTTTATTCAAGGCGCCGCAGCCGTGGCTGTGGCGTCCAGCCCAGGCGCCAGCCCACTGGTGGCGGCGTCTGCAGCTGGCGCCACCACCGCTGGCTGGGCGTCCAGCCAAGGCCCCCCCCTTTTTTTTCTTTTTTTTTATATATTTGTTTTAAAATATTGTTTTTTTTTTTTTTTTGTGTAATATCTTTTTGAATTGTTTTTATATTTTGTTGTTTATTTTTATAAATTTTTTCAATTTTGTTGTATTTATCTATGTTTATATTTTGTTTACAATTATTTGTTTGTTTTTTTTGTACATTTTTATTTTTATTCTCTATTTTGATTTGTTTTTAAATTTTTTTTGTGACTTTGATATTGTTTTTGGTTAGTTAATTTATTTTAAATTTTATTATTGATATTGTTTTTGGTTAGTTAATTTATTTTAATTGGGAATGAATTATTTATGTTTATATATATTCTTCTGTGTTGGTTTTATTTCCTTTCTAAGTGTATTTTTTATTCTATTATTTTTATTTAAGTGTTTTGTTAATTTCTTTATTATGTTAATTTGTTAGTATGTTTTTAGTTTATTTGATTTGGGTAGTGGTAGCTATTTTTCGTATAAATTTTTGTATGTTTATATATTTTAAAATTTTGTGTAGAATTCACTGGGTCGTCATGGTGCGGGGAAGAATGTAGAGCTTCTTAGTAGAAGCTATTCAGTGGAGAGGTCGGGGCATAGACATGTCAGATCCCGTGGTATTTCGGCCTCAGCTCGTAGAGAACGGATCCACCGTCGGGATGAGGATGACGATGACGATGATGATGCTGAGGAGGGTGACCAGGAGGAGGAGCAGGAGGAGGGCGCAGATGAGGATGAGGATGTGGACGATGGCAGTGGATATACGAGTACTTTCCTGCATTGCGATCACATCGTGACCCGGTTCCTATTGATGAGGGGATGCCGCGTGCTTGTGCGTGGAGTCCGCGCTCGGAGAAGAAGTCCGTTGACCGCCTCTGATCGATACGGTTATTGCTGGACAGGCTGTCCCCCTTAGAGGTAACGTTTATAAATTGTTTCTACATTTTATTATTTGCACATATTATATTCATGTTATTAAATTTTAAAACTATGTGCAGGTGAACTGGATGCCTTTCGGCCCGAACCCTAGTGTTAGGGTACCCAGGACCCTGTACACGGGACTCATTCAGTATCGTGAGATCGTCGAGGCGTACATGCCCCAGCGTTGTCTTCGCCAGCTTGGATTTGTCCAAGTTGTCCCTCCTCCCCCGGCATGCCCGATGAAGGCGGTCCGACCTGCATCGTCGAGGGACTACGTCGTGCAATGGCCGGATATCATGACCGGGACGTGGGACCAGTTTCCGATGGTGGCCCGCTTATGGACTGCGGAGTTGCAGCGGCCGCCCTCTGGGGTTCCTCCCATGTGTGACCATTACTACATGGAATGGTTCAACCGGTATTCGCACCCGAGGTTGATCGCAGATCTCGACCACAGCGATGATGATTATGTGCCACCGCCTACTGCCATGGAAGCGGTATGTCTCATATTATATTTATCGTTGTCTTTTAATTAAGTTTTATATGTTGTTATTGTATTTCATCTTTTGTTTTTTGTTGTATGCAGTGGATGGGAAAGATAATGCAGGACGTACAGAAACTCTCTCTTGAGAAGGACAGCATGAGTGCAACAGGGAGAGCTGTTGTTGATAGTCTGGAACAGACCCTTGCGCAGTGGGAGTCGTCGTCGAGGAGGGATTACTGATGGTTTTGTCATTTTATTTATAGAGCACTTTAAATATTATCGTTTTAATTTATTAAATTGGGCATTATGTTGTAAGTTTGTAACATTTTAGATTGTTCTTTTAGCTTCCAACTTAAACATATTATCATTGCTGTTTTCAAATTTTGATATAACCGTTCGTGGATCCGCGCAACTTACCCATGCAACATATAGAATGCAGTAAGCAATACAATATAAAAGATTAATGTTCTCATTAAAAGAGCAACGTACAAATAAGATTACATAGGAAGAATGTAAACATGAAAAACTAAAATGCAGCTAGGGTGTTCCATTCGTGGATCCGGTCATGATATAGCGCATCCCAACCCTCTACGCTCGCTGTGCGAATGTTGTACCACCGAGGTATAATCGGTGACACTGGAAAATCGGATGACATGTCTAGTCGGATGAAATGTCTGTATGACGACCCAAAAAACGCAATAGCTAGCTCTCTGACCGGTGTGGTGACAGTCTCACGCGACCGCCAAGGGAGAACCGTGGTACAAGGATAATAAGCTTGACTATGCACTCCCAGGCCGAAATGCATGACTGCGCATTTGTAAATGTTTGCAACGGCAAACAGATCTAGGGGCGCGTCAAAATAATGATTTTGGCCGCAAGGTCCACCTCCCCACCGGATACGCCGCAGAGCGCCATCCAAGTCATCCTGGTACACATGACGATAAACATTTCGGTTAGAGGCAATTTCGTTGTACATCAACTGACGCACCAAACCGTAGTTGTCTTCGCCCATTTGAAAAACATCAGCCACGACCCGGAATCCGCAGTTACCATCTCCGACTACATCATTCCACCCTTCCAAGTACGGCATGATGATCACGGTCGGCCGTTTGAGTGTCTGCATGCTCACCAATAACAAGCGTCCTCCAGAATGAATGGACCTGATCAACATGTAACGACGCCCTTTCTTCTGTAATAACGCGGTGAATGGTGCATGCGCAAGGTAATCCATGAGTTACTGAAATAGCACACCCACACCGAGCATACACTTCGTCAGCCAAGTCCCTCATCCTGTTCAGCTTAGTGAGAATCAACCCCAAGCAGTAGTGCAACACACGACCATGGAGAATCTTAAATATAAAATGGCTATACATCGTACCATGTCGTCGTCTGGAGTCCTCTAGAGAGTTCCTGATGCCGTTCTTCTGAGTTTCAATTGACTTGTTAAGTCTATCGAACAGTGTATCCAAAGCAGCGGTCGATGAATCAATCCAGTCCTTGGTAGCTCTATGAGCGCTCTCAACTCTATATGTTGTAGTGTTCCCGAAATGAAGTACCTGGTTTGTCCAATATTTGACAAACTTTTCCCTGTGAGGGACCCATTGCTGCATTACATAGTCCACCAGTGCCGGACACCACTGGTACGAATCCCTGAAGTTAGCCAATGCTCGCTCATACGCTTCCTCTGTGGTAGCCTGTAGGATCTTCCGCCACTTACCATTCACCAATCTCTCTGCCATTTCCAAATTCTTGTTGAAAAGGTTGTAGGCTTTCACTTTCACGCAGTTGTTGATGTGCCATGTGCACAATAAGTGGTTCGATTCTGGAAACAGCTCTGCTATGGGGGCAAAGAGACCTCCCTCACAGTCGCTGACGATGGTTGCTGGATGAACATTAGGCCCGATGTAGTTTCTCAGCTTCTCCAACACCCAATAATAACTTGGAGCCGTCTCATCCTTGATGATTGCATGACCAATCAGAAAGTTCTGGTTCGTTGGAGTCATCCCCATGATCTCAACCAGTGGGAACTTGTACTTGTTTGTCTTGTACGTTGAGTCGATCAAAATCACAAATGGCCAAGACTTGATCATATCAACACAATCATGATGCACAAGGAAAAGATGAGTCACCTCCGCTGTATCTTCATCAGAATCAAACCAGAACAGGTAACCACGTGATTATGCCTGGTGTAGCAGCTGCTGTATAGGGTTCCTTCCCTCTGACCGTTCAAACCTGAGTTGCTGTCTGACGTTGTAGATGTGTCTTCGGTTTGGATGGTCTTCTGGAAATTTCTCTAACACAGATGCTAATATTTTAGCAGGCTTGACTTGAGCATCACTCATTTCTTTCACAACTACTTTCGCAGCAGGACTTAAGCCGCTCAGCTGTCGATGACCCTCTTCATATACTATCATCTCATGGTTGTGATACCCCCATTTAGAGTAACCAATCACTTCCCAACCGTCACGACTCCGTAGTTGTCGAACCTTTACTCTGAACTCACACCCACAACCTTTCCGCTTTGTATCAAACCGAGTGGCTGTACGAAAATCTCTGTCTTCTCTTTTGCGATAACGGTCACATCTCAAAATGCGATCCATTCTACCATCCCGTTGAGATTTATGAGTTACTACTACCAAGCAAAATCCAGCTGCAATTGCAACCTGTTTTGCCAATCAATCGCCTGTTGAGCTTCTTCGAATGGACCATCATGTCCAAATATCCCACTGTAATCATTTCCGTCTCTACCATAATCCTGCATCCATTATATATTACAATAAATACATTTAACGGATAATACATTTAATTTCTATATTTACGCAGAATTAACACAAAAAAAGCATAATTATGTATAATCAAACTTAATTTTTATAAAAACCCAATTCGAATTTTCAAACTAAATTTAAAAATATACCATTTCGAATTTTCAAACTTAATTTTAAAAAAACCTATTTCGAATTTTCAAAATTAATTTTAAAAAAACCCATTTCGAATTTTTTTAAAAAATCATTTTCGATTTTTTTTTAAAAAAAAAATAAATAAAAAACAACAACAAAATCAAAAAAGAAAAAAAAAAATTAATTTATAAGGGTGGCGTCTGCCAGGGCTGCCACAACCACTGGACTGGCGCCTGGCAGGGCCGCCTCAACCAGTAGAGTGGCGTCTGGCCAGGACGCCAGTCTGGTGGTCTGGGCGTCTGGGCTGGACGCCACTCTGGTGGTCTGGGCGTCTGGGCTGGACGCCACTCTGGTGGTTCTGGCGTCTGGCTTGGACGTCCAGGCTACGGTTTGGGCGTCCATCCTAGGCGCCAGAGCCACTCCGACGGTAAACCGTGAATTTTAACGGTGACTTACCTCGTCTTCCGTCGACGACGACGTACCTCCGGCGTCCCCCACATCTCCGGCCTGCCCTCCGGTCTCCCCCGGCGAGCCAGTACGACTCCACATTTTTTAAACCGAGATTATTTCAATTTTAGAAAATGGGCATAATGGTCACACCAAGTCATATTTGTGGGCTTTATATGGTAATTTGCGGGCGATGTTTAGCGATTCACTAAAATTTAACCCGACCCGATCATCTAAATTGTCACCTCTACTTGCAAGTAGGGGGGAAATTAGGGATCCCATTGGGTTGGAAGGAGGGTCTCCAACCAGTAGGCCAAATACACTTCATACATGTTTATTACAGTAACAACACTTTCCCAAATATTTGCATTTGATTTTGCTTATTCAATACAAAGTATTTCGTATACATACACAATATTTTCCAAAAGGTCTTAATGAGTAACCCCCATATAAAGAAAGCTTCATTCTCCTCAATTTTAAAGTGCAAGCTCCAACATACAATAATTTTACGAAATAGAGGTACGTAAACGTGACCATCCAATGATCCAAATGTTAAGAAAAACACACTTGTTGTAAAGAAATCTAACTTTTACACTACTTATTCATCAACTAACAAGTAAGCCCAAAAGCAAATCAACTACAAATAGCACACACAAGTCAATAAAGACAACCAACATATCTAATTCTTTCCATGTGGGGGAATGTTTCTACTTTACATATTGAAAGACTATATAATATATCACCAAAGACTCAAAGCGAAACAATTCAATCAAAAAACATACTCGTACGAAGTGTAATGCAAGTAAATGACCAAGTAACCCTTGAAAAACGATAAGTGGCCAAGAGCCCTGAATAGATGAAAGGACAAAACAGTGAAACATGTTAAGTTGAACATTTGTCGGCTGTCTTGTCGCCAACCTCAACTCAACTAACTTTGCTTCTTCTTCCTCCTTTGAATTTTAGAGAGAGAGAAATCCATCTGAATTTTAGAGAGAGAAGAGAAGAAAGAGAGATGTCAATGGGTGTGGGAGAAACACAGAAATATGGTGATCCATCATATTGGGATAAAAGATACAAACAAGATAAAACCCCTTTTGATTGGTACCAAAATTACTCTTCTTTAGTTCCTCTTTTTCATCTTTACCTTTCTCCTCCTCATCGCCGTGTTCTTGTCGTCGGTTGCGGTAACTCTTGTATGTTGTTTTATCTCATTCATTCATTTTTTATTTCAGTAATTGTATAATTGTTATTGTTGTTGTTATTTGATCTATTTTGTGTAATTTTGATGAATTTTGTTGGGTTAATGTTGTTTGGTATGATATAAGAATTGTGATGATGGTGGGTTTATTGAATTTTGTTTTGAAAGTGTTTGAATTGGGTGTATCCCATTTCAATTTTTGTTGTTTTTTTTTTGGATGATCACTTAATTATGTAGATTTTTGGATACTCTAACCGTTTCGATTTGGTTTTTCCAATTGAAAATCTTGGCACTATGCATAAGATAAGAGAATTTTTAAATGATTCTTTATATTAAACATAACAAAGTCATGTTGGGTCATACTTAATTCGTCGCAATGATTAGTTTACTACTCCCTCTAGCGATACTTGCTAGATTTTGAGTAGCCTTACACGAAATACAAATACTACAATAATTAAAATTAAAAGTACAAACACATAAACTGAAATTAAGCTTCTTGTTTGGATGGCCGGAGAGATTCATTGATATAGCACCTTTCCTCTTCATACCTGCATGAAAATTGGATTTTATGATAGGCTAGGCATGGTTAGGGTGCAAACTCTTGCTTCGTTTCCGAATCCTTTCTCTGATTCTCCTCTTTTGAAGACTGAAAATATTGTCTATGGCTTCTAAAGAGCCTTTCCTCGACGACTTACTCTTGAACTCTAGTAGAGGTTGAACGGTGTCTTTCCTAGGAATGGGCAGACTGGTGTTCTTCTCTTTGGGACCCTGCACTTGTTACTCATCCTTGATATAGCTAGATTCTTGCGGCGGGTGATATGATTTGTTCCAACATCAACAAAGGCACTTTCAATTTCATTCACGAATGATGACTGTTTTTGATTGGTGTAATCATCCTTAATAACACTCGAAGATGGAATCGAGTGAGAGACCATTGCTTCCCTCGAACTATGGTCGTGGGGGGTCTCCATCATGATGTGATATTTCGGGGTGAAGTTACGCACCTTCAACAAAGACATAGAATGTGGTTGATAGAGCCACAACTCTTTCCCCTACCTCAATTTATGTAAATCTGGCGATTCTCAAATTAGGAGATGGCTTTTTTTCGGTTGACAAAAGCCACCTTAACCTCACGAGAGGCAAAAACTCGAACAATTCAAACCTTTCAAAGTATCCACCTTCATGGGGACTTCACTATCCTTCTTTTAAGAGTCCTGACTGCCATTAAGCACTTCATTGGTAGCTTCCAGCTTAGCAATAAAAGTCTCCACCTCATTCTTCTCCACCTTGGACCCTTCAAGTTTAGTGCCAGAATCTATTCCTCTTTCATTAACTGAGCTTATTTGATCTTCACCATATTGAAGATGCATATTCTCCTCAATCTTTTCCTCATTATCATCCTGTTTCCTAAACACAACTTACCTTAGAATGGTCATTTCCTTCCCAATTTCCTTATTATTAAGTTCAATCTCTTTTGCTGATTTAAAATCATCATATGCCTTCTCCAATGCTCCCAACTTCTCCTATGCTACTCCTCTTCTAAACAACGCCTTTACATTTCTCTTATTAGACTCCAAAATCAAAGAACATGAAGTAATGGCATCACTAAATTTGTTGAGCTTAATTGCACTAACCGTAATATTCAAATGAAGGCTAAACGCTAGTTCTTTCAACTTAAGGCTAACCTCACACATACGAGAATCATCACTAATGGCACACATTATAACACACAAGCATTTGATACCCTTATTGTACATCACAAAAGCAATACTAAATTCTTTCAATTTGAACAAGGCATATGCTTCATCCACACAAGCATTTGATAGCCTCCTCTCGACTACTGGTTTTCTCAAGCATTTCCTCTAACATCAAAGTCATCCTCCCCCAAATGGTCTAAGTGATGTAGCAAGATAGGTCCTAAACTTGAATTTTTCACCATCCCTTAAAAATACCTAGACAGCTATACCCAAAAAAAAAAAAAAACTACTAAGCTAAAACCAAATTAGCAAACAAGTAACATCCCAAGAAGCTAGGAAGATGCAGATTCAGAGCAAGAACAAATCTTTTGAAAAGGACTTACAAATTAATCGAAACGCCAACACCGACGGAAAAAAAACCCACGGATCTTTGAAGATACACAAATATTGAGACAGCTTTAAGGGAAGCTCGTCGGCAACCATAAGAGGGGAATTGGCCGCTGGCGAGCTTGTAGGTGTTAGGAATGCAATGGGTTAGGGCAGAGAGAGAGAGTTGAGCTTACTAGGCTTTTAGTCCAGTAGAGCAACTTGTTTGCCCCATACTCATATTGTGCTTTTTTAAATTTTAGTTGGGTAGAATTGATGAGAGAGAAAAAATGGTGGGACCTAAATTAAATTTGTGAGAGTAGAGGTGTGGTCCTATGGACATATATGGTATGAGGCAATTTTTAAGGGACTCTCTCTTATGGTAAATGAGGCAAACAAATGGGGATAGAGGGGTTAGTATTCAATAATGATATTATGGCCTTAAATAATACATTGGCAAACGTGCATAGTTAATATGGGAAGAACTTTTAAGAACGGAATGAGTAAATGATTTTTTGGGTTTTCCATATTTAGACTGAATACTTTCATTTTATAACCGAATGGTAATGAACTGATTGCTCTTGTAAAACTCAATGCTAAGTTTGTGAGAGCTTAAGTCTATAACTATTCCTCGCTCCTTATTGTATAATCACGTTGATAGTGTAGTTTGATCTAGTAATGTGTTAAGTATATTCGGATGGAAGAAGTATATTGGATAGATGTAATACAGAACATAATAATCCTTAGTATTGTCAAACCAGTGTCATAATAGAAACTAAACAGATATAAGCTTAGCGAGGTTTCATTTTAAATCCTATTAGTAATAGGTAAAGTAGCCCAACTATCTTATAAGTTAGTCATCCCCCTTGACATGCAAATCTTGCATTCTAGAAAGGTAAAGAGTCCTCGTTTGGGCCTCGTCAAGAGTTCCAACAAGAGGCCTAATGGCCCCTACTTTGAAGAAAGTTAGTTCAACTTGTGCTGCTTTCTCCAAACAAATCATCAAATCTTTTCCACATGCATTTTTGGATTAAAGAAATGACAACGTAAAGCGAGTGGTATTGAATGATGGAATGTACACAGTGTTTCATAGAGGAACTACTACAGATATATGAAATTACGAGTAGTCCTGAAATTTGTATGGATTTTGACATGATTGGAGGAGATAAAATCAGGGTCAAATGTGCAGGACTATTGAGGATTTTTTTATGTTCTACTTTGTATTTTTTCTTTCACCTCTTAATCCCTGAGAAAATACTGATGTTATGATGATTTAACATACTTGCATAATCAACTCATCAGTTACTTGTAGCTATTAGATTACCGAGGATGCTGAAGCCTCAATTTCCCTAAATTCTTCCACTTGAATATTGACTTCCCTATCCCCAAAGAAAAAAGGCGTTCTTGGGGAGAGGGGAAATCAATGTTAACGAGGATATAGGAAAAAGATGTATATAGTATTGCTGGTATTGTGAACTGAAGTAACGTGATGTTGCTAAAGCTGAACGCGATGGTGTTTGTTAGCAATTGTACCATAATCCTAGCATGATAGAGCTATTGTTAGCTACGCTTTCTTCAAATGACTTAATCCTTAGAGTTTCTTTGAAGTTAACACTTACATGGCTGTTCATCATGGTAGCTGTTATAGATGGTAATTAACGCTCTATATTTAATAGAAATGAGAGGCAAACATGTGGATATGATGATAAAATGACTAGAAAATGACAATGGTCTGGAAATGACACCTCTTAAATTTGAGTTTGCTGCCGAGAGTACCCAATAATTCTCACCGAGTACCCAAGACATAATTGATATAATTACTTAGGTCAATGATCAGCTCCCCCTTATTCTTCTTAGATTTTCCTCCTCTTTTTAGGCTAGGCAAGATGATTTTTTAAAAAATTGCTTTCCAAACAACACTTTTTGGGGAGAGAAAACCTTCCATGAAACTTATGAAAGACTCCTCTAACTCAAGGTCCTTTCCTCCCACTCTTTAGCCTCTTTAGAGGCTTTTATCACAGATTCACTGGTTGTGTTGTATCACGCGATCAAAATTATTCTGGTGAACTTGCCGAGTTGATCTTCAGCCATCATCCTTCTCTCTTTGAGTGACTGAGGAAAGTTTCATCTCCTTGATTATCCAAAAACCAATTATACGAGGGTGTTTGTTGGTAAATCTCCATTATTGGAGACATTCAACTGTACTTGACTTCTCCTCCACTTTTCCTTTGTCAATAAAGTCTTTTCCATTTTAGAGATATATATTTTGAAAATATTTGGAATTGGAAAGCTTAAAGTATGTACTCTCTCAATAGTTTATGTGGATCACATTTTGTCCCGTGTTTCTGTATTTTGAATACTTCTTTCATGAAATTGCCTCTGAACTTGCCTGTTATGATATATATATATATATATACTTAAATTTATCTCTATGTGGTTGCAGCATTTAGTGAAAAAATGGCAGCTGATGGATATGAGGATATTGTCAACATTGATATATCTTCTGTCGTGATTGAAGAGATGCAGAAAAAATACTCTGACCACCCACAACTTAAGTGTATCCTTGATATGATCTATTTATTTCTGTTTAGTTCGTAAAATTAATAATCATTGATAGTTTAGGAAAGTGTGGTAAGATATATGTGAGATAAATTCAGGAATTTTACTTAGTTATCACTTAACAATGGCAGACATTACTATGGATGTTCTAAAAATGGACACCCTCGAAACAGGCTCTTTTGATGCAGTAATTGACAAAGGTATTTGTTTTACTTTCTTAAAAGTATCACAGTTGTCAAAAAAAATTAAAAAAATTACTCTGAAATTCTTGTCTCTTCTTTCTTCTGATGTGGCTTATTGATACTTTCCAGGAACACTTGATACTATTCTGGTAAGTGTAGTTTGAGAAGTATTTTTTCATCATGGGCCAGTTTCTTACAGCTTTTCTTTCAACAGTGTGGAAACAACTCAAAACCAAACTCCGCTAAAATGCTTGAGGAAGTTGGGCGGTACGTGTAATATCAAAGCTGTAAAGAACTATTGTTGTTGCTCTCTGTTTGTTTTTGTTTTGGATACATTGATCATATATTGAAGCAGTTATTTGATAAACTGTAGGGTTCTCAAGGATAAAGGGGTTTATATACTGGTAATCTTGTCTTTCTTTACTTTCTCCTTTCCCTTCAACCAAAAATTTGAATGCTATTTGAGTATTAAATTTTCGTTTCTTGTTTGTAGTTAGATTTATATCTTTTGCATTAAAAGTTTTCTTTATTAAAATGTTGGAATTTTTTTTGTTGGAAATACACATATAGGCTTTCAAACTAGCCCTTGCTTTCGGTATCCTATAGATGTACCTATAGTTGAAACTTGTCTTGTTGTCATTTGTCAACATTCTCACTGATACAGCATTACTATCTCAATACTTATTATTAGGCTCCTAACCAATCTCTTGACTGTTGTAGGTTACATATGGAGCACCCTCATACCGCTTATGTTATCTGAAGAATTCATGCAAGTGGAAGATAAAGCTCCATGTGATAGGTTGGCAGAATCTTTATCAGAATGTTCTAAATTTTATCTTTCTTATGTTGCAAATTTGCAGTTATTGGTCATTATATATTAATTTGCGTACTTATTGGATTTTTTTTTGTGTAATTATGTTATGTGCTCATCTATCTTTGGAATCTATTAGTAAGATTTGCTTCAAATGAGACTTTGGTCTAACTTTTTTTAAGCATCTTCTATTTATTTTTGTAGCCTTGCTGTATTAAATGTGGTATGTTACATCTATGCTTGATATTTATAGACACATGAAGTTACCATTGTGTTCACCTGCCAAAACCTTGGTAAATTGTGTACTTGAATGAATAATACTAGAAGATATTAACTTGATGGTCTTGCTTAGGACTTAGGAGTAAGTTAAGCATCGGTTTTTAAAACTGACTAGTATTGGTATTTTGTTATGTATTGAAGAATAATAGTGCATTATATGAAGTTGCATATATTATTGATAAGAAAAGTTAGTCTTATGGCATAGGAGTATGTTACAAGATCTAACAATTTTTCGGTCATCCGGAGGTCTATATTCTCATTCTGCCTGGATTCGGTATCATAAGTCTTATCGTTTTTACTTTTTCCGGAAAACCGGTCTTCCGGTATCTAGGCATCAGAAGACAATATTACCAAGAAGTGCATAGAAATTCAAAGGTGAGCCGGACTCCGATACCATCTTAAATACGGGCCTAGGCCACACCTGTCACCATAGAGAGAATCCACTTCATAAGTCCAAAGAAGATTCCATTCCAAAACCATATGACAATAGTAGTC
The DNA here is from genome assembly GCF_001683475.1 of Chenopodium quinoa. Lineage (NCBI taxonomy): Eukaryota > Viridiplantae > Streptophyta > Magnoliopsida > Caryophyllales > Amaranthaceae > Chenopodium > Chenopodium quinoa. Next base: position 9,074,033 of record NW_018745684.1, read on the forward strand.
CTTAGCCTTATAAATTGATCAACTATCTTCTTTTATCAATATGAGACACACGTGTTAATTGGAATTTGGAAAGGCTATGCTTTACAGAATAATCGCTAGCTAAGGAATAATGACTTTAGCTTCAACTCATATTGTAAAGGTTTTAAAGGTTTTACACTCACCAGTTCAAGTCAAGTTGAAAATATCAACTAACTGAAGACATTGAAATCACAACACTAAGCCGAGGGGTGGGTGGTTGGGTGGGGGGGGGTGGGGAGGGAGGGGCGGGGGGATCTAGCTTCTAGAACTAGCTGCTAATCTGAAATTTTGAAAATGCAATCCTTCATGTTAAAGGATCTTTAATCAGCCTTAAAATAGAATATTCTTATTCCTTAGGCAATACGGAAAATTTGTGTTCTCTAAGGAAATGTAATAATTATCTTCCACTAGGACATGTTCCCAAAATTTCTAAAACAATCCAAAGTACCGAAATTTGTGTCTAAATATGAAGCTAGCCAAAATGTCAAGAAATTACTTGAAGGACTTTTGGTGGCTTTGGTGCTCATGCAGCCAGTTACTAGCTAAGCTAGAAGATGGCTATGACTCGCGAAAACATTTGTAACTGCACATTGCCTTGCAGTGTGTTTTGATACAATAAAATAGTGTATCTATAAGAAAATACTTGTGATCAAAGCTACTATAGACCGTGTGCTGGGGCATAACACACCATACTAATGCTAATACATGTACCAAAATACTATTATGAGTCGCGACAGACATAAGACATTGTTATGAGTGAAGACCAAAAAATGGCTTCTTCACCCCTCTTATCTTTTCCAATGGTCTGCATCAATGCATAAGGATTTTTTATCATTGCCTCTTGAAATAAGCACAATTAATAAGATTAATTCAATAGAGGACTTATCATGAGGGATATCTGTAAAAGTTAAAATTCCGTAGGCGTTTGGTGATGTGAAGATTCACTGAACAATCCAGTGCATTTACGTATTGTTTGTTCATAATGACTTTGCTGTTTTAGCTGTTTAAGAATATCTGTAATCTTAAGAACCGAGTTTCAGCAGAGAAAGGATTTGCCCTGCTTCTGCTTGTTTTCTGCTGGTCCATAGTCATAGAGATAAAAGATTTGGAGCGTGTTTTGTAGTTGAATAATGAATATACTTTTGCCTTGAACATTCTGTTGTAAGAAAGTGGTATTTACTGTTCGCTTCCATTACCTGGGAAGTTTATTGTTTTCGCTATTTTACATCACTTGTCCAACATGCATATGCAGAAAAAACAATTCCTGGAGTGAAAGAGGAAAAACAGATATGGGAGCTTACAAAACCTATTCCCCTAAATCAGAAGGGGAAAAACTTGGAAGATTTCATTGGGGCCAGCCCAGATGTTCATTACGTATATGTTTGTATTAAAGTGAGTTCTTAGCGCTGCCTCACAGATTTTCTAATGATAATCCATTTTTTACATCTTCTGATTTATAACTATTTTCTCTAATAGAATGATTCTTTGGAACATGGACAATTTGACGAGTCAGTAGATGGGTGTATTAAAGTGAGTTCTTGGTGCTGCCTCACAGATTTTCTAATGAAATCCATTTTTTACATCTTCTGATTTCTAATAAATTTCTGTAATAGGATGATTCTTTGGAACATGGGCAATTAGACGAGTCAGTAAATGGGTGATACAATCTTTGTGCTCAGTCTGGAGCGCTTCAGCTATAATCTAGTACTGTACGGCAGCATACAGTTCTACCTGTTATGTACTATCTGCCTGACTGATGTGTTGCAAGAAATAGAGCTAGAAACAGCTGAGATTATCTATGTTGTTAGAGATTTGCAGCTGATTTTGGTATCTTTTCTGATGATTTATATGTCGAATTTCATATGCATATATTGAATTCGTATATAGAGAAGAGAGGACCTCCACAGACTTAGATGAGAGTGAAGCTGAATACTTGTATGAATTATTGACTCATGTTATATTGTATTATCATATTTATAAAGGCTTGGCAGATTTTGTATTGCAGGTCTATTCCTTCTTCCTCACTTGTACCCTTATATTTGGTCGTCTCGGAGTGTGATTTCTCACCTTCTGGAGTAGTGTAGTGAAAATTCGATATTTGGAGTAGGTAGTTTGCTCATTCTCGATGATTTTTTGTGATATCGTGGATTTATTACAGAGGGAGGCTTTCGATGAAGGAAAAGAAAAAAACCTAGTTTAGGGGGATTCTGAATTTGTTATAGACACTCTATATTCCATAATATATAACCCATTTGAGTGTTCATAATTTTCTATGCATAATATTGGTTGGGAACAATATTTTCAATTGTTAAAAGATTAGTCATTTGAAACTACACATCGAGGAATCTAACATGATTTCATATAAATGTTTTTCTATATATAAATTGATATATACGTATGATTAATATCTCTTTTCAAATAGTATGTTGTAATTAGAACAAACATAAAAAAAAAATAAAGAGATTGAGTAATCTTAGACCGTGTAAATTAAAATTTCTCCTGTACAATCGTTTATTTATAAATTCTAACACCATACAACAATCATGTTAAAAACAAAAGTCAACAGCTTTATTAATTAAGGCATCGCAAGAATCTTAACCAAAGTAGCTAAAATAAGGTTGGCACAAGAACTTTTCTTATTTTATTAATATAGGAGCATAATGCAAATTAAAAAATAAATAGATGATGTGAAGTAAAAACATATGCTTGTATATTGAATCCAATTAATATTTGTGTTAATTATAAACAATATTGTCGTTAAGTTTTCACTTTATCCTAATCTTATAGAGTAATAGCGTAATACCAAATTACCAATAATAATCACGTAATCATGAATGATGGAACATTATATTGATGAATCTTGGCTGTAACGATAATGATGTGTATGTAATACAAGAAAAAAGGTCGGACAATCCCCACTAAAAATGTCACACCAACTCCAACCTTTAAAATATCACATTTATGTAATCGTTGGGACGTTGGGTATCATATGGTCCTATGTATGGTCCTATGCTTCTATGTAAAGTGATTAGAGTCTATCTCTTTTCGTCTCGTAGAGTATAGTATAATTACTATTTTTGATACTTATCATGTCGCATAGTTTTAGAAAATAAGTTAATACGAATCGGAGTATTTGATTGTTAATTGTTGTTTTAGTGGATGTGATGAGAGTTAAGAGATTGTTTTTTAATTGAAGTGAATGTGACACAAAAAGTAGATTAGAGAGCGAAACCTTACTTACACAGAAGACTAATAATATAGTCAAAATAAATAAGAATGTAAAGAATAATATTGATAACTTAAAAAAAGAGTAAAAGGGTATTTTGGGGATGGAGGGTTCTTTATACTAACCTTTATTTTGAAAGGTAGGAAATCTCAAACTCTCAACTCACAATTGCCAACAGGATTCAGGGAAACTTAACTCAAATAGACCGACACATATTTATGAGATTTTCCATAAGGAAATAATTCATCGACTATAAATTTGTGCCGGTGAAATTGAACCTGAACTTACGGTTGGAAGGTGAGAGCTCTATCATGAAACCTTTACTTGATTCCTTTCTAGCAGTATATAATTAAAGTCCTACGGAGTATGAGCTATGCTGCTACGACCACATAATTGATTGCTACATTAATTGTTAAATGAAAATACTTTAGTGATGACAAATGAAAATTATTGCCTTATCATGCAAGGGAGTCTTGATTTTTCTAACCAACATACTCCTTAGACATGGCCAGCTAATTCATTAAGGATACCTTCTTTTCTTCTCTCTTTTTACCAACTAATTATACTTCCCTTATTACTTACAAACCTTTGCGTAGGTTTCTCAACTAAAATCATACAATTTTCCTCTTGTTTCTAACAAAATGAAGAAGGGTGCATATGTACTCATATTCTTGGTTTGGGCTTTCATCACCATTGTCACCCCTACTCTAGTTCAATGGTCCTTTGTTGCTGCTGACGAGGCCCAGGCTCAGGCTCAGGCTCAAGCTCAAGCTCAGGCTCAGGCTCAGGCTCAAGCTCAAGCTCCGGCTCAGGCTCAGGCTCAAGCTCAAGCTCAGAATCAGGCTACCGCGCCATCAATAGAAGGTAAGGAGTAACCCTGGCCTTTAAAATTTGTTAGTATGTATGTGGTTCAGTTGAATTAAGTTATAGTACACACATATAAAGAGTATGCATAGTCTAATTTATAGAGCTATGCATACTCTTTATATTGCTAACAATGCATGTTTTGAGCCCAAAACTCTATACATAGGTTGCCGCTGTGAAAAATATGCGTGTTTTGAGCCCAAAACTCTATATTGCTAACAATGGATGCGCATAACTCTATTGTTTGGTTGTTGCTATTAATATATGCACGTTTTGAGCCCAAAACTAAACCAAAAACTCCATTTTGCTAATATGTCTTGTTGGTATGTTTTAACGTTTATATGATGTGCTAAATTGTCTGAGAATTTTTTTTCAGATAAGCCTAGTGATGAAGAAGGAACAACAGTAAGACAGTACAGAAGAATGCTGGTGCTGATTGACGGAATCAATAGACGAAACGTGCCACTGGCTGAGCCAGCATTATCACCTGATTCAGAAGTCCAGCAAACTGCAGCATCACAAGCACAGCCATTCGACCAAGAGGCAGAGAGATGGCCCGTGGATATCATGTCTGAGACCTTACCATTCATCTACTAAGGCGACAATTATGACATGTAAACTATGGACATCAAGTAGTGTTAAATTAGATGCATGATAAAATTGTACATAATATACTAATTTTATATTTCATCCATTATAATTTAGATCATGAGAAAGGTGTTATTATACACTGATCTGCAAATAAAACAGATTCAATACAAATCGAAAAAAATGTACTCAAAATTTGTGACTTTTGGCCATCAAGGTCATCAAGTCGCAATGAATTGTGGAGTATTTAGTGACTAGTAGTAATATCAAATACAGTATTTAACATTACCCTAAACGTTCTTAGATTCTTCCCTTCATTTCGTTTTAAGTAAACATGTATTAGAACTCGTTTCAAGAAAAATGTAACAATTACTAAAGCATGAATTAGTACTCAATTCAAGAAAAATGTAAAAGTTACATACTACTATCATCCGAAATTATGAATTAGTCTGGTTTACATTGGTGACAAATCTAGCTTAGTTTCTTTCCTAACTATAAAAGAAGCAATGACTGTCTTGAAACACCCCGAAATACTAACAAATTTATGTTTAGAGAAGTACACAGTAGTTATATTTTACTAAGAACAAAATTGCTTACGTTACATAGGAACTTTCTTATGCCCAGCATTTACAAAGAGTTGTCAAAACTGAATCAACCCAACTTATACCTAACCTTGCCCAAAAGTGACGCGATCAAGAATTTGCTTTGCACGGGCACAGCTTGAACCCAACTCGACCCAATCCGAATCCCACCTAGTGATCCAAACTGTTACCGTGAACAGCATAGGTGCATAATGAGTTGTTGCATACTCCGTATTTGATACAGGGCATCAGCAGAGGAGTAGGACTCCCAAGCACATAATTATCGCCTGAAGTATGATTGATGGCGCCCAACTACTACCAGCAGCACCCGTATCGTTACCTGCACCGGCCAGCCAACAAGAAAGCAAAATTATTACTCATATTAAGAATAAATGTGCATGTTACCTAGCACTTTTATTTTGATTATATTAGTGAAATTGCATTAGTAAGTGCATTAGATGTTGGCCTCTTCATTATGTTTACCACAACCCGCTGGCAACCCTTTCAATATGTCATTACTTTTTAATATTCCCGCCATCCGAATTTAAATCAATTAATTAACAAATAATCACAATGTATCTAGACCCTTTCTATATTTCATTGTTTCATTAATATTCCCTTCATCGGATTTTCCTTTAACTATTTTAGTTGCGAATTGAATTAGAGTATGAATTTTCCTGAAATTAACTTATCTTTCTTGACCCTTGTTGGTAGGCAAAGGCCTAGTGGAATTGATCTTACAACCTCAAGGACGTAAGATAGTAAAATTCTTAATACTTTACTCGTACTGGATCAAGTATTGCCTAATATTTACTGTTTTATATCAGTGAGTTATGTTTATACAGAAATCTAACCTTAACATATCTCTTATTTAGCACAATAATATACTTAGATAATCATTTCGCCAAGAAATTGTCCATTTTTGAGGTTTTCTAATTTCCAAAATAAACCAAGGTTTTGGTTAAGAAAAATATGTTTTGATTAATGAATATAGCTAATAGGTTGGTTTCACATATACTATAAATCACCACTGCAATAAAGTAGTAGATTCTCAAAAGTTTGACATCAAAATGTAAGAGGGAACATGTACATTTTGTTTTTTTAGAAGGCAGAATTTACAAATATTAGATAAAGGCTCATGGATTATAAAAAAAATCTTAGATATACTCGAGTATAGCTAAATTAAAGTTAGACATATTCAAAAGTAACTTTTTGCTTATTTGCTTATTTGAAATTTCTAGATTAGCAAAATATTTGTCCTTAAAATACACTTATCTTTAGGTATATCTGAATGCAAAATAGAGGTGTTACATAGATTGAGTCTATATTTCGTAATTTTAATAAGTTTAATTCAATTTAGGGTTAGGACAAGTGAATGAGGAATTGGTAAAAGCACAAACATCCAGATCTGAAGTTCTGAACAAGACAATTTATTGGCAACCCCTTTCTCTCTTAAAGTGAGGTCACTAATCATCAAAATCCGGCACGCTATCTGTGTAGGACAAAGTTCACTAGCAACAGTAGCAAGTAGCAACCATTGTATTTAAATTCACAATTTCAATTGCGATTAGTCAAAAATTAAAAGATTGATTGTGGAAAGGCCAAGAAAACAATATACTAGTAGTAATGAGATAAATTAGGACAGAAGAATAAGCAATAATATAAACATACCACATTGTCTAGTAGAGTTGTTAGAATCAGGGCAAAGGCAGAGCAAGGCTTCAGTTTCAACATCAAACCCACAGTTCCCTCCAGATTTTGTACACCTTTCACACCCCATATCCGGCACACTGTAACTAAATTTCAACCCATATGACCAATCCATAGGCGACGCTCCCTTTAATTTATCCACGTCATAAAAACTTGTAAAATGCGTACAGTCTAGTATATCCATACTCATCACCTTTAGGGTACTATACCCTGTAAAACAACATGGGGGCGGGGGCACCCCATTTCCCCCCGCTGGTGCCCCCGTCCCTGTCCCTACCCCCATCCCTCCTCCCCCAATTGGTGCTCCCGCCCCTGTCCCCGTCCCCATCCCACCTCCCCCTATTGGTGTCCCCGGTCCCGCCCCCATCCCAGCTCCCCCAATGGGTGCCCCCGGTCCGGCTCCCATCCCGCCTCCTCCAATTATTGTTGCTCCCGTCCCTACTTCCGGTCCCGCCCCCATCCCACCTTCCCCAACCGGTGCCCCTGGTTCTCCCTCCATCTCAGTTTTCCCCACCCCCGGCCCCGCCCCAACCCCAGTTCCCACACCCACTCCCGCTCCTGGTCCCATATTACCACCACCACCACCGTAGCCGCCGCCACTGCCACCAAAGCCAGTATTATTATTATTATTCCCAGCACCACCATAAAAGTACCCTGCAGGACCGGTATTATTACTTGCACCAGGGTTAACCAACCCAGCAGTAGTAAAAATACGAAACGAATTACAAGAAGAGTACAACTCCTGACACTTATGACCAGCAAACTCGAAACAAAGAGAGCTAAACCGATGAAGAATTGGAGAATCAATGGAGCAGTTCAGTAAAGCAAACACGGTATCGGGTGAAGGAGGGATAATAGCATACTGAATATCAGTAAGACGGACGTCATGATGAGGTTGTAGTACGGTACATGTAGACATATCCGGGTCGTAAACCGTAAGAGTTTGTGACTTGTAGTCTACGGACTCAACTTTGTAGTTGCCATTTGGTGTGACGAAGAAGAGGGAAGTGGACGAGGTGTTGCATGTGAACATGTTGCGGAACTGTGGCGCACCGCACCCGTCGTCGATGCTCAAGGGGTAGTGTATCGGGATCGTGCCGCATTGCGACCGGCATTCCGAGGATGATGGGGTCAGGAGGTGGAGGAAGAGGAGGAGGAAAAGGGAAGATGTAGGGTGGAGAGGATGATGCATTGCTTGTTTGGGAGTGTAATGTTAAAAAGTGTGAAAAATTGTATCACCACTCAAAAAGGTTTGTTTTTAGTACCAGATTTTGAATTTTGAAGGATATTTCACTATTTCAAATGTAGAAATATAATATTTATTGCTGGTATACTTAGTTGCTCTTACCATGTACAAACCTGGTTTTGATATAATAATGATTGCATTTGGAATTTGGCACTGCTTATAAACATTTAATTAAACTATTTTTCACAATTTATACGTTATGTAAGATTTTGTTACCTGTCTCGTTTTAGATTTTTCAAATACAATTAATTTTTTTCAATTTTACACGTACATTATAATTTAAGCATATTAATAGATTATTACATTAACAAGTGTGAACGACTAAAATGTAACAAATTACATACGAATATATACCCTATACAAGGGGATTAGTATGATTAAGCTAGAGCAGTAAAAGAGAGGTGAAAAGGTGAAAAATACATAGATTAGTGTTGAATTTGTGTATAGGTTGTCGTGGTATTGGAGTACAGCGGGCAATAATATGAATATGTGTTGCGTTGAGCTTTGTGAAAGTTTCTTTGATGGAGTATTCTTTTCGTCCTAAACCCACTTTGGTGAATGGGCCATGGCCATGGGGGGAATCAATTGATATTGTAAAAAGTACAAGTAATATTTTTTTTTTCTCTTCCAATTTAGAATACTTCTTCCATTCCCCTAATATTGCAACAAAAGGATAAGGCATGAAATTTAAGATTAGGAGAGGGATAGAGATAGATAAAAATAAGAGACCCATGTGATGAGGAGAGAGATAGAGAGAAAGCATGTACATATATGATAATGTTGCAATATTTATGAAACTTTCAAAAATAATAATTGTTACAATATTAGTGAAACGGAGGAAGTATAATATATACACTTCAATCTTTTATTAGTTTTAAAATACTCTTTACAACTTTATTTATATTTCTAAAAAAATAACAATTTACATTCAAACAAACAACACTTATCACATCATTTACATTCAGTGGCGATGATATTCTCATAATGTTTTAGGAGTTGATGGATTATTGACAACATATGAAGTCTAATTTTCTAAGAAGTAAAATCTAGTTAGAGAGGTTATTTGGTTGACATAAGCATATAAGTGGAATTTATAAGGAAGATTTATTTCCTATAAAATGAAATAGAGAAGTTGCCTCTATAGATGAGTCAATTTGCCATAAGAATTGCAACTTCTAATGCTCAACAAAACAATATCATTATCAAGAAAACACATAGAAATTGGACTTATAAAAAAAAAATTACGAAATAACTTTTTAAGTGCAACCAAACTATCACTTTTAGGAATGACCCATATCTTGCAAGCAAATGCATACCCAATCAACCATTGAACCATACTCAAACTGAATTTGCATCTGAACATATAAGTGATATAACCAAATACAAGCTGGAAATTATCTTGCCACACTAGAAGCCAAGAAGGTGGCCTATTTTCAATCTAAACCCTGCAATAAACAGAAGATAAAAAGACAACGCTATCTTCGTAAAGGTAGGGACGCAACTCCGCAATTTCTCCCCCCTTTTTGACTTTTTTTTTTTTGGCAATTAATGTGTTCCATTCACACCCAAACCTTAAATGTTCTAATGATTTGAAAATGCGTGCTTAAGCTTGTTTTTTACTCGTAGTGCAAAATTAATCAACTTTAACTATGATTTTGAAATTTTACAGCCAATAATTTAAGTTTATACTATCAAAATTGATAATTTTGTTATACGTGCTAATCAGATATAATTCCAAAGAAAAAAGCATAGCAAATTAACAAAGTAGTATTTGTATAGTCGTATACAATTAATTATATATAGCACAAAAGGTAAGGAGGACAACTTTGGCCTCTTAAGTACATACCATACAACAACTTACAACGATCGATCCTTCGTAATTTGGTTGACATTAACATACATTTTTTTACCGTCTATAAAAACATAAAAAACTTCATATATATAGCACCATACCATGCTCGTCAAAAGTAACTTACAACGAACACATTATTCATATAGACCGAAATTCATCATACTTCCATGCATATATGCTAGGATGTTGTGGCTTATATTTTGTGGCTTATATATTCTTGCCAAAGTTGTACGGCTAGACTTTAGTGAAGCGAAGGTAGCCCTTCTTGGAAGGAAGATCAGTGGTCTCAAACCCTTGAGGAAACATCTCCTTGGCTTGATCATTGTTGACACTTGCAGAGATCACGACCTTCTCGCCGGGTTTCCAGTTAACAGGGGTGGCAACCTTGTGCTCCGTTGCCTTCTGCAACGAGTCCAACACCCTCACCACCTCGTCCATGTTCCTCCCTGTTGTTGCTGGGTATAGGAAACTTAGCTTCACCTACACTCATTTTGAATACAAATAAATTCAATTGTTACATATGAAGTATAGGATAAAGGGGACTAAACATAGTACGACTAAAAAACATTTCACATAGTAGGTACTAGTTATTAGGTTTTCAAGCAACTAAGCTAGTTGACATATACTTACTTTCAAGTTTATACTTGCTTATCGTTACTTATCGTAAGATTTGTAACACCAATCTCCTTTTTTTTTTTAGTTCATTGACGCAATGCTTAATTAGCTTTTTTCTATTCCCCTAAGCTGAACTATACAGAAATAAAATACTTGTACAGAGCATATATTGTTACCATGCCTTAAGATGCCTAGCTACTTAAAAAATGGTACGAGTACAGTTTAGCGTCATTCATGAGTACTTTTATGATGTCTGTGGTCTCTTGACACCCCTAGTTTAAAATCCTGGATTCGTCTGTCATTCTCAATAACTGTTACATGTTGTATAGCTTATAATAATGTAAATTCAAAGGCACATTTCCAGTCATCCATATTACTCCGTATCTAAGAAGTAAAAATAAAAAAAATTACCAACTTATCAGGACCAACAATGTGTAAAGCACGAGAAGGAAGTTGCTGTCCATTGGAGCTTTTCTCATCAGGATCCACCATATTCAGCTGCTTTATTATCTCCCTCTTTGGATCTGCTATTATTGGGTACGTCACCTTATGTCCTCCCTAATTAATCACAAAACATTTTTATTGATAAATAATCAATGGAAAAACGTATTCCCTCCCTCTAAATTTAATTAAATTTAAAAATAAGTTAATAGTGTAGTTTAAACTGAACGTGACAACTAAATTTAGACGAAAAACACGTGTAGACGATACGAGAATAAAAAAAATCATACAGAATAGGCTTCAACGTCCTTGATCCACTCTTTGTGAGAGGCAATATCATCACAAGATAAGCCCAAAAGCTTGGCCCCTCTCTTTGAGAACTTATCAGCATAAGCTGCCATCATTCCTAGTTCCGTGGTACAAACCGGTGTAAAGTCACCTAGTTTAAATACACAAGTATAAATACATACATAATTAGTTTATTTAGAAATAACAATGACTCAAATTGAAAAACACAAGAGCAACAACAACAATCAAGGCCTTAATCATATCCCAAAGATAGGGTTGGCTACGTAACCCAAGGTTTTATCTTCTGTAATCACTAACCATGATCCTCTCTTTCAAGTCATAATAAAGTTTCTTAATTAATTTAATTTATTATGTGATCACTAATCTATGCACGCACTTCTTTAATTCAACTAAATTATCTGATAGTGATACCATCATGATCTATTATACTCTCGAGTATACCTGGCATAGAGCTAGATGGCCGGGCTAGGGTGCTCGTCTTGCCCGGCCCCATGCATCCTACTTTTGATCAAGTCCACAACTACTAGTAGTAACAAATTCAACTCAGCAAAAAAACAAAGAAATAAAACCTGGATGAGAGAAGAGAATGGTCCAGCTATCAGCAAAATAGTCATGAAGCTTGAATTTGCCAGTGGTAGTCTCCACTTCAAGATTTGGCACCGCATCTCCTATTGTTATCCCTGGCATTTTTTCCCTCTTAAATTTTGTTTTACTCAAAAAATTATTGAATTTAAGTTGTAGTAGATCAAACTATGAGTTTGGTGTATGTATATATGTAGAGGAGAAATTCATATAACGTGGTATAAGCTAATTAATTGCAAGGTGCATGTAGAGAACGTGGCGGATAAGGACGTGTGGTGGCTCTTTTGCATGGTCTTGAGTGTCGATTTTTTTTTTTTTCATTCCGAAAATAACTTTTTCTATCCGACCGAAGATGATAATCATCACACTAGTTTATAGATGCGCTAATGCATATGGATGAACGTAAGATGAGTTAGTAATATAAATACAAAAGAAATAAAAGAGAAAAGGATTTACGTGATTCCGTTAATGAGAATTTAGTCTACAATGACAGGTTCAGAAATTATTTAGGGGTACGAAATTAAGTTTCATAAAAAATAAAAAGTAATATGTGAAAAATTATTTTTTTTTGGCCAACTAAAATTTAAGTTATTAATTCAATTCACTATTGTATTAGTCTGATCATTACATGTACGACGTAAATACCCGTCCACCGGCAACGAGGTTTATAAAATGAGTAATTGAATATTTGTGTGAAAAAAATTATCTAAAAGACCAATTCTGTGTGACAACAAGTCTCTTTGATTGTAAAGATAATTGATTAAACGTAGGAAAAAGTATGATGATTATATGGATAATTTTAAGAAATCAGATTTTTAAATAACCTCTATGTACCCCCTAGATAGATCCACCACTGCTAGTCCATATGGATGGAGTTGTCGAGAGCTTTTCTTCGTTCACTTTAATGGGGAAAACAAAAAAAAGATGACGAGGAGTCTTTATAATGACTTAATTAAGTTATTGACAGATAATGATAGGTTACAATTGTATCACCTAATCAAAGATAACCTAGCTAAAGTCCACTAGCTAAATACAAATAAGGAAGTTGGGTCGAATTCGCAAATCAGAGAATGGGTAAGCATTGGTTTAAGAGTTGAACAAACTACAAAATCATGGGACATAGGTTCACGGTGAACAAATATAAGGAACTAAACTTAAGTATCATATAAACATGAATTTGGTCGTATACTATCTAGGTCAATGAGTTCTCCCTCTAGCAGAATCTTGCAATTTATTAGATTTGATCACCTATTATTGCAATTTTAACATGATGTTTCTACCTCTTAGCTTGACGCTTAACTAGGTGTTCACAAGCATAATTGATCAAACGTGGCCTTTGGTCAATTAATCAATCAATAATAGCAAATAATAGGATGATAGCATAAACCAATTCAAATTCAATTTAACAAGATTTTAATACCATCCAAACAGTTACAAATCCCCATAACCCTGGTATGTAATTATTCACACATAATTAAAACAAACAGAACAATAAAAACTAAGGAAATCATGATAACTAATAATAATGACTAAACTTGAAAAATAATGAAGAAGAACGATGAACACAAAATAATAAATACTGCCTCTAAAATTTTTATTGATGTAAACTTAAATCCAAAGTGCTAATCGAATGCTTGAGAGAAATCTGCTAAGTAAAAGTGCTAAAAAGTAAACTAGTGTATGGAACTACGAAATAATATATAAAAGTGTGATTACATCAAATAAACCAAACCCTATTTCTAGAGTAGCCAAAAAGAAGCATAATAATCAACCTAAGTAGGTTGGTCAAGGGCTCCACGACTCCGCCCGATGACACTAAGCAATGCCTCTTGATTGGGCGCGCACTAACACTTAGAAAATCGCTTCACAAGAACCAATTTGTATGATCGAGTCATATATAGATGAAAAAATATTAATGGTTAAAGATACTACACTGATTTCATTCTTGATTTCAAATTGCTTAAATCGACTAATAAATTAGATTACCGTGTGTATTCTACAAGTCTACAAGGAGTATACTGTATACTACGGGTACATTAATTAATTTAATTTTGGATTCCAAATTTCCTATATAGACTTATGTACTAGAATACTACATTACTCCGTAATTTCAATCTTGATTCCAAACTCTAAAGATTAGCCATGAGAATAAACTTATTACCTCTATTTCGTTTTATTTGCAATAAAGGCTAATTTATGTGAGTTGTATACTACATTATACTCCGTAGTTTTCAATCTGATTTCAAACTCCAAAGATGAACGATTTCTCTCAATATTGTTGAAATAAAAATAAATTCCCATTATGGTTCATTTTAAAAATAAATTCCCAAAGTACCGTCCATGTAGGATCGGTTCAGCTTAAAACTGCTAACAATATTAGTGGTTTTGCAATTTTTTTAAATAAAGTCAAAGAGACCTGTTTTTATTGAACTGCAGTCTCTTTGAGCTTGTCAGTGTAATTACCCGCACTCTCTTTTCTTGCTTTAGACTAAGACATGTGAATTAACCAAGGACGCAAAGAGACTTGTTATTAGTTAGAGGCGATCTCTTTTCTAAAATTGCTAATGGTAATAGCGATTTTTAAACTACAACCGCTATTACCATTAACAGTTTTAAGCTGAACAAAAAGAAAAAAATTAAAGGCCAACACCGATCATATGTGGACAGTATTTAGGGAATTTGTTTTAAAACCAATGTGTAATGGGAATTTATTTTTGTTGTAATAATATTGTGGGAAATCGTTCCTCCAAAGGTTAGCCATGAGAATAAACTTTTTTTTTAAAAGAAGCCATGAGAATAAACTTACTACCTCTGTTTCTTTTTCTTTGCGATAAAGGGTTATTTTATGTATTCACTCCGTTTTTTTTAAGTGCCCCACTTCCCATAAACGACCATTTTTTTAAGTGTCCCATTACCAAAAGTGAAAAACCCCACTCATATTATATATTACTCTGTATTTCTCTCTCTTCCTTTTAATCCCGCTATTATTTTATAATATTTTCTCTCTCTCACATTATTCCTAGTTGTCCACATTCATATTTCTCTCTCTTACTTTTTAAAATATTTTATTTCTAATCATACTCACTTATATGCAAGTACTATTTTATTTTTTTTACCTACAATTATGTGTCGGGTATGGAACACTTAAAAAAACGGAGGGAGTAAGACATAAAAATTTCATTTGTCGCAAATAAAAACGATATATGGAGTAATAAATGAAAAAGAATGCTGATCGTTGATCTAAGATCTGACCGTTAACATTATATTCCCTCCGTTTTTTTTAAATGTATCACTTTCCTTTTATGGGTGTTTTTTTTAAATGCATCACTTTCACATTTGGTAATTTTATACTATATTTTAGCATTTCTCTCTCTTACTTTAAACCCCACTTAAATTATTTTTTATCATTTCTCTCTCCTTCGTGATCCTCACTTATATAATAAAAATATTTACTCTCCCTCACATTCTTTCTCTTTTATGGTCTCACCTAACTTTTACTATAATATTTACTCTCTCTCACATTCTCTCTTTTTCATAATGCTATATTAATATCTTAAAACTTCCCACATTACCAAGTGATGCAAATAAAAAAAAAGGGAGGGAGGAATATTTATAAGCGTGTCATTAATCTTCCTCCTATGTTTTGTTAAACCTGACCGTTGACAGAGTATGTAACTTCTTTCCATTTAAAGTTTTTCACCTTTACGTTATACCTTTCTCTCTCCTCCATTGAAGCGGACTCAGAATTCTCCATTGAAGCCGCTTCTCAGCTTTCTCTCTTCCATTGAACCAGCTTATGAGGTAAGAAACTTTTTCAATTCTTATTCATCGAATATCAATTTCTAAATTTGGGTTTAATTTCACATTGTCATTATCTGATTGTTAGTATAGTCAATTTAGGGTTCTTCAAACTCGGATCATTGAATTTTTAGCTTTAATTACTGAATTAATGATTGATTATAACGAGTGCATCGATTCTAATTCTGGATTTTCGAATTGAGAGAGAATTTTCATTTTTTTTAGATTTATGGACCCAATTTAATTCACTGGGATTGTTCATTTGCTTTTTTTTCATCAAAAACATTGTTCCGAATTCGGAGTTTCCTATTTTCACCTAATTCACAGGGTTGGGGGTGATGCTCGTACTGTTTATGGAAGGATGTGATCGACTCTTGTTGATTTTTGGGAACTTTCACTCATGTTTGAAACATACCTTTCTAGGAGGATTACGAGTTGCAGGATTTTGTTGCTAGAATTTGCTATTTCGCAATTTACGTTGGTGTTTGTAAGCGATATATGTGATTTTTCAAGCCTAAATCGATAATTGGTACAAATTTGGTTGCTAATGTGTTGCATTATTGGAGAATCACGCTGCCCACGAGCCGAGTCTAGAATTTTTGAGGTTATTGGAGTCTGATATGAGCGTGGTTTTTGAGGCTAGTTGAGCTTAGATCTGCTAAAAACTATTACTCGAGTTGAGTCTACTCCTATCCAAGTTTAGCGTGAAGGTTTAGCATCCCTAATGGACCACTTAAATTGTTGGGCATGGATAGGTGCCCTTCAGAAGGACTTCAGCAGTTTTTAATGGGATTTTATTTAGGTGTATATACGATTTCTTGGTTGGATTTGTAGTCCTTAGGTTATTATTGTTTATCTAAGTATGATTGTGGATATTCATAATATTTGGATTGATGGCATGAATGACTGTATTGTGCATTGGATGGGTTTTTTGAACTTGCTCTAGAAAGGCAATGGATTATTGTTGTCGTAATAAGAAATTTTTATTTAAAAACTGAAATTGATTGATAATTGATTTGGAACGATATGGACTGTCCTCTTTTTAATGGACACTTTGAGTGGTCTGCTTGGTCACATGGTAGATGGATTTGCTAGTAAGCAGGGTTGTGCGTATAGATGTACTATATATTTGGCAACCATATTGGATCTGATGGCTGGATTGAAGAGATCAGCTGTCATTGACGCAAAGCTAATTTGCTTAACTTATGTAATCTACTGAGTATATATGATTGGTTCATAAAGAAATAGTTTGGAAATCTATAAGTGTTTTTGTCGTATGTGAATTTGGATTTTGCGTGTGCACTTTATACTGGTTATTCACACTTGACTGACGTTTGGAAAGAAATGCATATATTGGTGATTAGCTGTTAGTGGTAGTTACTGGTTTTATCTATTTGGGGTTGAATATAATACGGTTTACTGAAAATGGAGGCTGTTGACTTGGAAAATAATAAGTGATAATATTTTATTGGCTGTAGGAGTGAGAACAGCATATAGAAATCATATTATAGAATTCTGCAATCTCTACATTATAGCCTGCAACTAATTCAGCTTCCGCTTCTGGGAGATCAAACAGAGCTCGATTAGTTTCTGCTAAACAAGAAATAAAGAACATAACCCTTGGGATCCTTGCTTTGGATGTTGTTCCCCCGGTGTGAAAGCAGTTGATTTCGTAGTTTTCTAAATTGTTTAATATTGTTAATTCTGAGTTTGAGTTAAAGTCTTATGATTTACTGATGTACAAGGGTTTGAAATTAGACTATGTAGTAGGGCTATTAGATTTATAGAGCTTTAAATTAGAATGAACACTGTATTTTGACTCTCTCCGTGCCTAAAAGATTGCCTCAAACCCTTAACTTTACTTTTTTTCGGGAGCAATACAAATTTGTGCATATGGGTGGGCACAATTATAAATAAGGAAAGAGAGAGAGAGAGAGAGAGAGAGAGAGAGAGAGAGAGAGAGAGAGAGCAAAGGATTACAAGTGGGAAAGTTTACCAAATAAAGTATGATACAATCTATTAGGGACAACCATTTTTAGTGTATGTGACAATCTTACTTTTGTTAATAAGCACATTTTATTTTTATTTAAATCGAAAATGAAGTGCCATATTTATAGATGGCCAAGGATTTGTTTCAATACACTTTCATTTTCAAAATTCTCTCCTTGCAATTTTCGTATTTAGCTTTCCTAAGAAAATGACTTATTGTTTTCATCATTAACTTTTCTTTATTGCTTAACTTGACCTTTTCCTTTTGATAATGCTCCTTTGTTCCACGAAGTTCTTCACATTTACATTTAACATGTAAAAGTCACGATGAAGCGAATTCAACAAGGTCTCATATTTTAGCTTTTACAACATGAATTGTAATTGAGAAGAACTTCATGGAATGGAAGGAGTAATTATGGCGATTAATGCACTTTCTTTTAATTCTCTATTGACAACTGTTTAATCAGCTTTCATGTCACTTGGTAATAGATATCTCACTAGTGGCTAAATTGAAACCTTCACAATGGCGCCCGCTTTCTATTGCTTACCTTCATATGGCTTGGCTTCACTATTGCTCCATTCTTATGTAATGGTCGGCCTAAGAAGCAGTCTTCCTACCCAAGTTCTACATCTGTTGACATGATATATCCTTTGCTAATTCTAGGGCTGCTGACTGAGCTGATGATTGAGTCTTTGAGTTGAAAAACATACCTTAGGAGGCTCCTAGATTGCATATTTCGAGTTTCAAAGTTAGGCAAGTTAGTACCTAAAGCCCTGCATAACACTGAGTTTCCTTCGCAAACTTAGCACAATTTTTGAGGAGCAGAAAGTGACTCTATACACTGGTATATAATCTGAATAAACGTTTAGTGAGCTGTGAGCTGACTGTTTGTGTCTGTTATAACTGGTGAAAAACTGATGTAGCAGAGATTGAAGATTGCATATAGTTTCCTGTTTGGGCATAGTTCTTGCTCTGAACGTATAATGAAGAAAAGGACAGACAGCAAAGCTTTGTAAGAGTGAAGAAAAACTAGTTTTTCTTGCCATAGCACTGCTCATACTGAAATTTGCCTCCAATATTCATAAAAATTGAGAATACTCATTTGATAAAGCCTCTCTCTTTCTCTCTCTCTCTCTCTCCCCCCCTAATATATATAGTTCCTGCATTCCACCAAATATTGCACTAATTATCTTTCAGGAAAGTTTTACAAATATTGCACCATTTTATTTTAAAAGAAACTCAATCTCTCTTTTCACATTACAAGTACCTAATATACCCTTACTAATACTTTTTCAAGGCCTTACAATTTCTTTTACCCACTTGGGTTTTTTAGGTGTTTCACATGGTATTATTAGCTTCCCTTCACCTTCTACCCACTTCCTAAAAACTTGTGCCTCCCCCCATGGCGCAAAACTATGAAGAGGAGGAAGTATATCCCTTACTAGTTTTACATTGACTCAGCATGTGTAATTTCAGTACATTTTGATTTGGTGGTTTTGGTGTTTGAATGCAGATATGAGTCAGCAGGCTCAGTCAGTTGATGCAAGAGGGAAGCATCGAATAATAGCTGAATTAAAGCGGCTTGAACAGGAAACTAGATTTGTGGAGGTAAGCTTGTAAATATGGTTCTGCTTTTCTTGTTCTCTAGTTTTGTGATTATACAATTCTTATTGGGGAGGGGGGGTTTGCGCGGTGGATTTTCTTCTTGTTTATGAGTTGATAATGCAAGTTCCAACTTTCTAAGGAATTTTGCATGATGTTTGGATTGGCTTGAAGTGATATTTTATTAATGCGTGTATGTTATTATGCCTGTAAACTATTAAAAATATTTGGGATAGTTGGGGAATTTCATTATGTATCTCCTTCCATCTCATAATAAAAGCTCATTTCTATTTTCATGGTCAAATTTTGAAAATTTTGACCAAAGATTCTCAATAATATATATTTAAAAAATATAATCATGTGATTTATTGTTAGATTCATCTCAATGTGAACTTTTATAATATCAACTTTTTATAATTTTCATTGATACATAATTTGGTGGTCAATGGTAAGTCTTAAAGACCATGCAAAATGAAATAGACACTATACTATGGGATGGAAGGAGCATTGTGCAAGAACTAATTTGGAAATAAAATCTATGAAGGGACTAGAACTAGTGAAGCTAAACTATTGACATGTTGGGGAATAAGTGAGTCAAACCCATAAGGAGAAGTAAAGTACATGTAAAGACCTTGGTTTATATACTTTGTTATTTTTTGTCGTCGGGAATGTGGTTCATTTTGCCCCCCTCAGCTAAGGTTTAAACTTTGACATGTTATTGGAATATTTTCTTGAACTATTGAGGCTTTTAAGGGGTTCTCTTTATAGGATCATGTGGTGAAAATGTTATTGGGATATATTGTTCTCCTCTTACATTTTTTGGTATTCCTTTGGAAAAGAATTTCAAGTGGGCCTCTTTATAGGATCATGTGGTGAAAATGATTGGACCAAGTTTGGTTGGTAGCCAAGGGTCTTTTAATTTTATATTATTATTACAACCATTTATTTATTCTTTTTTCCTATTGAATGCCTATCCATGTCACCTTTCTCTTTTTAACCTTCCCCTTAGTTCTGATCGAAGTCTGTAAAGGTCATTATAGGATATCTTTTGTCTGGGTTGGGGGAGGATAAGAGTGACGACCTTGTGAGATAGAATAAGGTTTGTAGATCTAAAGAGGAGGGGTTGGCTGGGTGGGCTGGGCCTTTAGAATCTAGTGAATGTTTTCTTGGTAGATGTGAAGCTGTGATGATTACTTCTTGAACCTGACTCTCTCTGGCTTCAGATCATGAAGTATAATATCAATATGGTTATAAAGTTTTTTTTTTTATCTAAGGTCCAACTCTATTACCTGTTGTTATAGGATTCCTCTTCATTTTGTGAAGAGTCATGAAGGCCATGGAAGTATCTCTGGTCTAGGGAAGCGGAGGGTAAGATGAATCATCTTGTGGTATGAAATTGATTTTGTAAGCTTAAAGAGACGGGGTGGGTATTTGCATTGGTATTTGATAAAAAATTCTTGGTTGATGGGTAGTTTATGGTGATTTATTTTTGAACATGATCCGCTTTGGCTTTATATCATAAAGTATCGGCTTTAAAAAAAGTTAGGGATACCCTTCCTGGTACAAATGCCTCTTTTTCATTCCATGGAAACATGTATCTTATATATCTTCATTAAATTTTCTGTTGTATGGTAAGGTCTAAGGACTGAGGAATATATAAATCTCTATCAAGTGCAAAGTCTGTGTTGGTGTTGCTGACTTGCTGTAACTGTCTTCTGTGTCTTTTCCTTGTCTTTGTCATTGCTTCGATGTAAATACCTGGTTCCTGATTTCTAATTTCATGGCTAGAGTAGGTTGGGTTCTTTGTAGAATTCTCTTATTAATTGTAAGCCTCAGGAGAATAATCTGTGTGCACTTGCAAGTCTGTTGGTTTTTCTTGAGGGTGAAAAGTCTGGTATTTTTCTTGTAAGACTACTTAAACACCGGTCTTGCTAACGAAGTAATGAACACTCTGGTCAATGTTTGTATTTTGTTCCTTAATAGTGAGAAATCTCATAGCCATGTGTTTTCGTGTAAAGGACTATCTTCTTATATGACGAACAGATTGTTTGTGGTTTGGGCTGGTTTGTGAACATGCATGGTGCATGGAACATGTACAGGTTCAATTTGTTTTTTTGGGATGCACAAAGGATGAAATCATTATGGCAAGTAAATAGCATGAAATTTCCCAGGATTGTGTGGATTGTAAGAATTGGCCAAATTAAGCTGGCATTTATTTGGTAGTCTTCCTAAGAGAATGATGTTTTGTTTTTTCTCTATGGTATATGTGCCTCTCAGATGTTTTCTTAATTGGGTTGCTCCTTGAATTCCCTTGCTGAATTATCTGGGAGATTTTTGGACAACGAACAAGTCAAGGGAGGACCAGGAAAGGGGAATGAGAGGGCAGAGGGGTCTAATGGCCTATGGACACCATCAATTGTCACCAGGGTCTACTGCCAAGGCAGGCTGCACCAGTAGGTGCCGTTAGCCAGTCGTAGTGTGCAAGCAGAAAAGAAGGAATGGGGGGGTGTTAGAAGGGAATGGAAGGGTAGTGTTCATCTGGGTCCATAACTCCATCAGTTGGATTTTTTTTTTTAATAGGTAATGGGATGCCCTGCAACAGAGAAATATGGGGTTTGTAGTGAGTTAGTGTGGCCCAAGTCCCAACAGTAACTTTAATAGGTAATGGGATGGGGTGTTACATGTTTGTGTTGTTTATAGCAGTGTCATATATAAGAATTGGTCATCAACAGGACACACAAAGTCAGGGACACTAGATTTTTCATACTTTCTCCGTTTCAATATATTGGTTACACTTTGAATTTTGACACTATTCATAAATCCTACTTTGACCATCGTTTGTTTTATATGCAAAGATTTGCAAGTTTTTGAGTGGTTAATGGAGATGATTCAGTCCCTGTAGATAAACCAGCTTCATCAGAGAAATATATACTGCTTCATAATGGTAGCCCCTCTGTTCCTAAAAGATTTTTTTCATTTAGGTATGATCTTAAGAATGATTATTAGAAGAACTTCTTTGCTGGCTTTGGCATGGGTTTTAAGAATAGTTATTAGAAGAATTTCTTTGTTGGCTTTCTCATGGGTTTTTAAAATAGTTATTCGAAGAAGTTCGTTGGCTTTGGCATGACTTTTAAGAATAGTTATTATGTCTAAGGAGCAAATTTATTGGAAAGGGAGTCTATTTTGAGACGAAGGTAGTAACATGTAGGCTAATTTATTGAATTGGTTGGGTGTTGTTACTCTCGGCAGCAAGGATGCTGACGAATACATGTTAGATTTTTCTGGATAATGGGCTGAGTGTTCTGCAACCATCTCATAATAGTTGAAGGTCAACACCTCTGTCGCAAGTTTATTTTAGGAAAGAATTGGAATGGAGAATTTGTAAAACTTATCTTGGCTTTACAAGTTACATATCCTTGACCAATTCCAATTCTTATATTATATTCCCCCTACTATTCTCTATTTTTCTGGTGCCTTTTGTGCCTCTGTGGACAATATTCAGATAATCAGCTTTGTTTTTGAAGTGTTTGGATGCAGAATAGTTGGAAACAAATGAATATCATGCCCTTGGTAAATAAGTAGTTAAATACAACACAGTTACCCAATTTCTGCATCCCATGCCTGGATAAATTAATATAGAAAGGCGACGTCTTTGCTGTAGCTTTTCTCTGGCTCAGATTTGCATATTTTCTCAGCAAACTGCTTATAAGCTGGGAGTTCTCTGCTTTCATGCCTTAACATCTGATTGTGTTGAATAAGTAGACTATAATACATTTTTTCTATTGGGGTTTGGGTAGAGGATTCCGTCCTGATATATATTTTTTTGATTCTGGTGTTGCATTTTATGTTTTGGTACATAGTGGAATTACGAGTGATGGAATGACGGTTTATGCCATGATTAATCTCAATTTCAGTTCGCGATCTTTGTAAGCAGGAAGAACTGGAGCAGCTAGAAAAGACTGAGAATGCGACATCTGCATGCAAAGAGTAAGTAACCAAAAACAAAAGGCGAGATGCCTAGTACTTCAACATTATAAAATTTTCTTTTTAGAAGGTAATTATGCATCCTTCATAGACCTGTCAAAATTCAACTTGACCTGAGAATAATGTGCTTTGAACAAAATTTTGTGACAAGAACCCTACAGACCTGATATCTCCTTACCAACCCAAAATTTTGAGGGTGATTTTCTCATAAAAAAAAGTTAGGAACAACATTTAGAGAAGGAGGGTGTAATTTAATGATTAATGAGAACTTTATTGCAAACAATACCTTTAATTATTCAAGTAGTTGGTTCTTGATATATTTTTTTATAATTGGATATAGTTATTTGTGGGTTGAATTTGACAACAATTAATAATATATATCAACACTTGCTATCTCCTACACATATTGTGTATATATCGTTATATATATGATCCAAAATTGAAAAAAAAAAAAAAACTCAAATTTCTCAATATGTTGGATCAACCCAAGATCAAACACTTTGGATCTTGAACGAGCATTGTTTGATCTGAATTCAGAATCAACAGACCCTTTTGATAGGTCTAATCATTCAAAATATAATGGGAAGCTCAAATTTTACCTTGCTAGATTTAGATATTGGCCTATCTTTGATAATTTTTTTTTTTTTTTGACATTGCCCATAATTGTTTTCTGTCTTTCAGATTGATGGGTAATGTAGAAGCAAAACCAGATCCTCTTCTCCCAGAGTATGCCTCCTCACATTGGTCACTATATCTATCTCTTGATTGTTTTTAAAATCCTGCATTAATATCAAAGAAAAGCTTATCTCTGTATAAATGTTTTCTCCCTTTGATTTACGTCTTATTCATGTCTAATAGAACCATTGGACCTGTAAATCCATCGTGGGATCGCTGGTTTGAGGGACCCCAAGACTCAAGGGGTTGCAGATGCTGGATATTCTGATGCTTGCTGCTATCAGGTGTTTGCATGAGATCTATGCCAATTATATTGAAAGAAAACCCTTTGAAAATACTCATTGCTGTACAGACTACATATAATTCTCCTTAACCTGTGAATCTGTGATCCAAAAGTTTGTGCATTGTAATACAGACAGATGAAATTCGTTCGTCTACCATTTTATAATCAAGTGTGACATGGAAGGCTCTCATACAGAACATGACGATTTCATAAATCCAAATTTTTGAAGGTAATTGACAGGTTTCTTCACTTCTCACCCCGGTCCCCCTTGTTCCTGATTAATACTTCCTCCGTTTTTTTATTGTTGCAACACACTTTATCACGCTATTTAAAAAAAGTGGACCTCACATGATATAATACACTTAAAATGGGGTTAAAAGGTTGTTAGGAGTATAATCGAGTGGGCCATGAGCTTTATATAAAGGTACTTATACAATTTTTCACCATAAAATCTTCCTTTTATAGTGTATTGTAACTATTGTGACATTTCCATTTTAGGGAAGTGTTGTAGCTATAAAGAAACGACATAAGTACTTTTTATGAGATCAGATGATGCTCTTCTTGCTTTTCCGTTGTATTGTTGCTTGTGTCCTATTGCGGCCACCCCCGCCCTCACCCTTGCCCTTGCCCCTTCCTCTTTTCCGTACAAACACCAAAAGCAGTATGACTACAAAGTAAACGGAGAGTGTACAAGTAGTGTTTTAAAAAAGATGCAGTATGATTTTATTTTTGGAGTGTTTTAAAAATGCATCATATAATTTTATTTCATCCTCTATCAGTCCTCGTATGATTGAGAAGGACAACCAACCGTCCAATTCTTAGTTTATGATGTGTCTTAACAATGGTCAAAATTAGTAGTTAACCTGCTAAAATTAAATTTAGTAGATTGACTTTTTGATAGTTGCAGTCTTGCTGCTAGAGTAGTATAAAAAGCTTAGCTGCAGAAATTAGAAATGCAGGAAAAACCAATCTTTCTTTAAAGTATCACAGTTACAGGAACATCTATGGAGCAGGATTTAGAAGTGAAAATAGTATCAGTGGAAACTATAAAACCATCACTTCCACCATCCTCGCATCCCAAAGCTTTAGTTCTCTCTCTCCTCGATCAAGTCTTCCCTGCTATGCACGTATCCGTCCTGCTTTTCTACTCTCCAGCACCACAAGTCGGAGATGTTGTAAGTGACCTAAAAATGTCACTTAGCCAAACTCTTGACCAATTCTATCCTCTTGCAGGCCGATTTGTAGATGACTCGACCATTTCTTGCAATGACCATGGCATACCCTTTATTGAAACCAAAGTCAATTGCCATCTCTCTGTCTTCATGACCTCACCTCATAAGCTAAAGCTGGTTAACAAATTCCTCCCTACTCGAGAATTGATCCCATTGACCATTCAAGTCAATGTTTTCCTCTGTGGTGGGGTGGTTATTGGGTGTTACATGCTCCACAAACTCTTTGATGGAGCCTCTATAGGAATCTTTCTTAATTATTGGTCTGCCCTAGCTGGTAAGCGGTTTAAGGACCTAGTCCAACCTGATTTTGAAGCCAGGATCGAGGCGTTTCCTCCACTACCTAGTAGGGGAGAACAACTCCTACCTGAAACTCCACCCAGTCAATCGAGTCCAACAACTACAGTGATCAAGAGTTTCTTGTTCAACTCAGCAGCTTTAAGCAAGCTTAGAGGCAAGGCTACAAGTGAGGTAGTTCCTAGACCTACCAAATTTGAGGCTGTGGCAGGGTTTGTTTGGGAGCAAGCATTGGCAGCAGCACGTGATTCAGGTGCACTGGTTGAGCATACAACGTTCTCAATGACTGTAAACATGCGGCCTCGGATGAAGCCACCGCTTCCATGGGAATCAATGGGTAACCTAATTACAAACGCACGAGCACAGGTCGATAAAAGCAGCAGACATAAACTTCAAGAGCTTGTCAAGGAAATCCATTTAGCCTTGTCTAGAACCAACCAGAAAATCACTACTACTTTTCAAGGGGATAATCCACCAGAGGTTATCTGGTCAGCGCGAAAAGCTGAGTTGCAAGGAATATCAGATCATAAGGATGGTGGCATATTCCGGCTTAGCAGCTGGTGCAACCTTGGACTGAATGAACCAGACTTTGGGTTCGGGAAGCCCGTATGGATAGTTCCTACTGATGGGAGAATAATTCCTCCTACAGTTGCTCATTTTATATACCTCACTAATTACAATCACCCTATTAATGGTGAAGGAATTGAAGCATGGTTTTTCTTGGAAGAGAAAGAGATGCAAGTCTTAGAGTCTAATCCACATTTCCTTGCTTTCGCTTCTCCTAACTACTAGTAATCCATGTCTTCATTGCTCTGCCATCTACTAGGTTGCTAGCATTGGTTTAATAATCGAGCTTATGTGTGTTAGTTAAGTGTTGAAAATAAATTTCGATGTTAATCGATCAACAACATTATTTTGTACTCCTGATGTCCCCAAATAATTTTTCAGTATTATTCATTTTTAAAAATGAATATGAAATTTTTATCCAATCCCTATCCACTAACTCTTCCTTCGCACTCTCACCCCACCTAACATAATTATTTAAAAGCAGTGTGTCCAAACCTAATACGGAATAAGAAGATTAATTATATGTGAACTAGTCCTTTGTAGGGAGGGCCGAGGAAGTAGTAATGCAGTGTTTACGTGTCGTTATGTGGTTGTGGATGATTTAGAAAAGTATGGCGCATTTGAAACTTATTTACATTTTTGCATGGAATAAACTTATTTACAAAATTGTTGTCTATATATGCTGGAAAATATGTTTGGGTGACTAATTTTTTAAAGACAAAACCGCTACATCAGATAGTGGTTGAAGTAGCGGTTTTAGGCCTTATTTGGTAAAGAACTTTTTGAAAAGCTTTTAGCTTATTGAAAACTATTAGAGGTTTGACCATTTTAAAAAGCTAATTTTGGTGTTTGGTAAATAACTTATTAAAAGAGTCTTTTGGGGTCAAAAAGCTCTTTAAGAAAAAGCTGATTGTAAGAGTTTTTTGAAATTAGCTTATTGAACAATTAGCTTTTTTAGTATTGATTTCACTGAAACAACTAACAATAAACACTTATTTACTAAACGATTTTACATAATCAACTATTTACAACCAGCTAGTCAAATCATCTAATATGAATAGCTAGTCAAACTAGTTAATATAATTAGCTATGTCAACCAGCTAACAGCTAATTACCAGATAGGGCCTTAGTACTCTCTCTGTGTTTTAATAAGTGTTATATTTTGACCGACACATAGTTTTAGGTAATTTAATTGACTTAAATAAAATAAGAGGTAAGTGAGGTATGTAGTTGGAGTATTAAAAAATTGTAAAAGACCATAGGGGAGTTAATAATTCATTGAAAAGTAATGTATGTGAGAGGAAAGAAATAATAATAAAAAAAAAGTAGTAGTGAGTTTAGACGGGGATCATGAGAGGAGAGAAATATAATATTAAAATGTAGCTTTTTGCTAAAAAAGGAAGTGTAACACTTATTAAAACACGGAGAGAGTATAAAACCGCTATTCAAAGTTGCGGTTTTCCTTAATACTCTCCACAACACACTACTCAATTGAATACATTAAAAAAAAAAAAGAACACGCCATGACAAAACCGCACAACACTCTCCATCTCCGCCAGACCACCACACACCATCATCGAATTTTTTAAAACCCGAAACTGAAAGGACTCGAATTTTTGAACCTATTTATGACGTGTAATCGTTATAAAGCCGAAATCGTTACAAACGAAAAGCGAGAACAACCTAATAGTAACCCAACCCACTTTAAACCGAAAGTGTATACATTAGGCAATAACCCGATAAATTCGAATCGTTCCAATCAGTAACCTATTGTGTTTGAACCACTTCCAACCTATAACCCATTGTGTCCGAATCGTTTACAACAAGCAACTTGTTGATTTTAACCTTATCTATTCCTATCTACAACCTAATTAACTCAATTTGGTTAAGTCCTGACTCTCAATTTTGACCCGACTTGTTCTTACCCGCTACTCAATTTACCCAACTTGTTTGGAACCCATTTCGATTTTGACACAACCCATTTCAACCCACTCGATAAATCCTAGTTATTTAGGATTTAACTCGATTATGACCCAATGTGTTCAATTCCCACCCGTTTTCTGATTAACCAAATTCGATAATGACCCAACCCGACCCGATTTAAGCCATCATGATATGAACCTAAACCCGCTTCAAACTAGTTAAGCCAGTTTACAAATTGACTCAGCTCAACCCAAATAGATTATTATTTGAACCGATATTAATGAACCGACTTGATTTAACTAATTTGTATTGAATCAAAACCCGCTTAAAACCGGTTAAACCCATCCAAACCAACCCAGTTCAAGCCAAATTGATTATGACCCGTACCGATTTCAACCTTAACCGAATAATACCTTACCGATTAGAGCTGCAGTATAACCAAACTGAACTGACCCGATAATTTTCTAAACCTACCCGCAATTCAATTGAACTTGATTTAACCCAACACGTTATTACCTGAAACCGATAAACCCAACCCAAATCCGTATTGTTACTCGAATTGTCACCCAAGAAGAGTAATAGGCCCGTAGCAAGGGCAAGACAGTTGGGGCGGCCGCCCTAGGCCCTAACTTGAGAAGCCCAAATTCACTTAATAGAAGGCCCCAAAAAAATGCCCTAAAGAAAAAAAGCAAGTGTAACGTCATAGAGTACCAAAAGACTATCAAAACCCATTTTTGGTTCATCCTCCCTAATTTTCCGCCCAAAAATTTTACTTTCCAAAGTGAATAATCTAATTCACCCCTTAAAAATTATATTATAATCCCCTTCTTTTGGTAGTTTAATTTTTCAAAAATGTATCTTTTTTCAATTTCAGGTCAAATGATTCAATTGAAGTTGAAAATTTTCAAAAAAGATCATTTCACTGTATAATTTTCAACTGCATTAATCTAATTGCATATATTCCACCTTGCATGTCCTCCATCACTCATCAAATTCTCTTCTTTCCATTAATTTTTGATTAATCGGTATAATTTTTTTTTTACACACATTAATCGGTATAATTGATTCGAATAATTTCATTCACAAATTTTAAAATTGGGGAATAAAGTTACCTTGATTGGTTGGCTTGAACCATTGCCGAAGGTGATGATAGATTGTAAATTGTAAGTTCCTTTTTAATTCATAATTCATATATGTAATTATGTAACTTTATAAAATTTGTTTAATTTTATGATATTTGTTTAATTTCCTGTGAAAAAAAAACCAAATTTTCGATGCTTATTGGTGCAGTGGCTGTAAGGGGAGGGTTTTGTGGGGTACGGTGGTGATTTTGCAGTTAGGGGCTTATACATGAAATTTGATGTTTTTAAAAGAATATTAATCACTTAATCTTATTAAATATGTATTGGGAAAAAATTAAAATAAAATTACATATCCAATTTTTTAATAATATTATTATTTATTTTGTTAATTAGTGCCACAATTTATATCTTTGCCCTGGGTCACCAAAATATCAGAAACGGAGCTGAAAAGTAATACTCCCTCCGTTTCATAAGGTTAGTCCATATGGAATCAATCACATAAAATAAGAAAAGAAGAATATTTGGAATCTAAAATTAAAGTACAAAATAATTCATAATTAGTTTACCTTATTTAAGTTTATTGATTTTTTTTTGGGAAAACATAAATCATAATTGCATAATTCAAGGTACAAATTTCCTTACTTAGAGTTATGTCATCAATCCACAACCAATTAATTTCAAAAAAATTAATTTAAAAATAGAACATATTTAATATGAGTATATCTTTTTGAAACGCCAAAAAAATTATATGAGACTAACATTATGAAACGGAGGGAGTACCAACTTTTTTTTAAGAAGAAAAAGTAATACCAACTTACCAAGTAATGATAATCAAGAAAAAGCAATATCAACTTACCAACTAATAATAATCAACGATTGAATGTTGTGTTCTACGGAGTATTTATATTTAGCCAGCACGCCAAATTGGAATGATGAAAAAAGTCAATAAAACATGTACCACCAATATTATCCTAATTAACTTCAGCAAGAAAAATCAAATTCACATCTACTGTTGCAGGTCATTAGCAAATGGGCATTTTACTGGAAAAAGAAACTATATATGGTGGGAGTTGCCTATTTATTCCTCTTAGAAGAATTGAAAAAAGCTAAGCAAGTAAACTAATACAATCATATCATCTCTTTCTTTTTTGTAGATAAAACTTTAAGGAAACAATCCAAAATTCAATGGAACAAGAGTTTGAAGTAGAAGTAAAAATATTATCAAAGGAAATGGTAAAACCATCATTTCCACCCTCCTCTCACCCAACAACGTTCACCCTTTCCCTCATCGATCAAACTTTCCCTACCATACAAGTCCCGATACTCCTTTTCTTCACTGCCGAGTCCCCAACACCACAAGGCGGAGTAAATATAAGTGGCCTAAAAACATCCCTTAGCCAAACACTCGACCAATTCTTCCCTCTTGCAGGTCGACTCTTAGATGAGTCGACCATTTCTTGCAACCATGAAGGCATACCATTTATTGAAACTAATGTCAATTGTAATCTCTCAGTTGCATTGACGTCACCTCATAAGTTGAAGTTGCTTACCAAGTTTCTCCCTCCCCCGGAGTTACAGTCAATCTCAGAACTTGTCCCTTTAGCTTTTCAGATCAATGTTTTCCTATGTGGAGGGGTTATCATTGGATGCTACATGCTCCATAAAATCCTTGACATAGCTTCCCTAGGAACCTTCCTTAAGTATTGGTCGAACCTCGCTAGTAAGCGTTTAAATGACCTTGTCCAACCCAACTTTGCAGCCACTATCAATGCATTTCCTCCCCTTCCTAAGCCCGAATCCAAATCTTCGCCTATTTCATCTTTGGAACCTCCACCTGTATCAAATAATGTGATTAAAAGTTTCTTATTCGATCCTATTGCCATAAGCAAACTTAAGGCCAAGGCAACAAGCGACCTAATTCCTAAACCTACGGGATTCGAGGCCGTGGCAGGGTTTGTATGGGAGCAAACCTTGGCCACGAGGCTTAATTTGGGAATGCAGGTTGAACATACAGCGTTATCAATTGTTGTGAACATGCGGCCGAGGATGAACCCGCCACTCCCTAAAGAATCCATGGGTAACCCCATCACAATCGCACAAACACAAGTACGTAAACATGTACTAGAGGCTAATAAAAGTAGCAACTCTGAGCTTCAAGAACTTGTTAAAGAAATCCATTCAGCTTTGTCCAATACCTACCAAAAAATAACAAGTATAAATTTTCAAAGGAAAACTGCGGAAGCTGAGTTACAACATTCTATTCAACTTGAGGACGGCATCTTAAGAGTTAGCAGCTGGTGCAAAATGGGTTTGAATGAGGTAGATTTCGGGTTCGGAAAGCCCGTATGGATTGTTCCTACAGATGGAATACAACCCCCTCAATTTAGGAATTTTTTCGTCCTAACTGATTATTGTCATTCTAATAGTGGAGATGGAATTGAAGCATGGTTGGTTTTGGAGGAAAAAGAGATGCAAAATTTAGAGTCCAACCCATATTTTCTTGCCTTTGCTTCTCATAATTAATCATAAAACCCACAAGTTGCTCACTTTTATTTCTTTGTTAAATTGTCATGCTTTTTATGTGTTGTTTGGCCCATTCAATGCTTGGGATATAGTTAGTGTAACTATTAAAAAAAATTAAAATGTGTTATATATGAAACAGAAACAAGCATAAAGTGAATTGTAACACCTTCATTATTTAAACTTCTTTAGTTACATTAGTTGCAAGGTATATCAGATCATAAGGATGGTGGCATGTTCCGGCTTAGCAGCTGGTGCAACCTTGGACTGAATGAGCCAGACTTTGGGTTCGGGAAGCCCGAATGGATTGTTCCTACTGATGGGAGAATAATTCCTCCTACAGTTGCTCATTTTATCTACCTCACTAATTACATTCACCCTAG
Source organism: Chenopodium quinoa (assembly GCF_001683475.1). NCBI lineage: Eukaryota > Viridiplantae > Streptophyta > Magnoliopsida > Caryophyllales > Amaranthaceae > Chenopodium > Chenopodium quinoa. The sequence goes on from NW_018745684.1 coordinate 9,106,398, forward strand.
TAATGGTGAAGGAATTGAAGCATGGTTTTTCTTAGAAGAGAAAGAGGTGCAAGTCTTAGAGTCTAATCCACAGTTCCTTGCTTTCGCCTCTCCCAATTACTAGTAATTCATGTCTCCATTGCTCTGCCATGAGTGCCATCTACTAAAATGCTAGCATTGATTTAATTGAGCTTACGTGTGTTAGTGAAGTAGGTATTAATATAAAGTTTCATAATATCAATTTTTTATTATATATAAATAATAATACTAATTATGGGTATTATTATACATATTTTCTTTTTTAATATTAAAACTAGTGTGTGGCCCGGACGATGCCTCGGGGTTGCTAGTTTGTACTTAGCTTGTTTAGTTTGCTAATCAAGTTCGACTGTTTTCTTAGTATCTTGATAATCATCTTCAAATTTCATGAGTTGAAAAAAGATTTGTATTGAGAACTATATTCAATATATGATATCTTATGATATATGTCAAACATTCAAAAACTATTGACTATTTAATAGGAAATTAAAATTATTATTTTTCATCAATTTGAAAAATATATAATATAGAGTTTTTCAAACTTCAAAATTTAAGTTGTTAAATCGTCTTATGATCATTACATAATGGAAACAAATAGTATAATAAAAACACTAATTATTTATGTAAGTCAACTATTATTTTGTTGGACAGAAAAGAACAATAAATAACTGGCTAAGATAGTAAGACTGGTTGGTATCAAGTTCAAGTCTTGCTATAAGCATTTTTTAGTTGTCAAACCCAATCATTACATAATGGAAACAAATAATATAATAAAACACTAATTACCTTATCTAAGTTAACTATAATTTTGTTGGATAAATAAACATAATAAATAAATGGCTAAGATGGTAAGACATGTAACTTAAGCCTTATTGGTCTCAAGTTCAAGTCTTGCTATAAGTATTTTTTAAATACATATTGCTGACATGTCAAGTTTGTAGGACTTAAAAAAAGTGACACGTGAAACATATTTTTTGGAAATCAATCGAGTAAATCGGTGTAACAAATATTTATTTATTATTATCTATTCTTTTCACTTTAGCTTCTTATAATTTTCCAATTATTATATATAAAAATCTATGGGAAGGTGGACTCCCTCGGGCTTCTAACAGAGTGGTGTGGTCTCCTCCCCCACCCGGGGATATAAAAAATTAATGTAGACGCCTCAACCGAGGATGAGGGGTGGATTGGCTTGAAGGCAGTTGCTCGTGATAGCTCTGGTAAGGTGCTCTTTGCTGTTGTGAGAAGAGTTAAAGCACGCTGGGATCCTCTTGTTGCAGAAGGGAAGGTTGCTCTATTTAGCTTGAAGAAGGCGAAAGATCATGGTTACAATGATGTGATCCTTGAATCTGATTCTGAAGAACTCCCTCACTCTTTCCACTGTTGATAGCATTGCTGAAGATATCATCTTCTCTAGCTCTGTTTTTTCTTCTATTTTTTGTTCCATGTTATGGGAATTTTGTAGCCCACCACTTAGCTAGGTTAGTGCCGTTCGGTTGTGAACAATGTTGGGAAAACCACGCTCCTAGCGAGGTTTTTTCGTATGAACTTGTTGACACTTTTTCTATGCTTTAATAATATGTGCTAACTGGCTTTAAGAAAAAAACATATCATATCAAATTTTATCGTGTCAATTATTTAGAAACCAAGGGAGTATAAAATTCCCCGATTTGACTACCAAAAAAACAAGCGCATGATGCGATGTGCAGTACTCAATTACTCATATTGTCATACACTATATAAAAAAGTAACACCACCAAGCATCAAGTAATAATTAACTATTGAATTCCGTGTTGTATTAAATTTAGCCCTCCCTTGAAAGAAAGAGTTTTCGATCTCCTTCGAAAGAAAAGGGTTTTTTGACTTCCTTCGAAAGACAAGGTTTATCTCCTCTTTTCGGGGGAGAAATTTCTTAGTTTTGAATCCATGATATTAGATTTAATGGATTGTCGTGAAATTATTTCGTTGGTGAAAAAGTTATCAAGTTTTCGAATATAGACAAATGAATCAAAAGGAAAACATCCTCACAGCTACAAAGAATCGTTAGATTGTCACTCCAACAAGGCTGCATTTTCCAGCAATATAAGCGGGAGATGTTTCACAGTGCAAGATCTACTCGACAATCGTAGTTTTTATGAAGGAAAGTTTTATTTGATTCAATATCTTATGTATTTGTTAATGTCGAATCTCTATTGTAGATGTCGTATGACTTTTAATTAATGAAATATTTTTGCTATTCAAAAGAAAGAAAAAAAAAATTAGCTAGCACTCCTCATTGGAATGAATGTATTAAACATGTATCACCAAAAAATCAAATTCACATTAGATGTTGCAGGTCATTAAATAGACCAAATTACCTAAGATATGAATTCATCCTCATTATTACACACACACACACACACACATACACACACATATATATATGGGATCATGTGAGAACACATTCCTTATGTGAGAACACTTTATATGTGAGAATAGTTTATAACCATTGGATCAAACAAGATCCAACGCTCCACATCTACCCCGGTCAAAATAATGGCATTACTGTAAATTATAGATTGTATATAAGAAAAATTAAAAAAAAATTGTCCAACTTTTTCTCTCTCTCTAGATATTGATCTAGGTCTTGCCTTTCTCTCTCTTCTTTCCCCAAAAATTTCTGAACGAACACTGCTTTGATCGTAATGCTGAGATATCTTTGAATTTCGACTTGAATCTACAACTATAGTTAGGTATTTGCTGTTTCAATTAATTTTTCCTTTGATATTTGGCTTCAATTGTTCAAATTTTGGTATTGAATATGGTTTTTGTGATTTTGTTGAAACCCTAGAAATCGCAAATTCTTCATCAAATGGATTCAACCGAAGCTATTGTTACTTATGAACGAATGATGTAAGTATCAATTTATTGATTTTGGGCATTTTACTTTGTTTTTATGTTTTAAATTTTCTCTAAGCTTATTCAATTTTTGCTATTTCTATTCAATTTTTTTAGTTTCTTTGTTCCATTATTTATCTGTTCGAAAATTGCAATTCATTCAGCTTAGTAACAAATTGGGTGATAATGGTTGCTTTTAAGCAGACCTTGTGTTGTGTAAAATTGTTCCTTAGAATCCCCATTAGTTGTTCTTGTGTTGATGGTATTAGGAAATCAGTGTCTACACATTACTAAACCCGGCCTTCGGATTCGCTTTCCATTATTTTTGACGATTAAATCAGTGTTCATCAATTGTGTTTATTTTCTTATTTAGCTTTGCATATTTGATTTATAATTTTTTTTTATTTGCTCATTTGGGCTGTTTTATTGCAGTTTACTGTATGTGTTTTTTTTTTTAAAGATATTGTATGTGTTTATTGAAAGATACTTTATGTGTTTATTGCATTTTGTCAAATGAGCAAATATATTATTAACCTATAGAAATGTATAAGGCATGGATTCCATTATTAATGTCGTGTATGGTTCAGCCACCAACGTTTGCATATTTTTGGAGACACCATATGCATTAAGAATCATAGTGAAAGTGTACAATTGTATACTCATGTTAAGTGCCATATCCATGATATAATGAACCTTATCCAGCTGAAATAATGTAGAGAAAATTGTCCTGACTAGTAACTAGTAAGGGTTGTATGAGCTGTACTAAAGTTTATTGAAATAATCTCTCTTATTTAGTTTCATGTATATGCTTTTTTCAAATTATAGATGATGATTATAAAATTTGCTTTCATTATGTAGGCACATGGGTATCATGAAATGCATAACCCCACAAGCACAAAAACCTTACTGACTGAAGAGTCTGAGCAATGCTGGAAAAACCTCTGTGAAGTTCGCTCTGCTGTTATTTTAAATGTAATTGGGAGGATTGAATTGGCTTTTCTGGATAAAGGTCAGTGGCTCCTGGTAAATTTAGTTAGCAAAAACTGAATTCTTTCTTATCTTTTTTGTTTCGGGGTTTTTTATGTGTCCTGCGGGAGAGTTACAACATCAAGACTGACCTCTGGACACCTGTACCTGCTAAACAATGGAGACTCCTGTGGGTGGGAGTTCCGCCTCCGACGATCAAGTTAGAACGAGTTCGGATGTAAAAAGTGCGGAAAGTAAAGGGGATCAGGCTCCTCTCGGAAGGGGAGTGATCATCCGACTGCCTGAGACAGTCTCAATATCCGAGCCTTAGCTCTCAAGTAGCGCAATTAAAGCTGGAGTTAATACTCATCAAGTAATGAACGCGTGTGTTTAATGATTTCTTAATCGTCCGTTCCCGAGGGGAAACATCTCCCTTTTATAGGGTATTGGAGTACGTGCCCAGTACTAGGTTTCAGAAACCTAGGTATGACTGGGCTTGCCTAGGAATTTGGGCCGTAGGAGGCCATTTTCCTGATTGGCTACCTGTCTGCCACGTGTTGTGGCATGATTGGTCCACCTCGGACCTCTCGCGAGGTGACACGTGGCGGACTCTAGTTGGTCCACGTGGATGACACGTGGCAGAGCTAGAGTGGTCCACGTGGCGCGAGAAAATCCCCTAATCATTTACCCCTCACAGGGGTGACGTGGCTTGCTATGTGGCGCCTGTGACAGATGTCACGCTCTGATTGGCTAACAGTTTTTTACCGTGTTTTTTTTTTTGTACCTTTGAAATTCCCCCCCTATAAATAGGCGACGTCCAAATCATTTGGACATTCCAGAATCTTTTCAGACAAAAACTTTGGACTTTAGCTCTGACATTTTGGACATCTACCGCTTGCTTTTGGATCGCCTGCTCAAACAGCCGCCCGTTTCTCAAGAACTTCAGTCTTCTTTTGTTAAAGGTAACCGCCTGCTTTACTTTGCATTTTCTCTTTGTTTTTCTTTTTTCGAAAATTGTAGCCCAAAAGCACACGGCACGACCTAGGGTAGTGATCAACCGGTCACCGGGGACGGCTAAATCTAGAACTAGGAGTGCCGACTGCCCCATGTTGGACTAGCCTTTGCAAAATGCCCTAAGTCCGACTGTCTATGTGTCTGTGCAGGACACCATGGCTAGAATAAAGAGAACGACCAGGATAACAAATTCAGACGGCTCCTCATATTATGCGCCTATCAGCGAGATCTCGGACGTGCTGCCAGGCGTCCCAAGCACCCCGAGTGATTCTATTTTGGCAGAATCAGGGGAGGAGGTACAGAATGACCCTCCTATTATTGATCTATCCGAGCAGGCGGATGCTTTGCTCGAGAGCTCGAGCAATGACTCTGAGCCCAGCACCTCCAGTCGGTACTCTGACAACTCTGAGGAGAAGCACTCTCGGCTTCATGCGGCGAGAGAAAGTCATTCAGTAGAAAAGGGAGAGGGCTGGGCAGAGCCGGCTGCAACCCAAAGAGACATGTTTGCCCCTTACTATTGCCACGTTTCCAAAGGCAGGCGGAAGGCCATGTTTGAAAAGATTGGTAGTTTTAGGGCTTACCACGTAATGGGTCATGGTTACATTCTTACAGTGTCGGATGCCGAGGATACCGTAGTCTGGCCAGAGGCGGCCAGCTACCGAGACGAGTGTTTTGGCTGCTATGAAGCGACCATTAAGGCTTGCTTGAGATTTCCTTTGCATCCGACTGTAGAGAGGATTTTAGATGGGTACTAGCTGGGAGTCTGGCAACTGGCCCCAAACTCTTGGTTCAATATTTTAGGCTATGTTGCCGGCTGTGAGATGCATGAGGTAGAGCCCAACTTTGAAGCATTCGCTCACATGAACTATCCCAGTCGGACCCCAAAAACAAGCGAGACTGACTGGTTCCAGCTGACTAGCCACAAGGGCTACATGATGACCATGGGGAAAGAGAACAAGTGGAAGGATTAGAGGAACACCTTCTACATAGTCTCCCATTCTGACAAGGTCCAGAAGAAGAAGTTCAATAGGTGGAACAGGGATCCATCTTACCTAACAGGCGGATCTGATCTGCCGCCTGTTCCTCAAAAAGCAAGAGATCCTAGACAGAGGGCTCTTCAAAGTTGATATACAGGCGAACCCCGAGAATGGGGTGATGGAGTTCCTCCCTCAAAATTACATCCCAAAGTATAACTGGTTATACGATGGGACATATCTGGCCGCATGCGGCCTTAGCGGGGAGATGCCGAGAGGTAGTGGACCGCCTGTTAGAGTGTCTTGAAAGACTTGAATAATTCAGTGTAACCATTTAATTCCTCTTTTGCAGATAAAGCTATGGAAAAAATCTCGGCCTCCAAGAAAGCAGTCACTCAGTACAGCGCGACCATTCTGGGCAAGCGGTCCACTGAGGAGTCGCCTGCCAAACAGGCGCCTAGGGTGAGCTACTTTAACTTAGCACAATTTCTTTTTATATCTGTCGCCTGTTTTTGACTCAATGACTTGTGTTGCAGAGCGACATAGCCAGACCTTCCTCCTCTAACCAGCCGGATCCCAAGGTCAAGAAACAGACGACTGGGGATGTGTCGACTCCTGGCAACGCCAGGAGACATGTGGCCGAACGACAAGGAAGGACTCCTCAAAGCGGGGGAAGAACTGCAGCTGCCCCGGGGAGCAGCTGGCCTCTGAGAGAGAAAGAGGCGGCGAGAGGTATAATTTGTTCAAATCTCCCAAGTTTCATCAAGCAGACGACTCCTCTGAAATCAGTCGGCCTGCTTTCTGTTTTTATGCCGCGTATTAATCAGGGTCTACTTTGCAGATTCCCCTCAAGAGCCGAACCTGGTTCAACTCGCCAAGTCCATGCTAAGGGTCATCCCCCTGGAGGAGAGGGAAGCTGTCAAGGGAGTCGGCACCCTTGACTTAGAAACCATCTTGGCTCTTCTTGCTGAGGTATACTTGGTGGAATTTCTTAACATATTGCATATTTAAATTCCTAGCCGCCTGTAACTGACGTCTGTTTTTTAGCCGAGTGCAGTCTATGCTGCGAGTGTCTGGTCTCCGCAAACCCATCAACGAGAAGAACAAAGAGGTAAAAGCTGCGAAGGCCATGGTTGCCTCTGATTCTGATAAAGCTATGTTCCAAATAGCTCAAAACGAGATTCAGACAACTGACATACTGTTTTACCAGGCGTCCGCCACTTTGTAGGTCAAGAAGGACTTAGAGGCGGTCAGGAAGAAGATCTTGGAGCTAGAGAAGTTCTTAAAGGACCTCAAAGCTGAGCTGGCGCCTCTCAAGGAGGCGGACAAGGAGGCCAAGGGACTCCATAACCGGGTGAATAAACTCAAGGGCCGCCTGCAGAATCAAGAGGCTCAGCTCACCCAAAAGCTTAATGAGAAAGCTGGCGAGGAGAAAATGGCCATTGTTCAGGACATGATGGACGACTGCAGTGCCATCATGAAGATGACCTGGCCGGCCCTCTTCCTAGAGTCTGGCTATGAAAAATGGGAGACCCAATTCGCTATCTGTACTGATCAATATAACAAGAAGATCATGGACCAGGCGGATGGTGAGGAAGATGCGGAGGGCGAGGCGTTTGACTCCACTTTCGGGGAGTCGGACCAAGAAGAGGATGACAAGGAGGAGAAGGAGGAGGCGGATGCCGAAGAAGAACAGCCGCAGGAGGAGGTGGATGCCGAAAAAGAACAGCCGCCGGTTGAGGAGCCAAAGGAAGCGGCTGCTGACACTGAACGTCCTCCTCAAACTGCTTGAACTCCCGTTTTCTTATATGGAAACTTTCTTCGGCCCGTGTGCCGCTTGTTTGTATCATTACCTGACCAAGGGGTCGGGGTTTTTTTGACAATTTCTATTTTTAACATTTCTGTCAGTCTCCTGGCCGACTGTTTATTTTAAACATCTGGCCGTTTTTGCCGGTTTCTCCAAATTTTTTTTCTTTTCATGAATTTTGCTAAGTGTATGTAGCTTGCTTCTAGTTTTCATAAATTCTTTATATACCGACTGTTCTTGCCCCTGGCCGGCTGTGCACTTGGTTTTCTAAGGTTGATGGATTGACTTGGAAATCTTTGATACTTTAAAGAGTATGACTGATTTCTAGGTCATCAATCACAATGGTGATTGCCCCAAACCAGGCGGACAGACGACCATTGGACAAACGGCTATACACTCAGCATTATCCGGCTCTCGGCCTCAATATAGTTCTTTATACGAACCACGCTTTGACACTATGTTTTGTACTTAGTTTATATTATTGATTGTAAATAGTCCGTCTGTTTGGTACTTGTACAGAACAGGCGCCAAACTGGATGTTTTTAATCAAAGTAGCAACCGCCTGTTCGTTTTCAGGCGGTAGCTTTGTTTTTGCTACCTAAATAGGAATAGTGGCCGAATGTCGTCTGTTTATTAAAAGGTCAGGCGGCTTCATTCGTACCTTTTAGGTTCCATCCCAAGTTTGCTGGAGTGACTATGAGTTAACCCTTGGGGTTAATCAATCTCTGTCACTTTGATTTGAGTGAATAGAAGAAACATGCGACTTTGGCCGCATGATAACTCTTTATTTGCCAAGTGAAGCTTAGCTATTTACTCAATTTATGCCGATTGTATTGTCCCAAGCAATAACAGGCGGTTTCTGACTTAGATTTTAACTGTCTACCGCGTGTTTGTGTAAGCGGTACGTTTATCTTCGTCTCGTGTTAAACGACTGCGAGGCTGTCTTGGAGACATTCGGTAGGGCCGTTTGTTTGAGATTTATAGAGCAATGTGCCACCCAAATGGGATATGCTCTCTGCGACGAATTCACCCGGATGGATGTCGCCGGACGCCTGCTCATATTTGGGACAGACGTATTAGTTTAATCTTATAAGGATCATCCGGCCTTTGGCCTTAAGGTGATCATCCGGCCTGTGGCCTCATAAGGTTGTTCAGAAAAGAACATAGTTGCTAAGTTGTCTAGACTTTGCATATATACTCATGTGAGAGTAGGTGATTAAAAGAAATAAGACCGACTGTACATTGTATAGGCGGCTTGCCCCACTGAGGAGACTTGCACAAAAACTGAAAAATAAATTGCAAATTTTATTAATATGTTTTCATGTACAAATAATTTACGAATCTCTGAAGTAGTACTTTTTCAAGTTGTCTACGTTCCAAATTTTGGCTAGCTGTCTGTCGTCTAGTGTTTCCAATCGGTAGGTGCCACCTCTAACTTCTTCATAGATTCGGTAGGGGCCATCCCAATTAGGGATCAGCTTTCCCTGTTCGTTGGCCCTACCGACTGCTTCCATTTTTCGTAACACAAAGTCCCCTACTTTTAGGGCGCGCTTGTGCACTCTTTTATTGTAAGCTCTCGTCATTCTCAGACGGTTAATCTCATGACGCAAGGCCGCATTGCCCCTGCGTTCTGGAAGTGAGTCCAATGCTAGCCGAATGGCCTCCCAGTTAGCCTCTTCGTCATAAAGCATAACTCGAAGAGTCGGCTCATAGTGCTCAATAGGTAGAACAACCTCTGCCCCATAAACCATGAGAAATAGAGTTTCACCAGTCGCCCCTTTTTCAGTCGTCCTGATGGCCCACAGAACATGCGATAGCTCGTTAGCCCATATGTCACCAGCTCTTTCAATTTTCTTTTTGATGCCATCAGAGATTAACTTATTGAAAGGCTTCAACCTGGCCGTTTGCTTAGGGGCGGGCGACTGATGCAAAACAGTGAGAGATCCCTTGGTCTCCCAACCAGTTCTTGAGAGCAGACGTCTCAAATTGAGGACCATTGTCAAAGACCATAGACATGGGTACCCCATACCGGGTGATGAAATTTCTCCAAATGAAGGAGATAACATCCTTTGTCTTAATGCCTTTGACCGCCCCCGCCTCTACCCACTTGGTGAAATAGTTGACTACTACCAAAATATATCTCCGTCCGCCTGTAGCAAGCGTATAGGGACCCAGAATGTCCATGCCCCATTTGGCGAATGGTACTGGGCTATGGATAGCTGTCAAGTCAGTGGCCGGACGATGAATGAGCTTGCCAAACCTTTGGCACTTGTCACATTTTTTCAGCATCTCCATGGCGTCTGCTTCTAGGGTAGGCCAGAAATAACCTTGCCGCCTAACTCTCTTTGCAAGGGACCTGCCGCCTATATGGGAGGCACAGAACCCTGAATGCAAGTCTTCGAGGACCTCTCCGCCCTTTTCTAGGGTGACACACTTCAAAAGAGGTTGAAGATAGCCTTTCTTGAAGAGTTCCCCTTTGTGAATTTCAAAGTTGGACGCACGTTTTTTCATTACAATCATCTCAGGGTAAGTATCCGGCAAGGTGTCGTCTGTTAAGTATGCCCGGATGCCATCCATCCAGGTTGAGCTTCGATCTAGGACTCCAATAGGTTCCTCCTCGATGCTTCTATTTTCCATAACTTCCCAAAAGACAAACCTTGGTGTGTCACAGGAGGCAGATGACGCCAGTTTGGAGAAAGCATCCGCCTGGTTATTCTCAAACCTGGGCACTTGACTTAGGTGGAATTCTTCAAGTGTCCCAACCTCTTCTCTGACCGCCTGTAAATACTTGATCATAGCCGGATGTGTGGCTTCATAGTCACCATGGTATTGGCCAACAATCAATTGTGAATTAGAACAGGCATCCACTTTTCTTGCCCCACCCGCCTTACACATGCGGATGCCGGCTAATAGGGCTTCATATTCTGCCTCATTATTTGAGGCTTGGAACTTGAAACGTAATGCATACTCATACTTGTCTCCTTCAGGAGACTGACATATGACGCCTGCACCACAACCGTTCAGGGTGGAGCTCACATCCACATATACCTTCCAAACCTGTTCAAGGTTTTCAGGATCAGCCAACCTGGTCATTTCAACAATGAAGTAAGCAACGCTTGTCCCTTTACTGCCTTTCCTTGGCTCAAAAGTAATTTCAAGGCTTTGAATTTCAATTGCTCATTTGATCATTCGTTCAGATGATTCCATGGTTGTCATTGGCCGCTTGATTAGCTGGTCAGTGTAGACCATGACCGGGGGTGCCAAGAAGTAAGGCTTTAACTTTTTGACTTCCATGAAGAGGGCAAGTCCAAAATTTTCAACCATGGGGTACCTCAGCTCTACATTCCGTAGAACATGACTGATGAAGTAGACCGGGAACTGGGTGCCGCCTCTTTCAGCAAGGAGAACAACACTAAGCGCATGGTCAGAGACGGCTGGGTACATGTACAATACTTATTTTGGCAAAGGACTGACCAGCCTTGGTAGAGAGTGCAAGTGTTCCTTCAACTTTTGAAAGGCTGCCTCTACATCCACCCCCCATTCAAACATAGTCTTCTTCTTAATTGCTTGGAAGAAATAGAGGTACTTGTCGCCTGACCGGCTGAGGAATCTCCCCAATGCCGCCAGACAGCCTGTTAATTTTTGAAATTCTTTTACAGTACGGGGCGACTGCATGTCTATGACCGCCTGTATTTTTTCCGGGTTGGCCTCTATCCCCTTTTGATCAATCAGAAATCTGAGGAACTTCCCAAACTCAACACCAAAAACACATTTCTTGGGATTGAGCATGACGTGGTGCCGCCTGAGTGTGGCGAATGTTTCTCGGAGGTCTGTAAGATGGTCCGCTTGAAGTTTGGATTTGGCTATCATAACATCAATGTACGCCTCCACATTCCTTCCAACTTGATTAACAAAGACTATATTAATCATTCTTTGGAAGGTAGCAGGCGCATTCTTCAAACCAAACGGCATCACAGTATAGCAGAATAACCCTTGATCAATGACGAATGCCGTCTTCTCTTGATCTTTCCTCCGGAGAGGTATCTGGTGAAAGCCTGAATAGGCGTCCATAAAGCTCATCAAGGCATGGCCGGCCAGACTGTCGATCTTTGGGAGAGGATAGCTATCCTTCGGACATGCCATGTTGAAGTTTGTGTAGTCAACACACATGCGCTAGGTTCCATTCGGCTTCTTTACAAGCACCACATTGGCAACCTAATCAGGGAAATAACATTGCCGAATGAACCCAGCATCTAACAATTTTTTCACCTCGGCGGCTGCAGCCTGGCTTCGTTCTTCTCCATGGTTCCTTTTCTTTTGCCTTATCGGCTTCTTTTTAGGATCCACAGCAAGCTTGTGGACAGCTAGATCCGGGCTGATGCCTTGCATCTCGTCCACCTCAAAGGCAAATATGTCTTTGAATTCTTGTAACAAGTTATGTAATCGGCACCAAGTTTAGCAAAAGTAGTCGTCCCCACCGTGACAGTTTGTTAGGATGAGAGTCATCCAAAACGATGTTAATGTGCTCACCAGCCGACTAGGGACAGAGTTCATCCGGCCTTTCAGCGGTCAATGATTGCTATTGCTTATCTTTTCTCTCAGCCACCATCTGGTTGGCCTTTCTCTTTTTGCTAGCTGTTGTGGAAGCAGGCGCGACTTCCTTGACTTGGTCAAGGTCAGAAGTTTCTCCACTAGCGCCGAATACGACCACAGTGGGTTTGACATCAGAGAGATAACACTCCCTGACCATCTTTTGGTCTCCCCTAAGGGAGCCGACTGTTCCATCATCCTTCTTAAACTTGAGAAGCATAAGAGAAGGAATGATAATAGTTTTGGATTCATTCAAGGTGGGACGCCCCAAAATCACGTTATAGGCCGTCAGTTCTTCAACAACTAAGAACCGGACCACCATGTGGCGTACCTCCCCTTTTTCATCCAGAAGAATGGGTAGGTCTATTCGACCTACCGGATGTACCACACCACCTCTAAATCCCACTAAGGGATGAGAGAACTGGTGCATGTTCTCGGGCTTGTACCTGAGCTTGGCCAGACACTTGTGACTGATGAGATCAGACGAGCTCCCAGTATCAATGAGGATTCGGCCAACTCTTTGGTTGGCCACTTTGCATTCGGTGACAACAGGGTCATCATGCGACCTTCTAACTTTGCCCCTGTCATCCTCAGTAACTACAACTTCAGGGAAGGAAACTTTGGATGCCTGCCCCTCGTCGACCGAGTTGACGTCGAGCCGTCTGATGTAGTCCTTGTTACCTCGGATTGTTGGGCCGCCTCCAGCGAAGTCGTCTGCTATGGTATAGATCGGAGTTTTATCAGTGTCCGAACTATTAGCAGAGTGAGGCTTCTTTTTGGACAACTGTCCAGGGTTAGTCTACAGGGTAACCTTGGACCTCAGACTTGAGAATTCCTTTATCAGCCAGACGGTCCAATAGCCGCTTGAGATTAAAGCATTCGTTGGTGTCATAGCCAATATCCTCATGGTAGTGGCAATATTTATTTTTGTTCCGATTTTTGGCGGAACCTTTCATAGCAGCCGGCTTCTCAATAGAGACCCGGTCCTTAATCTCCATGAGGATGGAGTAATAGTCTTTATTGAATTTGTACTTTGGGGAGTACATTTTCGCTTCTCTCTTTTTCTTCTAGGACGGCTGTTCAGAAGTATCAGCCATCAAGACTTCTTTTCTTTTCTTTTCTTTCTTAGCCGACTGTAATGGTCGACTCTCTTTTTTGTCAGACCTCTTTGAGTCCGACTATTTACTGATGTTGCAAAGTTCGGTCGCCTGTATATAGGCGTCCGCCTCCATCAGTGCCTCTTGGAGGGTAGCAACCCTCTTTCTGACGAGGTCGAACTTGAAGGCCGACCCGTCCTTCAGACCTTTGAAAAAATCTGCATAGGCCACCTCATCTGACATTCCTTGAATCTGAATTTTCATCAGATTGAACCGCGTGATATATGAGCGTAGCCCTTCCTTCTCACCCTGCTGTATAGCTCCCAAGTCAAGACTTGTTTTCTTTGCAGGGATATTCATTAAGAAGTTTGACGCAAACAAGTATGCAAGCGTCTTGAAGTTATTGATGCATCCGGCTGGAAGGTTGCCGAACCATTGCTGGGTGACGCACTTCAATGTGGCCGGGAAGCATCTACACCATGTGGCATCGTCCAACCCTTGAAGATACATAAGGTTGGTGTGTGCCATCAGGTGGTCTTCTGGGTTTGTGGTACCATCATAAGGTACCTACCAACATATTTTTCACCTTGGCCAGCTGTGCGGCCTCAGTTATTTTCTTGGAGAATGCAGTGGGTTGTTCTCCAAGTCTTAGCAATCGGAGCTGCCAGTCTAAGGGCTGGACATTATGTGTTGCCTACCCCCCGAAGAGGGTAGGCTGCATATATGGTTGTCCATACGGCATGTATGGCTGTTGAGGCGCATATGGGGCCGCCTGGAACATCTGAGGATTAGAGTGGGCGAACATGCCGTCTGTCTGGTCCTCACGGTTTGATTGAGAATACCTCATTGAGGTATTTTGAAAGCTGTCATTAAAGTTCGACGTTGAGGCCGACTCTGACAATTGTATATTCTTCTTTTGCTAGATTAACATCCGAGCATCAGAATATGTTTTCTTAGAACCATCCGGCTATTCATGCCTGATGGCCTTCCTCTTCCCTGGCTCAAGGAACCAAAGTCTGGCCAAGTTTATCAAGGGCTTCTATCCCTCCCTTGGTTTAGGGTAAGGAGTGGCCTCTCGGTCTTTGACCGGCTTATTCCTCCCAGAATGAGAGGGCTTTTTGGCCGACTGAACCTTGGTAGGGACAACCATCCGTTTATCGATTAGATCCTTTATCTCCCCTTTTAAACTTGTAATGAGAGTCATGAGCTCATTTCTAGTGATAGGGGTGGATCCTTTGGCCACCTGGAGCTGACCAGCCGGCTGGCCGACTGTTTCACTAGGCACCGCCTGGTCGGTGTTCCGTTCCCTCCTTTCAGTGGAACGGATGCGCCGTGTTCTTAGGGACCCGTTAGGGGCCGTGTAGGTGGCGACATCATAGTCGTCATCCGTATCTTGGTCTAAAATGACCTGGGATTCATCCATATGTCGTTTCTCATTAAGAGGCAGTACAGGTTCTTGTGAAGTCATCTTAGAAGTACTCTCCCCACAGACGGTGCCAAATATTTCGGGGTTTTTTATGTGTCCTACGGGAGAGTTATAACACCAAGACTGACCTCTGGACGCCTATACCTGCAAAACAATGGAGACTTTTGTGGCTGAGACAGTCTCAATATCCGAGCCTTAGCTCTCAAGTAGCGCAATTAAAGCTGGAGTTAATACTCAGCAAGTAATGTTCGCGTGTGTTTAATGATTTCTTAATCGTCCGTTCCCGAGGGGAAACATCTCCCTTTTATAGGGTATTGGAGTGCGTGCCCAGTACTAGGTTTCAGAAACTTAGGTCTGACTGGGCTTGCTTAGGAATTTGGGCCGTAGGAGACCATTTTCCTAATTGGCTACCTGTCTGCCACGTGTTGTGACCTGATTGGTCCACCTCGGACCTCTCGCGAGGTGACACATGGAGGACTCTGGTCGGTCCACGTGGATGACACGTGGCAGAGCTTGAGTGGTCCACGTGGCGGGGGAAAATCCCCTAATCATTTTTCATAACCTATTCTTCTTTGATTACTAGTTATACGAAGTTTTAATTGAGCTAGATGTTGTAACATGTTCTGTTAACAAGCTAGATGTTGGAATATTCCCTATGAATTACTACAATAGTACAGACAATTGCACAAACTGTGTGCACTCATTGTTTCTGGTCCATCTATAGTCTACTAGTTGGAAGTGCTTGAACTATTAGAAGTTAACTAGTGTTTAGAATCTCATGTAACAGTGTACAAAGCTTCCTACACAACGCTTCTGTTTTAGCCCTTTACCATCCTATTTTCCTAGATGTTTGTCTAAAATAGGGGCATGTAAGTCTTCTTTATGGATTTCATTGATATCTCCCTGCTTTTTTTGGCTGGTTTTTCAGCATGTCACTGTCTCCTTTTTGTGGACTTCTCTGTGATGCAAAAATTCAAACTATCTTGAAGGATTGTCTGTTATTTTTAGCTCTTTTTGATAAATTTGTAAATGAAGGTCTGAAGAATTCTTATCATAAGGTTTCAGGTTATAAGTCAAATTGATTTCTAATTACAGTCTGCATCACATTTAAGATGTCAGCCTCGTTTAATTTATGGTGTTATTGGTGATAACTACTGATGAAAAAGAAGAGATATATGTGCACCTCGAGAAGAAGTTTCAGGTTCATTGCAGTGATTGCACACTTCAAAACACAACGGATTTCGAAGCTGAATTGCTTGAAGAGTTTAGGTTGGTTACTTTCTAGTACTTTGCATCTAGGCAGTACCAGAAGTAAGTTCATCCAAATCTAGATGTGATTATATAATACTGTTGTCATGTGTCTAATCCTGCCTACCAGTTCAAAAACTTAGTGTTCTAGCTGTTGAAGGCTTTTTTAGGCTGTTAGGCTTCCTACCATGATGGTGCTTTATTCCCACAAGGACATCTTTCTTCGTACAAGGCTACTGTTTGGTTCTGGTCATTTGCCCATATAAATGTCCCAGCCGAACTGTTTGCTTTGTTTTGCTAGAAAATTCTACTTTGGTTGCTATTGATAATTGGCTCTATTGACTGATAATTGGTTCATCAGTGTTGCATTCTAAACTTTGATTATATTTACAATTGACTTGAACGAGGCCTTAAACATTCTATCACATGTTAATAAATATTACGTTTTGCTCATCAAAGTGCGCTAAATCATGCCTTTTAAATAGTTTGCTCATTTGACAAAATGAGCAACTAAGTTTTTGCTCATTTTTTAAATTAGCAACTAAGTATTTGCTC
Organism: Chenopodium quinoa; assembly: GCF_001683475.1. NCBI lineage: Eukaryota > Viridiplantae > Streptophyta > Magnoliopsida > Caryophyllales > Amaranthaceae > Chenopodium > Chenopodium quinoa. The sequence continues at coordinate 9,122,970 of NW_018745684.1, forward strand.
ATTTGACAAATGAGCAACTAATTATTTGCTCGTTTGTTAATTTCTCATTTGTCAAATGAGCAATTATTTTTTGCTCATTTGTCAAATGAGCAAAAAAATTCAATGCTCCTTTGTCAAATGAGAAAACTATTTAATACTCATTTGTAAAATGAGCAATTAATTATTTGCTCATTTGTCAAATGAGCAATTAATTATAGCTTCTTGTCTTCTAAACTGCTACAAGGATACCTGTGTATGGTCTGATCCGTGGGCGTTGAAGGACGGTGAAGTGGTGCAATTTATGCCGAATAAAGAGAGTGGTAGGGGATGCGTGTTTATGAGCTATTGGATGATTCGTGTAGTGAATGGATCCTAATTGTGATCAAACGTTTAATCCTTGATGAAATTTGTTCAATAATATGTGCTACACATATTTCACATAGATGATGATGGAAGCATTATCACGTTGGGAACTTCGAGTAATTTGTTGATATTTGCAGATCAAGTACCTCAACATCTAGAAACAGAGGCATGGACTCCAACTTTGGGCAACTCCATAGCTTCAGTTTCTTGAGACAATCAAATGATAGTGATGACCTAAGTGTTTCGTCCTTGCACCATCACTCCAAGAAATAAAAACCGTGCAGTGTGATTCTTCAAGGGTTGGGAAGAATTGAGATTCTGGTGTTGATGATAGGTTGTCAGAGTTTTCAAAAAATTGTAGATTATCCAAAAATTGAAGAGTGAGGTGCCTGAGGTGTGGGAGCCAACTGAACGGAGGGAGTGTTTGGCATTATCCAATGCCATCAATGTTGACATTGACAAATTTTGGGAGTGTTGTGGCAAAAGTGTTGGATTTTTCCCACCTTGGGAAATCAAGCCCTTTATATCCTTCTATGTGGAGCATTTTCAGATTAAAAGGCGGTTGGAGGCCATCTAACATCGTTTGGTGCTTAAGTGAATCACTTTTGCTGGTATCTCTTGCAGGTCCCCATTTGATTGCTAGCTCTGTAAGCCTGGTTTTGCTGCTCAAGTTTAATTTTGCAACTTCAATTCATTTACAGCAGCAGTCCAATTTTCTGATAACTCAATCATCCGTCTTCCCTATAAGCGATTGAGGTTGCCAAGTGACCGAAACCCACTGGTAGACTAAAATTTTAGATTGTAAATGTCCCTTGATAAGTCGTGTTTTGTGCATATTTATTAGCTTATTTTTGGTTGGTTTTATTAGCTTAGTCGAGTGTTTCAGTCCATTTTGGTGTAATTTGGTTTAGTTTCGATGATTCGATGCTTTTATGGGTAGTTTCGTTGTTTTTGATGTATTTCAGGATTAACGGAGCTAATTGAGTAGAAATGAAGCAAAACGTTGATGAAATACTTGACAAATATGACACCTGTTCACTATTATGCTCATAACTTTTGATATACAAATGATAATGGAGTGATTCAAATTGAATTGGAAAGTAGACTTGAAGACCTTTCCAACGATATATTACACGCCTCAAACGGAGCTCCGGATATGAAGTTATGACTGATTTAAGATGAGTGATACGCGCAACAGAGCAGGCACGTCCGTGCCCAGCAGTCAGGCACGTCTGTGCCTGGAAGACAGACTCTGCAACGTTTTTTTATTTCTAGAGAGGCACGTCCGTGCCTATGGAGAGGCACGTCCGTGCCTCCTGGGATTCTTGTGCGCCAAGGCTTGGCCGATTTTCTTATCTTTTTGGGCTTGTATATATATTCTTTAGCCTTGTTTTTCTTTTTTTTTTATCTATTATTCATTAAGTTTATTTTATTTTTCAATTCCTATCATTAAGAACTAGTTCTCTATTTTTTATTTCCTTTACTTTTGTAATTCAAGATTCAAGCTTTCTACCTTCAATTCAATTCAAGATTCGGTATTTTCTTTTAATCTCTTTATTTATTCATGTTTTCTTTATTATTTATTGTTCTTGTTTTTTTTTTTGTTAATATGTTAGAGTAGATTGTTGTTCTAGATTTAGGTTGAACCCTAATATGGTTAATACTTGATTTATTCTTTTAAATTCTCAATTAATTATTTATATTGTTCATGCTTAATTGATTGCGCTTATGCCAATACTAGATTAGAGATAATTAGTATTGTTATTATTCCATTGTTTTAATCGCAGCGAGAGTTGGGTTTTAACGAATTTGAATAGATCAATTAAGGGTTTGATATTCATCACGAGTGATTAGGGGATTTTTATCCACCAATCACCGTCTGACAAGTGGACCAACCAGGTTCCGCCACGTGTCCTTCACGTAGGCCAATAGGAGCCTGCCACGTGTCAATCACAGATACGTCCTCTACGGACCAATTGAGACACGCCACGTGTCCACCCATGCCAAATGGGAAAACCGGCCAATAAGGCCCAATCCTGTTTAGAGGCCCAGTCAGCCCTAGGTTTACCCTAAACCTAGAGAGTGGCACGCTTCCCGAGGTTATAAATACCCCTCTTAATCCTCATTAAGGGGAGGAGGACTCGAAAACAACACACGGATTACACATTAAACACTCTCACCTAGAGAGACTAAATCACTTTAATTTCCGCATTTATTACTCCTTAATCAGGTACTAACTTGACCGTTGGAGGCGGAGCTCCTACCACAAGGAGTCTTCGTTGTTTTGCAGGTACAGGCGTCCGGTTCCAGTCTCGGTGTTGTAACTCTCCCGCAGGACACCAGAAAACCCCGAAACATTTTGGCGCCGTCTGTGGGGAGAGTACTTCTGAGATGGCATCCACGTTTGTACCGACTTTTGAAGAGAGGCGTCCCCTAGACGACCCTCAAGTCCAGTCGGACCATGATACTGACAATGAACTTGAAGTTGAAGCTCACACAGCTCCAGACGGGACCCTAAGGGCCCGACGTACCCGTCAGACCGAAAGGAGGGAACGGGAACATTTTCAAACTGTAAGCGAGCCAACAGGCGCACCGTCTGTTCGGCAGCAGGCGACTGATGGGTCTGCTCCCATCACAAGGAACGAACTCATGACCTTCATGAGGGACTTCAAGGGAGAAATTCAAGAGTTGCTTAATAAGAAGCCTGTTCCGGCCAAGGAACAGTCGGCTAAGAAACCTTCCACCTCAGGCAAGAGGAAGCCGGTTCAAGGGCGAGAGGGAACTCCTCATCCTAAATCCAGGAAGTGGGAGCCGCCTGCCCTTGACCTCACAAAATACCGTTTTCCTACTCCAGGAAATAGGAAACCTGTTCGTCACATTCAGGCGGACGGGTCGAAGAAAACATACACAGACGCTCGTCTGCTGTTAGAACAGAAGAAGAGTGACCGACTGTCAGAGTCGGCCTCTACTTCAAATTTTCAAGAAAGTCTGCGAAATACCTCGATGAGGCATACCCAGTCGTATCATGAGAGTCAGTCAGGCGGCACCTCCCGTCAGTCAGGCTTTCATAGCGACCAGGCGGTACCAAACTTACCGTTTGTACCACAGCAACAGTATTTTATGCAGCCACCTCCGTTTGGTGGACACGCAGCTAAAAATGTCCAACCTTTGGACTGGCAGCTACGGTTGCTTAGACTTGGTGAACAGCCGTCGGCCTTCTCCAAGGAAATCACTGAAGCCGCTCAGCCGGCCAAAGTGAAAAATGTGTTAGTAGGCGCCTATGATGGCACTACTAACCCAGAAGATCATCTGATGGCATTCTCCAACCTAATGTACCTTCAAGGGTTGGATGATCCCACTTGGTGCAAGTGTTTTCCAGCGACTCTCAAAGGAATTGCACAGCAATGGTTCGGCAACCTGCCGACTGGTTGTGTAAACAACTTCAGGACGCTTGCTTACTTGTTCACCTCCAACTTCGCCATGAACATTCCTGCGAAGAAGACGACCCTTGATTTGGGAATAATTCAGCAGGGTGAGAAGGAGGGGCTTCGATCCTACATCAGGCGGTTTAACCTGATGAGAATACAGATTCAAGGGTTACCGGAGGAGGTAGCTTATACTGACTTTTTCAGGGGTCTCAAAGACGGGTCGACCTTCAAATTTGATCTGGTTCGAAAGAGGGTGGCGACTCTTCAGGAGGCCTTGATTGAAGCAGAAGCCTATATACAGGCAACTGATCTTTGTAGTACAGTGAAACAGTCGGACGGAAAAAAGTTCGACAAAAAAGAAGGACGACAGATACAGTCGTCAAACAAGGAAAAGAAGAGAAAAGAGGTCTGGGCGGCTGATTCCTCTAAACAGCCGGCCCAGAAGAAGAAAAAAGAATTCAAACCATACTCCCCAAAGTATGCGTTTAGCAAGGATAGCCAAACTATCCTAAAAGAAATCAAGGGACGGATCTCTATTGAGAAGCCGGTCACCATGAAGGGTTCTGCAAGCAACCGGAACCAAGATAAATTCTGTGATTATCATGAAGATGTTGGTCATCACACCAACGAATGCATCAGTCTCATGCGGTATCTAGACCGCCTGGCTGAGCAAGGTGATCTTGACTCTTTTGTCAAGAAATCCACGGGGAGCACTTCCTCGAAAAAACAGTCGGCTAAAAAGAATCAACAGGCCGACAGCTCTGATACAGATGATGCAGTCGTCTACACTATTGCAGGCGGCTTCGCAGGAGGAGGTCCCACTATTAGGGGCAACAAAGACAATATCAGGCGGCTAGATGTAAACTCTGTTCACCCAGAACGGCCCTCCAAAAATTCATTTCCTGAGATTGTCATTACTGAAGAAGATCTAGGAGGGGTCAGGGGGCCGCATGACGACCCTATCGTCATTGAATGTAAAGTGGCCAATCAGAGAGTTGGCCGAATCCTCATAGATACCGGAAGCTCCTCAGATCTTATCAGTAGCAAATGTCTGTCAAAATTGAAGTACAAAACTGATTGTATACATCCGGCCTCCCACCCTTTAGTAGGGTTTGGAGGAGGAGTCGTCCACCCTGTAGGACGAGTAGATCTACCCATCCGCCTGGGTGAAAAAGGGGAAGGACGACACATGGTAGTCCGGTTCTTGGTGGTAGAAGAACTCTCGGCCTACAACATGATTCTGGGACGACCAACCCTAAATAATTCCAAGGCTGTAATAATCCCATCTCTTATGTTGCTCAAGTTTGAGAGGGACAATGGAACAGTCGGCTCCCTAAGGGGAGATCAGAGGATGGCACGAGAGTGCTATCTCTCGGATGTCAAGCCCACTGTTATGGCCGCTGGGTCCAGTGGAGGAAAGATTGACAATGTCAAGGATAATGCGCCTGTTCAAGAAGCGGGTGGCAAGAAAAGAAAGGCATCCCAGATGGGGGCCGCAAGAAAAGATAAAAAATAGCAATCATTGGCAGAGGAGCGGTCGGATGAATTCCGCCCTCAGCCGGCTGGTGAGCATACGGACCTAATCTTAGATGTCTCGCGTCCTGACAGAACAGTCAAAGTTGGGACGACTGCTCTAGGGGTCCTAGGTGATGACTTTCACAATCTGTTGAAAGAATACAAGGACATCTTTGCATTCGAAGTCCATGAAATGCCAGGAATTAGTCCTGAGCTGGCGGTACATAAATTGGCTGTGGATCCAAAAAAGAAGCCGGTAAGGCAGAAGAAGCGGAACCATGGCGAAGAAAGAAGTCAGGCGGCAGCCGTCGAAGTTAAAAAATTACTTGATGCAGGATTCATTCGGCAATGTTACTTCCCAGACTGGGTTGCAAATGTTGTGCTTGTTAAAAAGCCGAATGGTACCTGGCGAATGTGTGTAGACTACACAGACTTGAATAAGGCGTGCCCAAAAGACAGTTACCCTCTGCCTAAAATTGACAACCTGGTCGACTCAACAGCCGGCCATGCTTTGATGAGTTTTATGGACGCCTACTCTGGTTTCCATCAAATACCTTTATGGAAGAAGGATCAGGAGAAGACGGCCTTCGTCACTGATCAAGGGTTATACTGTTACACGGTCATGCCGTTTGGTCTTAAGAATGCCCCGGCCACCTTCCAACGAATGATAAACACTGTGTTCTTTGATCAGATTGGGAGAAATGTCGAGGCATATATTGATGATATGATTGTCAAGTCTAAACTTCAGACAGATCATCTGTCGGACCTCCGAGAAACTTTCGCCACACTCAGGCGGCACCATGTCATGCTCAATCCCAAGAAATGTGTCTTTGGAGTTGAGTCTGGGAAATTTCTCGGATTTCTCATTAATCAGAGAGGAATAGAGGCGAACCCTAAGAAGGTGCAGGCGGTCATTGACATGCAGTCGCCCCGTACCGTCCGAGAGGTTCAGAAGTTAACAGGTTGTCTGGCGGCCTTGGGAAGATTTCTAAGTCGATCAGGCGACAAATGCCTATACTTTTTCCAGGCAATTAAGAAAAAGGCAAGGTTTGAATGGGGGCCGGATGCTGAGGCGGCCTTCCAAAAATTGAAAGTTCATTTGCATTCCTTGCCGAGGCTAGTCAGCCCTTTGCCCAAAGAAGTACTTTACATGTATCTGGCCGTCTCTGATCATGCGTTAAGCGCTGTTCTTCTTGCTGAAAGAGACGGCTGTCAGCTCCCGGTCTACTTTGTCAGCCATGTGCTGAAAAATGCCGAGTTGAGGTATCCCTTAGTGGAGAAGTTTGGCCTTGCACTCTTCATGGCTGTTAAAAAATTAAAGCCCTACTTTTTGGCGCATGCAGTCGTCGTGTATACAGATCAACCGATCAAGCGGCCACTGACCACCATGGAGTCGTCAGGCCGAATGATCAAATGGGCCATAGAAATACAGAGCCTCGAAGTTACCTTCGAGCCTAGAAAAGCAGTGAAGGGGCAAGCCTTTGCTGACTTTATTGTTGAGATGACTCGTCCCCCTGACTCTCAAGTTCCAGACCAAGTCTGGAAGGTATATGTGGATGGAAGCTCTACTTCAAATGGTTGTGGAGCAAGCGTCATATGTCAGTCGCCAGAGGGCGACAGGTACGAGTATGCTTTACGCTTCAGTTTTCAGGCTTCAAACAATGAGGCAGAATATGAAGCTTTACTAGCCGGAATCCGCATGTGCAAGGCGGCAGGGGCAAGAAAAATAGACGCCTGTTCCGATTCACAATTAATAGTGAGTCAGTACAATGGCGAATACGAAGCGACCCATACGGCTATGATCAAGTATTTACAGGCGGTCCGTCAAGCAGTCGGCTCCCTTGAGGATTTCCATCTGGTCCAAGTGCCGAGATCAGAGAATAACCAAGCGGATGCACTTTCAAAATTAGCATCATCCGCCTCCTGTGATACTCCTCGAACCGTTTTTTTGGGAAGTAGTGGAGAAGAGAAGCATTGAGGGAGACCCTATTGGAATCTTAGACAGAAGCTCAACCTGGATGGATCCAATCAGGGCATATCTGACAAACGGTACCCTGCCGGATGATCGTCAACAGGCGGCAGTGCTGAAAAGACGAGCCACCAATTTTGAAATGATAAAGGGAGAACTTCACAAAAGGGGGTACCTACAACCCTTCTTAAAGTGCGTTACTCCAGAAAAGGGGCGAGAGATACTAGACGATCTCCACTCTGGTTACTGTGCTTCACATATAGGTGGAAGGACGCTTGCTCAACGGGCAAGGCGCCAGGGCTACTTCTGGCCTACCTTAGAAGCTGATGCTATGGAGATGGTGAAAAAGTGTGACAAGTGTCAAAGGTTTGGCAAACTAATTCACCGTCCGGCTACTGACCTCACCACCATTCATAGCCCCCTACCGTTTGCTAAGTGGGGCATGGATATTCTGGGTCCATATACGCCTGCTACAGGCGGAAGAAGATACATACTTGTTGCCGTCGACTACTTCACTAAATGGGTAGAGGCGGAGGCTGTTAAGGGAATCAAGACGAAGGATGTAATTTCATTCATTTGGAGAAATGTCATCACTCGGTTCGGGGTTCCCATGTCTATGGTTTTTGATAATGGTCCCCAATTTGAGATGCCTGTTCTCAAAAGCTGGTTGGGTGACCAAGGAATTGCACACTTCTTTGCATCTGTCGGCCGTCCACAAGCAAACGGCCAGGTAGAAGCCTTTAATAAAATCATCTCAGACGGTCTGAAGAAAAAGATTGAACGAGCAGGCGGCCTATGGGCGGATGAACTACCACATGTTCTCTGGGCCATTAGGACGACTGAAAAAGGGGCGACTGGAGAAACTCCATTCCTCCTAACTTATGGTGCGGAAGCTGTTCTTCCAATAGAACACTACGAGCCGACTCTTCGAGTAATGCTATATGACGAAGAGGCAAACTGGGAAGCCATGCGCCTGGCATTAGACTCACTCCCTGAAAAGAGAGGCAATGCTGTCTTACGCCATGAGATTTACCGCCTGAGAATGACACGATCATACAACAGAAAAGTGCACAGGCGTCCACTCAAGGTGGGGGACTTTGTACTTAGAAAAATGGAAGCTGTTGGTAGGGCTAACGAGTCTGGCAAGCTAACTCCCAACTGGGAAGGCCCCTACCGAATATATGAAGAGGTTAGAGACGGTACCTACCGTCTGGAAACACCAGACGGCCAGCCGTTACCTCGAACTTGGAACATAGATAATCTTAAGAAATATATCTTTTAAAAAATGTAAAGTCAAGGACTACTTGAATAAAGTTGCAAATTACTATTCAATTTTGTATTAAGAGGGGCATGCCAACTGACCAACAGTCGGCTACTCTCCATGTTTATATTCATTTTTATTTTAAGAGGGGCATGCCAACTGAAAAACAGTCGGCCACTCTCTATGTTTAATTTAAGAGGGGCACGCCGCTTGACCGGCTACCCTCACATAATATAGTTCACCAAGAACTATCAAAAAACATGATCAGACCAGGCGTCAAGCCAACTGATCAAAATATAAAAATTCAATTCGACCTGTCCCAACATTATAGCAGGCGTCCGACGGCATCCATCCGGATGAAATTCGTCGCAGAGAGCAGCTCCCTTTTGGGTGGAACATTTTTCTATAAACTAATCACACGGCACCTATACGACTGTCCCCAAGGGCAACCACGTAGCCGTTTTTGAGACAAGGATAACTTTTATCACTAACCAAACTAGTGGTAACAGTTGACATCTGAGTCGGATTACCGCCTGTATTACTTGGGATAAATGCAGGGGGTACCTCTTGAGTTAATAGCCAACAAACATTGGCGAATCAAGGGGTCCAGCCGGCCTCTGCCGCCTGGTACCTCTACTACTCAATCTAGAATGAGGACGACTGAGTAACACCAACGTTAACTCATAGTCACTCTCCCAAACTTGGTATGGAACCTAAAAAGTTTGAATAGACCACCTGTTTTTTGGCAAACAAGGGCATTCAAACTACTATTCTTACTAGGTTTCCCTTCGAGTTAATAGCCAACAAACATTGGCGAATAAAGGGGAACAACCGGTACCCACCGCTTGATACCTCTACTACTCAATCACTCGGCGACTAGGTAAGAGCCATATTTACTTAGTCACCCCTTAAAAATTTTAGTATGAAATTAAAAAGTTCATACAACACCTATTCACACTGATAGGAAACAGTCGTCCTAGACTGCCTATAGCAAAAAAAAACACAAGTAAGAAAACCCTTTCTTACTTGGTTAATTTTACAAATGACAGGACCGCCTGCCTAAAGGTAATCCAGTCATAGACTGCCTACAAGTCTAGCCTACAAAATACAAGTAAAAAAACCCTTTCTTACTTGGTTAATTTTAACAATAACAGGACCGCCTGCCTAAAGGTAATCCAGTCTTTTAAACGGGACCAATACCGATTGAATAAATGGCCGACTGATCGCCCAGCTTGGAAACAGACAACCAGTCGTCCAGGGGCATAGGCGGACCATCCGTACCTGTCTACAATCGGCCATGCAAAACAGTCGATATAGTGTACAATTCAATATCAAATATTCAACACTTAGACAAATTTCAAGCAAAATAAAATTGCATTAAAGAAGATTAAAATATTCAGAACCCCGGCCCCCTGGCCGGGTAAATACAAGCAAACGGCACGCAGGCCGTGAAAGAAGACATAAAAGCTTAAGAAGGGGGCAAGTCTTCAACATTAGCAGCGTCCGCCTGGTCAGCATTCCTCTTGTTAGACTCGGCCTCAGCTGCATCCTTCTTCGATGCCTTGCCCCCAAGTGGCACAAGCGCCACTATTGGCTGCTCATCCCCATCCAAGGCCTCCTCCAATGCCTCGTCCTCAGCAGCCACCAAGATCTCTTGATTATATGTTTCAGAACACTGGCGGTACGTTTTTTCCCACGAGGCAAAGTCGGCACTGGGGAAGAGGCAGCTCCAGGTCATGCGCTGGATCTGAGAAGAGTCTTCCATCATCTCTCGGACGAGCTCTCTCTTCTCTTGCTCAGCCTTCTCCGAGAGCTCTTTAGTTAGACTCTTCTCCTGGGTCGCCAGGCGTTCCTTTACGTTAGCCAAGGATTTCTCCATGGCTTCGTATGAGAGCATCTTTTGGCGGAGAGGTTTAAGCTCGGCCTTGAGATTGGAGACGGTCGCCTCCAGCTCGCTGTTCCTCTTCTGGGCCGCCTCTAACTGAGCCCGGATAGCGGCGGCAGCCTGCGCCTGATAATAAAGAATATCAATTGTCAGAACTTCATTTTGGGCAATTTGAAACATTTCCTTATCACAGTCAGAGGCGGCCATAGCTTTTGCAGCCTTTACCTCTTTGTTTCTCCGATCAAGCGGCTTGCGAAGGCCGTTCACTCAGAGTAGGGCCTAAGTAAAGAGAAAACATGCGTCAGTTTCCAAACAAAAAGATAACAGGCGTCCTGGAATTCAAATACTAAAAAAATGCTAAGTATACCTCAGCAAGGACCCCTGCAATCCCATCAAGGTCGAGGGTGCCGACACCCCTGACCGCCTCCCTTTCAGATGGAGGAACTGCTTTGATCATGGACTTGGCTACCTCTACCAAGTCAGGCTCCTGAGGGCCGGCTGCATCAAGCGTAAAAAAGCAAGTTAGACCTAGTCAAGAAGGAAGCAAGTATAAAAGTTTTTACAAGTAATTGTCCATACTTCTAGGCGGCCCCGCCGGAGTTTTAGAAGAAGTGGCCGGCTGCTTCTCAGCCGCCACTGTTTTCCTGGAAGACCCAGGAGAGCTTGCAACAGTCGTCCTCCGGGCCTTGGGGTCCGGCTGTTGCGAGGAAGAAGCTCTTGGAGTGCCCGACTGAAAAAAAAAAAAAAAAAGTTAGTATATGCATAAGACAACAACTCCTAAAAGAGGAAGAGTTTCGAAGCCCACCAAGGGTGCCCCCTTGTTAGGGGAGTCGGTACAAGACTGTTGCATGAGAGAGGCCCGCAACATGGCCGCCGCAGTCTTGGATGCTGTTATTTTACTCATGGCGTCAGCTGCAAAAAATAAACAGCAAAGTTAGTAAAAATCCCAAGTAAACAAGGCGTGAAAAAACAGAGTATTTGTCAGGCCGGCTACCTCTAGAGCACCGACTGCTGAGGCCACAGGCGGCCAAAAAGTACTCGTCATAGAGCCACTTGAAGCTCGGGACGCAGTTTAGGGGTACTTGCTCTCGTACCCCTGAAGTAGAGTTCACCCTAGTCTCTACTTTGAAGAGTCCTTTGTCTAGGATCTCTTTTTTAGCCTTTGGGGGAACAGGCGGCATGCTGCGGCCGCCTGCAAGAAGAGGCGGATCCCTATTCCACTTGTTAAAGTGTTTGTTCAGCTCCGTGTCTGAACCCTCGATGATAAGGAAGGTGTTCCGTCAATCCTTCCATTTGTTCGCCTTACCTCTCGTCATGAGGTAGCCCCTATGGCTTGTTAATTGATACCAGCCGGTACCGCCCGACTTAGGGGTCCGGCTGAGATAGTTCATGTGGGCGAAAGCCTCAAAGCTTGGCTCCACCCCGTACATTTCGCACCCGGCCACATAGCCGAGTACGTTTACCCAAGAGTTGGGGGCTAACTGCCATAACCCCAAATCATACCCATCTAAAATCCGCTGAACAGCCGGATGTAATGGGAAGCGCAGTCCGGCTTTGATGGCCGCCACATAGCAGCCAAAGCAGCCGTCATCATAGCTGGTACCAGCCGGCCAGACGACAGTGTCTTCTGGATCCGGCACGAACAGTAAAAATCCGGGGCCCATTCTGTGGTTAGCTATAAAGCTCTCCACTTTGTCTTGCATGGCTGCGATCCGGCCCCGGGGTACCGTGCAGTAGTAGGGGGTGTTTTCCTCTCTGTAAGAGGTGGACGGCTCCACCCAATTGCCCCCCTTCTCAACTGCATGAGAAAGCCTCGCCTCTTGTAGGCGACTGTTTCTTTCTTCTGAGCCTGGAGAAGAGTGGCCAGAAGAGCTGGACTCGGACTCGTCCTCTGACGAGTCCGAAGAGGACGACTCCTCCCCTCTCCCAGAGGGGCCCGCCTCCTCTCCCTTAGAAGGAGCCGGAGAAAAGTTAGACATATCAACGGTGAAATGGGAAGGGACCACCTTGACCCCTCCCTCAGAACTGTCGGCTTGGCAGCCGCCTTGTTTCACTTCTACATCTGGCGCCTGGTCAGATGTTTCACTAATGGGCACCCTTTGGGAGGAGCCGTCCGAGTTTGAGATCCTAGCAGTCTTTTTTGTTCTGGCCATCGCGTTCTGCATAGACACAGATACAGTCGGACTTTGTATAAAGGGCAAAGATGGGTCCAGAAAAGGGCAGGCGGCACTCCTAGTCCTAGATTCAGCCGTCCCCGGTGACCGGCTGATCACTAACTTAGGTCGTGTCGTGTGCTTCCATGGTGCCATTTCAAAAAAATAATAATAAGAAAAAAATTAAGAATAAGAGAACCGACGGTTACCTGAACGAGTGACGATTGATGAAATTCTGAAATCCTTTGCAAACGGCTTGTCAGAGCAGGCGGTAGGCAACAAAAGTCCAAAGTGTCAGAGCAAGTTCAGGGGTCCGAATGTTCTCTCGCAAAGTTCTCAAATGTGAAAATGACCGAAGTCAGCACTTCCTTATATAGGCAAAGTGAGAAGGCGAAGGGTCGCTTCCAAATTCAAAATTTGGGCGGGAAAATCTCTCGGCCATTTGCAAGGTGACACCTGTAGCAGGCCGTCGCCTGTCACCATGCGACACCTGTCACAGGTGACACGTGACCAGTCACGTGCCACCTGTGAGGGGCAAATGATTAGGGGATTTTTATCCACCAATCACCGTCTGACAAGTGGACCAACCAGGTTCCGCCACGTGTCCTTCACGTAGGCCAATAGGAGCCTGCCACGTGTCAATCACAGATACGTCCTCTACGGACCAATTGAGACACGCCACGTGTCCACCCATGCCAAATGGGAAAACCGGCCAACAAGGCTCAATCCTGTTTAGAGGCCCAGTCAGCCCTAGGTTTACCCTAAACCTAGAGAGTGGCACGCTTCCCGAGGTTATAAATACCCCTCTTAATCCTCATTAAGGGGAGGAGGACTCGAAAACAACACACGGATTACACATTAAACACTCTCACCTAGAGAGACTAAATCACTTTAATTTCCGCATTTATTTCTCCTTAATCAGGTACTAACTTGACCGTTGGAGGCGGAGCTCCTACCACAAGGAGTCTTCGTTGTTTTGCAGGTACAGGCGTCCGGTTCCAGTCTCGGTGTTGTAACTCTCCCGCAGGACACCAGAAAACCCCGAAACAACGAGAGTAGTTGAATGGATAATTAGGAAGTTAGAGTAATGCGCTTAATGTCTCTAATTTGCATGATTCCATGAGAATAGGCTTGGTTGTGGGTTAGGGAAGCCATTGATACTCGAGAGAGGTCCTTGGTATTATTTAGGGATTACTTTTCCTTATGAGCATATAATTAATTGATTGGGGTAGGAATTTATCTTGTATTCATTTTATTAGTGGTAATACTTAATTCTAGAGTCTTTATTATTATTAGATTTATTTTGTTAGTTCATAGTATATATTATTCAACTCATTATTTTATCTTGATTCGGCTATTGTAATTCATAGAAACCATTGTTTAGTCCAACCTTCTCTGTGGGATCGACCCTGACTTACCCTACTACATATTAGGAGGTTTAGTTAGGTTTTTGTTATTTTTGTTAGGTGTGCGACCGCCTACCAAATTTTGGCGTCGTTGCCGGGGAAGGTAACGGATTAATTTGGTTTTCTTTGAGTTTATTAGTTGAGTCTGTAAATATTTTTTTTATTTTTTATTTTTTTTGTAACTATTTTTATTTTTTTTCCGTTTAATTCCTTGTGCTTATTTGTTAATTAATCATGGATTGGAATCATTATAATGGGGATTATCCTTATGGTTATTATGGGGGTTATGGTTATAATGCTTGGGATTATCATGTTTCTGATTTCGATACATCTGATCAAAATTCTCAAAATTTTTGCATGGATTCCTATAATTTATCTCATGTCCCGTACAGTGATTCTTATGTTCACAATTATGACCCCTCCGGCTATTATGATTTCCAAAATCTCTCTCATCCACATATAGCAGTAGCCTACTAGTTTAACTTATATCAAATGTCAATCCAAATACTATCCAAATATAGAATAAAATCACTTGCAAACACAAATCGGATAACAAGGACAGTCGAGTGCACGAAAACCTTAGGGAAAACCCTTAGCTTGTTAGAGTCTGCAGCGACACCTTGGGCAATTGCTGGTACATAAATGGTTGTCAACAAAACGATGGCAAGGATTATAAGTAGAAAAACCATATCATAATTGTTTCGCTTCATCATCTTTGCCACAAATATTACTAACTCTGTTTTATTTTACTTGTGTGTGTTTTTAGTGGATAGATTGATGTACCCCCCCTTGGTTCATTTGATGCTCAAATCATGAGTATATGTAACCTTCAAACTTCTATATGGCTCATATGATCTGGTTATCATTTAATTATTTTTCCCTTCGTATTAGTTTCCTAAGACCAGCATTTACTCCCTCCGTCTCCTTATTTTTGGCCATAGGTGAGAGGAAAATGGTGGTCTTTATATATATATGGTATGGAGCAAAGTAAAAAGGAACACCCCAATAAGAAAAGTATGTACAGCAAAAATTAAGAGATAGAGGGAGTACTAACATATTCAGCAACTTATATAATACGAAGTAATAATTTTATATTTATCTCTTGTTTCATTTTTCTTGCAACCAGTCGACCAGGTGTGTCCAACATGGATATGAGCGGTTCACCATTGGCTTTTATTAGTTTAGTAGGACCACGTTTACTAATATATCCAATTAACTTACATATTACTCCCTCCGTCCCCAAATGTATTCCCATTTGCCATTTTTAGTGCCTCTAAATGTTCTTCCCATTTCACTTTTTTCAACTTAAATTACGATTGGGTTTTATCTTGTGGATTGCTAAACATCGCCCGCAAATCTCCACATAAAGCCCACAAATTTTCATTGAATTGACACTTTTGCCCTTCATATAAAAAAAAGAAAAAAAAGTGAACTGCTAAACATCGCCCGCGAATCTCTACATAAAGCCCACAAATTAGAAGAGAAATGACACTTTTGCCCTCAAAGTAAAAAAACACACTCTTATCTTCTCTCTACTCTCTACTCTAGTAAAAAATCAAACTCTCATCTTCTCTCTACTCTCTACTCTCATTTTCTCTCTCTAAATTTTTTTTTAAAAAATGTCGAGGTGGCAAGGCAAGGAAGTGGCGGCACCGGTGGTCGGAGGAAGGGGGTTTCGCGGTGGAAAGGTATATTTACATTTAATTTTAAATTTTTAAATAAAATAAAATAAAATAAAACTCGGTTGGCGACGGAGCACGGTGGCAGCGCCTTGCCCAGACGCCACTGCTGTTTCGGGGTTTTCTGATGTCCTGCGGGAGAGTTACAACACCAAGACTGGAACCGGACGCCTGTACCTGCAAAACAACGAAGACTCCTTGTGGTAGGAGCTCCGCCTCCAACGGTCAAGTTAGTACCTGATTAGGGAGTAATAAATGCGGAAAGTAAAGTGATTTAGTCTCTCTAGGTGAGAGTGTTTAATGTTTAACCCGTGTGTTATTCGAGTTCTCTCTCTCTTAATGAGGATTAAGAGAGGTATTTATATCCTCGGGAAGCGTGCCACTCTCTAGGTTTAGGGTAAACCTAGGGCTGACTGGGCCTCTAAACAGGATTGGGCCTTGGTGGCCGGTTTTCCCATTTGGCATGGGTGGACACGTGGCGTGTCTCAATTGGTCCGTAGAGGACGAATCTGTGATTGACACGTGGCAGGCTCCTATTGGCCTACGTGAAGGACACGTGGCGGAACCTAGTTGGTCCACTTGTCAGACGGTGATTGGTGGATAAAAATCCCCTAATCATTTGCCCCTCACAGGTGGCACGTGACTGGTCACGTGTCACCTGTGACAGGTGTCGCATGGTGACAGGCGACGGCCTGCTACAGGTGTCACCTTGCGGATGGCCGAGAGATTTTCCCGCCCAAATTTTGAATTTGAAAGCGACCCTTCGCCTTCTCACTTTGCCTATATAAGGAAGTGCTGACTTCGGTCATTTTCACATTTGAGAACTTTGCTAGAGAACATTCGGACCCCTGAACTTGCTCTGACACTTTGGACTTTTGTTGACTTCCGCCTGTTCTGACAAGCCGTTTGCAAAGGATTTCAGAATTTCATCAACCGTCACTCGTTCAGGTAACCGTCGGTTCTCTTATTCTTAATTTCTTTTCTTATTATTATTTTTTGAAATGGCACCATGGAAGCACACGACACGACCTAAGTTAGTGATCAGCCGGTCACCGGGGACGGCTGAATCTAGGACTAGGAGTGCCGGCTGCCCTTTTCTGGACCCATCTTTGCCCTTTATACAAAGTCCGACTGTATCTGTGTCTATGCAGAACGCGATGGCCAGAACAAAAAAGACTGCTAGGATCTCAAACTCGGACGGCTCCTCCCAAAGGGTGCCCATCAGTGAAACATCTGACCAGGCGCCAGATGTAAAAGTGAAACAAGGCGGCTGCCAAGCCGACAGTTCTGAGGGAGGGGCCAAGGTGGTCCCTTCCCATTTCACCGTTGAAACATCTAACTTTTTTCCTGCTCCTTCTAAGGGAGAGGAGGCGGGCCCCTCTGGGAGAGGGGAGGAGTCGTCCTCTTCGGACTCGTCAGAGGACGAGTCCGAATCCAGCTCTTCTGGCCACGCTTCTCCAGGCTCAGAAGAGAGAAACAGCCGCCTACAAGAGGCGAGAATTTCTCATGCAGTTGAGAAGGGGAGCAATTGGGCCGAGCCGTCCGCCTCTTACAGAGAGGAAAACACCCCCTACTACTGCACGGTACCCCGGGGCCGGATCGCAGCCATGCAAGACAAAGTGGAGAGCTTTATAGCTAACCACAGGATGGGCCCTGGGTTTTTACTGTTCGTGCCGGATCCAGAAGATACTGTCGTCTGGCCGGCTGGTACCAGCTATGATGACGGCTGCTTTGGCTGCTATGCGGCGGCCATCAAAGCTGGACTGCGCTTCCCATTACATCCGGCTGTTCAGCGGATTTTAGATGGGTATGATTTGGGGTTATGGCAGTTAGCCCCCAACTCTTGGGTAAACGTACTCGGCTATGTGGCCGGGTGCGAAATGTACGGGGTGGAGCCAAGCTTTGAGGCTTTCGCCCACATGAACTATCTCAGCCGGACCCCTAAGTCGGGCGGTACCGGCTGGTATCAAATAACAAGCCATAGGGGCTACCTCATGACGAGAGGTAAGGCGAACAAATAGAAGGATTGGTGGAACACCTTTCTGATTATCGAGAGTTCAGACAAGGAGCTGAACAAACGCTTCAACAAGTGGAATAGGGATCCGCCTCTTCTTGCAGGCGGCCGCAGCATGCCGCCTGTTCCCCCAAAGGCTAAAAAAGAGATCCTAGACAAAGGACTCTTCAAAGTAGAGTCCAGGGTGAACTCTACTTCAGGGGTACGAGAGCAAGTACCCCTACACTGCGTCCCGAGCTTCAAGTGGCTCTATGACGAGTACTTTTTGGCCGCCTGTGGCCTCAGCATTCGGTGCTCTAGAGGTAGCCGGCCTGACAAATACTCTGCTTTTTCACGCCTTGTTTACTTGGGATTTTTACTAACTTCGCTGTTTATTTTTTTTTTTGCAGCTGACGCCATGAGTAAAATAACAGCATCAAAGACTGCGGCGGCCATGTTGCGGGCCTCTCTTATGCAACAGTCCTGTACCGACTCCTCCAGCAAGGGGGCACCCTTGGTGAGCTTCGAAACTCTTCCTCTTTTAGGAGTTCTTGTCTTATGCATATTCTAACTTTTTTTTTTTTTTAGTCGGGCACTCCAAGAGCTTCTTCCTCGCAACAGCCGGACCCCAAGGCCCGGAGGACGACTTTTGCAAGCTCTCCTGGGTCTTCCAGGAAAACAGTGGCGGCTGAGAAGCAGCCGGCCACTTCTTCTAAAACTCCGGCGGGGCCGCCTAGAAGTATGGACAATTACTTGTAAAAACTTTCACTTGTTTCCTTCTTGACTAGGTCTAACTTGCTTTTTACGCTTGATGCAGCCGGCCCTCAGGAGCGTGACTTGGTAGAGGTAGCCAAGTCCATGATCAAAGCAGTTCCTCCATCTGAAAGGGAGGCGGTCAGGGGTGTCGGCACCCTTGACCTTGATGGGATTGCAGGGGTCCTTGCTGAGGTATACTTAGCATTTTTTGAGTATTTGAATTTCAGGACGCCTGTTATCTTTTTGTTTGGAAACTGACGCCTGTTTTCTCTTAGGCCCTGCTCCGAGTGAACGGCCTTCGCAAGCCGCTTGATCGGAAGAACAAAGAGGTAAAGGCTGCAAAAGCTATGGCCGCCTCTGACTGTGATAAGGCAATGTTTCAAATTGCCCAAAATGAAGTTCTGACAATTGATATTCTTTACTATCAGACGCAGGCTGCCGCCGCTATCCGGGCTGAGTTAGAGGCGGCCCAGAAGAGGAACAGCGAGCTGGAGGCGACCGTCTCCAATCTCAAGGCCGAGCTTAAACCTCTCCGCCAAAAAATGCTCTCATACGAAGCCATGGAGAAATCCTTGGCTAACGTAAAGGAACGCCTGGTGACCCAGGAGAAGAGTCTAACTGAAGAGCTCTCAGAGAAGGCCGAGCAAGAGAAGAGAGAGCTCGTCCGAGAGATGATGGAAGACTCTTCCAAGATCCAGCGCATGACCTGGAGCCGCCTCTTCCCCAGTGCCGACTTTGCCTCGTGGGAAAAAACGTACCGCCAGTGTTCTAAAACATATAATGAAGAGATCCTGGCGGCTGCTGAGAACGAGGCGTTGGAGGAGGCCTTGGAAGCGGATGAGCAGTCGGTAGTGGCGCTTGTGCCACTTGGGGCAAGGCGTCGAAGAAGGATGCAGCTGAGGCCGAGTCTAGCAAGAGGAAGGCTGACCAGGCGGACGCTGCTAATGTTGAAGACTTGCCCCCTTCTTAAGCTTTTATGTATTCTTTCACGGCCTGCGTGCCGTTTGCTTGTATTTACCCGGCCAGGGGGCCGGGGTTCTGAATATTTTTATCTTCATTAATGAAATCATTTTTTGCTTGAAATTTGTCTAAGTGTTGAATATTTGATATTGAATTGTACACTATATCGACTGTTTTGCATGGCCGATTGTAGACAGGTACGGATGGTCCGCCTATGCCCCTGGACGACTGGTTGTCTGTTTCCAAGCTAGGCGATCAGTCGGCCATTTAGTCAATCGGTATTGGTCCCGTTTAAAAGACTGGATTGCCTTTAGGCAGGCGGTCCTTTTATTTGTAAAATTAACCAAGAAAGGGTTTTCTTACTTGTATTTTGTAGGCTAGACTTGTAGGCAGTCTATGACTGGATTACCTTTAGGCAGGCGGTCCTAGTCGCCGAGTGATTGAGTAGTAGAGGTATCAAGCGGTGGGTACCGGTTGTTCCCCTTTATTCGCCAATGTTTGTTGGCTATTTACTTGAAGGGAAACTTAGTAGGAATAGTAGTTTGAATGCCCTTGTTTGCCAAAAAACAGGTGGTCTATTCAAACTTTTTAGGTTCCATACCAAGTTTGGGAGAGTGACTATGAGTTAACGTTGGTGTTACTCAGTCGTCCTCATTCTAGATTGAGTAGTAGAGGTACCAGGCGGCAGAGGCCGGCTGGACCCCTTGATTCGCCAATGTTTGTTGGCTATTAACTCAAAAGGTACCCCCTGCATTTATCCCAAGTAATACAGGTGGTAATCCGACTCAGATGTCAACTGTTACCACTAGTTTGGTTAGTGAATAAAGTTATCCTTGTCTCAAAAACGGCTACGTGGTTGCCCTTGGGGACAGTCGTATAGGTGCCGTGTGATTAGTTTATAGAACAATGTTCCACCCAAAAGGGAGCTGCTCTCTGCGACGAATTTCATCCGGATGGATGCCGTCGGACGCCTGCTATAATGTTGGGACAGGTCGAATTGAATTTTTTATTTTGATCAGTTGGCTTGACGCCTGGTCTGATCATGCTTTTTGATAGTTCTTGGTGAACTGTATTATGTGAGGGTAGCCGACCATAAAGGTACAGGCGGCATGGCCTTTTGAAGATAGAGTAAAATACTCGATGGAGAGTAGCCGACTGTAAAGGTACAGGCGGCATGCCTCTTTGAAGATAAAGAGTAAAATACTCGATGGAGAGTAGCCGACTGTTGGTCAGTTGGCATGCCCCTCTTAAAATAAAAATGAAAATAAACATGGAGAGTAGCCGACTGTTGGTCAGTTGGCATGCCCCTCTTAATACAAAATTAAATAGTAGTCCTTGACTTTACATTTTTTCAAAAGAAATATTTCTTAAGATTATCTATGTTCCAAGTTCGAGGTAACGGCTGGCCGTCTGGTGTTTCCAGACGGTAGGTACCGTCTCTAACCTCTTCATATATTCGGTAGGGGCCTTCCCAGTTGGGAGTTAGCTTGCCAGACTCGTTAGCCCTACCAACAGCTTCCATTTTTCTAAGTACAAAGTCCCCCACCTTGAGTGGACGCCTGTGCACTTTTCTGTTGTATGATCGAGTCATTCTCAGGCGGTAAATCTCATGGCGTAAGACAGCATTGCCTCTCTTTTCAGGGAGTGAGTCTAATGCCAGGCGCATGGCTTCCCAGTTTGCCTCTTCGTCATATAGCATTACTCGAAGAGTCGGCTCGTAGTGTTCTATTGGAAGAACAGCTTCCGCACCATAAGTTAGGAGGAATGGAGTTTCTCCAGTCGCCCCTTTTTCAGTCGTCCTAATGGCCCAGAGAACATGTGGTAGTTCATCCGCCCATAGGCCGCCTGCTCGTTCAATCTTTTTCTTCAGACCGTCTGAGATGATTTTATTAAAGGCTTCTACCTGGCCGTTTGCTTGTGGACGGCCGACAGATGCAAAGCAGTGTGCAATTCCTTGGTCACCCAACCAGCTTTTGAGAACAGGCGTCTCAAATTGGGGACCATTATCAAAAACCATAGACATGGGAACCCCGAACCGAGTGATGACATTTCTCCAAATGAATGAAATTACATCCTTTGTCTTGATTCCCTTAACAGCCTCCGCCTCTACCCATTTAGTGAAGTAGTCGACGGCAACAAGTATGTATCTTCTGCCGCCTGTAGCAGGCGTATATGGACCCAGAATATCCATGCCCCACTTAGCAAACGGTAGGGGGCTATGAATGGTGGTGAGGTCAGTAGCCGGATGGTGAATTAGTTTGCCAAACCTTTGACACTTGTCACACTTTTTCACCATCTCCATAGCATCAGCTTCTAAGGTAGGCCAGAAGTAGCCCTGGCGCCTTGCCCGTTGAGCAAGCGTCCTTCCACCTATATGTGAAGCACAGTAACCAGAGTGGAGATCGTCTAGTATCTCTCGCCCCTTTTCTGGAGTAACGCACTTTAAGAAGGGTTGTAGGTACCCCCTTTTGTGAAGTTCTCCCTTTATCATTTCAAAATTGGTGGCTCGTCTTTTCAGCACTGCCGCCTGTTGACGATCATCCGGCAGGGCACCGTTTGTCAGATATGCCCTGATTGGATCCATCCCGGTTGAGCTTCTGTCTAAGATTCCAATAGGGTCTCCCTCAATGCTTCTCTTCTCCACTACTTCCCAAAAAACGGTTCGAGGAGTATCACAGGAGGCGGATGATGCTAATTTTGAAAGTGCATCCGCTTGGTTATTCTCTGATCTCGGCACTTGGACCAGATGGAAATCCTCAAGGGAGCCGACTGCTTGACGGACCGCCTGTAAATACTTGATCATGGCCGGATGGGTCGCTTCGTATTCGCCATTGTACTGACTCACTATTAATTGTGAATCGGAACAGGCGTCTATTTTTCTTGCCCCTGCCGCCTTGCACATGCGGATTCCGGCTAGTAAAGCTTCATATTCTGCCTCATTGTTTGAAGCCTGAAAACTGAAGCGTAAAGCATACTCGTACCTGTCGCCCTCTGGCGACTGACATATGACGCCTGCTCCACAACCATTTGAAGTAGAGCTTCCGTCCACATATACCTTCCAGACTTGGTCTGGAACTTGAGAGTCAGGGGGACGAGTCATCTCAACAATGAAGTCAGCAAAGGCTTGCCCCTTCACTGCTTTTCTAGGCTCGAAGGTAACTTTGAGGCTCTGTATTTCTATGGCCCATTTGATCATTCGGCCTGACGACTCCATGGTGGTCAGTGGCCGCTTGATCGGTTGATCTGTATACACGACGACTGAATGCGCCAAAAAGTAGGGCTTTAATTTTTTAACAGCCATGAAGAGTGCAAGGCCAAATTTCTCCACTAAGGGATACCTCAACTCGGCATTTTTCAGCACATGGCTGACAAAGTAGACCGGGAGCTGACAGCCGTCTCTTTCAGCAAGGAGAACATCGCTTAACGCATGATCAGAGACGGCCAGATACATGTAAAGTACTTCTTTGGGCAAAGGGCTGACTAGCCTCGGCAAGGAATGCAAATGAACTTTCAATTTTTGGAAGGCCGCCTCAGCATCCGGCCCCCATTCAAACCTTGCCTTTTTCTTAATTGCCTGGAAAAAGTATAGGCATTTGTCGCCTGATCGACTTAGAAATCTTCCCAAGGCCGCCAGACAACCTGTTAACTTCTGAACCTCTCGGACGGTACGGGGCGACTGCATGTCAATGACCGCCTGCACCTTCTCAGGGTTCGCCTCTATTCCTCTCTGATTAATGAGAAATCCGAGAAATTTCCCAGACTCAACTCCAAAGACACATTTCTTGGGATTGAGCATGACATGGTGCCGCCTGAGTGTGGCGAAAGTTTCTCGGAGGTCCGACAGATGATCTGTCTGAAGTTTAGACTTGACAATCATATCATCAATATATGCCTCGACATTTCTCCCAATCTGATCAAAGAACACAGTGTTTATCATTCGTTGGAAGGTGGCCGGGGCAAACTTAAGACCAAACGGCATGACCGTGTAACAGTATAACCCTTGATCAGTGACGAAGGCCGTCTTCTCCTGATCCTTCTTCCATAAAGGTATTTGATGGAAACCAGAGTAGGCGTCCATAAAACTCATCAAAGCATGGCCGGCTGTTGAGTCGACCAGGTTGTCAATTTTAGGCAGAGGGTAACTGTCTTTTGGGCACGCCTTATTCAAGTCTGTGTAGTCTACACACATTCGCCAGGTACCATTCGGCTTTTTAACAAGCACAACATTTGCAACCCAGTCTGGGAAGTAACACTGCCGAATGAATCCTGCGTCAAGTAATTTTTTAACTTCGGCGGCTGCCGCCTGACTTCTTTCTTCGCCATGGTTCCGCTTCTTCTGCCTTACCGGCTTCTTTTTCGGATCCACGGCTAGTTTATGTACCGCCAGATCAGGACTGACGCCTGGCATTTCATGGACTTCGAATGCAAAGATGTCCTTGTATTCTTTCAACAGATTGTGAAAGTCATCACCTAGGACCCCTAGAGCAGTCGTCCCAACTTTGACTGTTCTGTCAGGACGCGAGACATCTAAGATTTGGTCCGTATGCTCACCAGCCGGCTGAGGGCGGAATTCATCCGACCGCTCCTCTGCTAATGATTGCTATTTTTTATCTTTTCTTGCGGCCCCCATCTGGGATGCCTTTCTTTTCTTGCCGCCTGCTTCTTGAACAGGCGGATTATCCTTGGCATTGTCAATCTTTCCTCCACTGGACCCAGCGGCCATAACAGTGGGCTTGACATCCGAGAGATAACACTCTCGTGCCATCCTCTGATCTCCCCTTAGGGAGCCGACTGTTCCATTGTCCCTCTCAAACTTGAGCAACATAAGAGATGGGATTATTACAGCCTTGGAATTATTTAGGGTTGGTCGTCCCAGAATCATGTTGTAGGCCGAGAGTTCTTCTACCACCAGGAACCGGACTACCATGTGTCGTCCTTCCCCTTTTTCACCCAGACGGATGGGTAGATCTACTCGTCCCACAGGGTGGACGACTCCTCCTCCAAACCCTACTAAAGGGTGGGAGGCCGGATGTATACAATCAGTTTTGTACTTCAATTTTGACAGACATTTGCTACTGATAAGATCTGAGGAGCTTCCGGTATCTATGAGGATTCGGCCAACTCTCTGATTGGCCACTTTACATTCAATGACTATAGGGTCGTCATGCGGCCCCCTGACCCCTCCTAGATCTTCTTCAGTAATGACAATCTCAGGAAATGAATTTTTGGAGGGCCGTTCTGGGTGAACAGAATTTACATCTAGCCGCCTGATATTGTCTTTGTTGCCCCTAATAGTGGGACCTCCTCCTGCGAAGCCGCCTGCAATAGTGTAGACGACTGCATCATCTGTATCAGAGCTGTCGGCCTGTTGATTCTTTTTGGCCGACTGTTTTTTCGAGGAAGTGCTCCCCGTGGACTTCTTGACAAAAGAGTCAAGATCACCTTGCTCAGCAAGGCGGTCTAGATACCGCATGAGACTGATGCATTCGTTGGTGTGATGACCAACATCTTCATGATAATCACAGAATTTATTTTGGTTCCGGTTGCTTGCAGAACCCTTCATGGGGACCGGCTTCTCAATAGAGATCCGTCCCTTGATTTCTTTTAGGATAGTTTGGCTATCCTTGCTAAACGCATACTTTGGGGAGTATGGTTTGAATTCTTTTTTCTTCTTCTGGGCCGGCTGTTTAGAGGAATCAGCCGCCCAGACCTCTTTTCTCTTCTTTTCCTTGCTTGACGACTGTATCTGTCGTCCTTCTTTTTTGTCGAACTTTTTTCCGTCCGACTGTTTCACTGTACTACAAAGATCAGTTGCCTGTATATAGGCTTCTGCTTCAATCAAGGCCTCCTGAAGAGTCGCCACCCTCTTTCGAACCAGATCAAATTTGAAGGTCGACCCGTCTTTGAGACCCCTGAAAAAGTCAGTATAAGCTACCTCATCCGGTAACCCTTGAATCTGTATTCTCATCAGGTTAAACCGCCTGATGTAGGATCGAAGCCCCTCCTTCTCACCCTGCTGAATTGTTCCCAAATCAAGGGTCGTCTTCTTCGCAGGAATGTTCATGGCGAAGTTGGAGGTGAACAAGTAAGCAAGCGTCCTGAAGTTGTTTACACAACCAGTCGGCAGGTTGCCGAACCATTGCTGTGCAATTCCTTTGAGAGTCGCTGGAAAACACTTGCACCAAGTGGGATCATCCAACCCTTGAAGGTACATTAGGTTGGAGAATGCCATCAGATGATCTTCTGGGTTAGTAGTGCCATCATAAGCGCCTACTAACACATTTTTCACTTTGGCCGGCTGAGCGGCTTCAGTGATTTCCTTGGAGAAGGCCGACGGCTGTTCACCAAGTCTAAGCAACCGTAGCTGCCAGTCCAAAGGTTGAACATTTTTAGCTGCGTGTCCACCAAACGGAGGTGGCTGCATAAAATACTGTTGCTGTGGTACAAACGGTAAGTTTGGTACCGCCTGGTCGCTATGAAAGCCTGACTGACGGGAGGTGCCGCCTGACTGACTCTCATGATACGACTGAGTATGCCTCATCGAGGTATTTTGCAAACTTTCTTGAAAATTTGAAGTAGAGGCCGACTCTGACAGTCGGTCACTCTTCTTCTGTTCTAACAGCACACGAGCGTCTGTGTATGTTTTCTTCGACCCGTCCGCCTGAATGTGACGAACAGGTTTCCTATTTCCTGGAGTAGGAAAACGGTATTTTGTGAGGTCAAGGGCAGGCGGCTCCCACTTCCTGGATTTAGGATGAGGAGTTCCCTCTCGCCCTTGAACCGGCTTCCTCTTGCCTGAGGTGGAAGGTTTCTTAGCCGGCTGTTCCTTGGCCGGAACAGGCTTCTTATTAAGCAACTCTTGAATTTCTCCCTTGAAGTCCCTCATGAAGGTCATGAGTTCGTTCCTTGTGACGGGAGCAGACCCATCAGTCGCCTGCTGCCGAACAGACGGTGCGCCTGTTGGCTCGCTTACAGTTTGAAAATGTTCCCGTTCCCTCCTTTCGGTCTGACGGGTACGTCGGGCCCTTAGGGTCCCGTCTGGAGCGGTGTGAGCTTCAACTTCAAGTTCATTGTCATGGTCCGACTGGACTTGAGGGTCGTCTAGGGGACGCCTCTCTTCAAAAGCCGGTACAAACGTGGATGCCATCTCAGAAGTACTCTCCCCACAGACGGCGCCAAAATGTTTCGGGGTTTTCTGATGTCCTGCGGGAGAGTTACAACACCAAGACTGGAACCGGACGCCTGTACCTGCAAAACAACGAAGACTCCTTGTGGTAGGAGCTCCGCCTCCAACGGTCAAGTTAGTACCTGATTAGGGAGTAATAAATGCGGAAAGTAAAGTGATTTAGTCTCTCTAGGTGAGAGTGTTTAATGTTTAACCCGTGTGTTATTCGAGTTCTCTCTCTCTTAATGAGGATTAAGAGAGGTATTTATATCCTCGGGAAGCGTGCCACTCTCTAGGTTTAGGGTAAACCTAGGGCTGACTGGGCCTCTAAACAGGATTGGGCCTTGGTGGCCGGTTTTCCCATTTGGCATGGGTGGACACGTGGCGTGTCTCAATTGGTCCGTAGAGGACGAATCTGTGATTGACACGTGGCAGGCTCCTATTGGCCTACGTGAAGGACACGTGGCGGAACCTGGTTGGTCCACTTGTCAGACGGTGATTGGTGGATAAAAATCCCCTAATCAACTGCCACAGTGGCGGCGCCTAGGAAAGACGTCATCACCGTGGCAGTGGCGTCCTGCCCAGGCGCCGCCACCGTGGCAGTGGCGTCTGGGTAAGGCGCCACCTCCCTTTTGTTTTTTTTTTCTCATTTATTTTTTAATTTTTGGTTTTCCGGGTTTTTTTTTTTTCTTTATTTTTTTCCATTTTTTTTTTTATATTTGGTTTTGTTTTTTGTTTTTTTTATTTATTAGGTTATTATTTTTTTTTATTTTTTAGGTTGTTAATTTTTTATTATGTTTATATTTTTTTTTCCATTATTTGTATATTGTTTTATTTATCTATTTTTATTTACTTCTTTTATGTTCATATTGTATGTTTTGTTTTTTTTTTTTGTTTTTGTGTGTATTTTCAATTTATTTAATTTTTTTTTCGATGTTGTGTACTTTTCTTTTTAATGTCAATTTGTTAGTATTTTTTTTGTTTATTTGATATTTTTTTGGTTAAGTATTTCTATTTTTTGTTGTTGATACTTTTGAAAATAGATTATTAATATAAATAATAATAGTAACAATTGCTATTATTTTTCGTTATTTAAATGGAGTTAGGCATCGCATTTTCGTCCTGGTGCGGGGAAGAGTATGGACATTATGAGAAGTACGATCTATTCAATGGAGAGCTCAGGGCCCAGACACGTTAGATCCCGTGGTATTTCGGCCTCGGCTCGCAGAGGACGGGTGCATTATTTTGAGGATGATGAAGATGATGATGGTGATGATGATGATGATGAGGAGGAGGCGGAGGAGGATGCAGATGAGGCTGTGGGCGATCAGAGTGCACCACATGATGATTACGGTCCATTCAGTCAGAGGCTTGATGATATGTATGAGACGCATAGGGTAGATGTGCGTAAGGGTAGAGGTGATAGATTTGTTAGTAGATCTGGCACATCATCTGCGTCCACTGTGTCTGCGGTTAGCAAAAAACGGTCGAGGGCCGTTAATGATTCTTGGGTGGTGAGGGGTGAGGTGGCTGGGGGACCTGTAGATGGGAGGGTGATTCCTAGCTTTCTAGGACACATCGCTACCCATATCTGGGAGGACCAGGAGAGGGCTTTGGATACGGGCATTTTGAAATGCCAAACCCGGGAAAAGACTTGTAAGTTTTTGCGTAGTTGGGCTGATGCTTAGCCGGAGGAGAGCGAGATGGTCGGCCAATTGGGGGGCACTAGAGTGAGTCACCTTCCTGCCACCATGCACGAAACGATTGACTCAACGCTGATCACGGCTTTCGTTGAGCGATGGCAGTCGGATACGAACTCTTTCCACCTTCCGTTCGGTGAGATGACGATCATGTTGCATGACGTCGAGGCCATCCTTGGGATTCCCGTAGAGGGAAACCGAGCATCTGTTGTCACTGATGCGGATCAGGCAGATTTACTAGCGGAGCTGTTGGCGGTGGATAGGGCTGCGCTGTACCTTTATATTTTGATGCGTTTATTATATGAATCTTACTAATTTTAAAAAATGTGCAGGTGAACTGGATGCCTTTCGGCTAGAACCCTAGTAATAGGGTACCTAGGACCCTCTACACGGGACTGATTCAGTATCGTGAGATCGTAGAGGCGTACATGCCGTAGCGCTGTCTTCGCCAGCTTGGATTTGTCCAAGTTGTTCCTCCTCCACCAACATGGCCTAGTAAGGCGGTCCGATCTGCGTCGTTGAAGGAGTACGTCGTCCAATGGCCGGCAACCATGATTTCCACGTGGGATCAGTTTCCGATGGTTGCCCGCATATGGTTTGAGCAGTTGCTGTGGCCGCCAACTAAGGTGACTGCCATGTGTGACCAACACTACATGGAGTGGTACAACCGGTACTCGCACCCGAGGTTGATCAGAGACCTCCACCATGGCGACGACGCCGATGATGATGATGTGCCACCGCCCACTGCCGCGGATGCGATACGTCTTATAAAACATTTGTTGTTGTGTTTTTTTTTTTTATATATATAATACGTCGTCATTGAATTTCATGTGTTTTGTTGTGTGTAGTGGATGGGAAAGATGATGCAGGTGACACACAGAATTTTTGAGGAGAGGAACAACATGACAAGTGCATCAGGCAGAGCGGCTATTGATGATTTGGAACGGGCCCTTGAGCAGTGGCAGTGGGCGTCACAAAGGGATTACTGATCTGTGGGCAGTGTATTTATATAACATTTTGTACATTATCATAGTTGTTTGTAAAAGTTGACATTATTTTTTTAGTTTGTAACATTTGAAATTATTATTTTAAGTTTTAAAAATTTGACATTATCTTTTTAGTTTGTAACGCGCAAGATCTAATTAGTGTGCATGCAAGATATAAATTAGAATACGAAAAATAAATAAATGGAAAAAAATAGCAATAACAATACAAGGTCACATAGAAAAGGTAAGTGTACACGGGAAAAACTAAATGGCAACTAGGTTGTTCCACTGCTGCACCCGGGCATGATACAGGGCATCCCAACCCTCTACGCTTGTTCTACGAATGGTGTACCACCGAGGTATGATCGATGGGACCAGAAAATCGGATGACAGGTCCAATCGGATGAAATGTCTGTATGACGGCCCTAGAAATCCAATAGCAACCTCTCTTACCGGTCTGGTGACAGTCTCACGCGAACACCAAGGGAGAACCGTGGTACATGGATAATAAGCTCGACTATGCAAACCAAGGTCGAAA
The DNA here is from genome assembly GCF_001683475.1 of Chenopodium quinoa. Lineage (NCBI taxonomy): Eukaryota > Viridiplantae > Streptophyta > Magnoliopsida > Caryophyllales > Amaranthaceae > Chenopodium > Chenopodium quinoa. The sequence continues at coordinate 9,152,706 of NW_018745684.1, forward strand.
TGCATGACTGCACACTTGTAGATGTTTGCAACGGCAAAGAGATCAAGTGGCGCGTCGAACCAATGATTTTGACCGCAAGGTCCTCCTCCCCACCGGATACGCTGCAGAGACCTATCCAAGTCCTGGTTGTACACATGGCGATAAACATCTCGGTTTGAGGCGATTTCACTGTACATCAACTGATGCACTAAACCGTAGTTGTCTTCACCCATCTGAAACACATCAGCACAACCCGGAATCCGCAGTTACCATCTGCAACCACATCATTCCACCCGTCCAAGAATGGCATCATGATGTTAGGGATCCTGTCCTTATATAGAAAATGTTCAATGTCCATTCATCCTGTTGCACACATCAATAAACACAATTAACAAGTCAGCAGTAAACTAAAAAACAATTCCAGAACAGAGGTGGAAGAATCAATCCAGTCCTTCAAAGCTCTATGAGCGCTCTCAACTCTACATGTTGTAGTGTTTCCAAAATGAAGAACTTGGTTTTTCCAATATTTGACAAACTTTTCCCTCTAAGGTATCCACTGCTGCATCACATAGTCTACCATTGCCGGGCACCATTGGTACGCATCCTTGAAGTTATCCAAGGCTCGATCGTACTCTGCCTTTGTGGTAGCTTACAAGATCTTCCGCCACTTACCATTTACCAATCTCTCTGCGTTATCTAAATTCTTGTTGAAAAGGTTGTAGGCTTTGACTTTCACACAGTTGTTAATGTGCCATGTGCACAGTCAACGGCTCGACTCCGGAAACAGCTCCGCTATAGGTGCAAAGAGACCTCCCTCACAATCACTGACGATGGCTGATGGTATGGCTGAACATTTGGGCCGATGTAATTTCTAAACTTCTCCAACACCCAAAAGTAACTCGCAGCCGTCTCATCCTTCATGACTGCATAACCAATCAGAAAGTTCTGGTTCGTTGGAGCCATCCCAAGCATCTCAACCAGTGGGAACTTGTACTTGTTTGTCTTGTACGTTGAATCGATCAAAATCACAGATGGCCAAGATGAAATCATATCAGCACAATCAGGATGCACAAGGAACAACTGAGTCACCTCCGATGTGTCTTCATCAGATTTAAACCACCAGAGGTAACCATGTGCTTGTGCCTGGTGTGGAAGCTGCTGTATAGGGTTCCTTCCCTCTGACCGTTCAAACCTCAATTTCTGTCTGACGTTGTAGATGTGTCTTCGGTATGGCTGGTCTTCAGGAAATTTCTCTAACACAGATGCTAATATTTTAGCAGGCTTCACTTGAACATCACTCATTTCTTTTACAACTAGTTTCGCAGCAGGACTTAGGCCGCTTAACTGTCAATGACCCACTTCATATACTATCATCTCATGGTTGTGATACCCCCATTTACCGTAACCCTTCACTTCCCAACCGTCACGTCTTTGCTGTTGTCGAACCTTTACTCTGAACTGACACCCACAACCTTTCCGCTTTGTATCAAACCAAATCGCTTGACTAAAATCTCGTTCCTCCCTTTTGCGATAAACGGACGCATCTCAAAATGCGATCCATTCTACCATCCCGTTGAGATTTATGACTTGCTACTACTAAACAAAAACCTGATCTAATTGCAACTTGTTTTTTCCAATCAATCGCTTGTTGAACATCTTCGAACAGACCATCATGTACAAAAATCCCACTATAATCATTTCCGTCTCCACCATAATCCTGCAACAATGACATATAAATATAATTACATAAGGATTAAATTAATACATTTGACACAAAATTAACACAAAAGTAATTTCTAAATTTTAAATTTCTAAATAACATTTCCATATTTAACGCATAATACATTTAATGTCTAAATTTACACATAATTAACACGTAATTATATATAAAAGTATTTTTACACATACAAATTAAAACATACATTTGTTTATTTTTTACAATTATTAACACATATAAACACACATTTAATTTCAAATTTATCAAAATTAAAAAACAAAAAAAATTATTAACACACATTTAATTTCAAATTTATCAAATTAATCAAAATTAAAAAACAAAAAAAAAAACACAAAAATCAAAAACAAAAACAAAACTTTAAATAAAATTAAAAAAACAAAAAAAAAAATTTGTGGTGGCGGCGTCGCGGCCAGGCGCCCCACCCACGCGGTCGGCTTCCTGGCAGGACGCCGACCACCAATTCGTAATTTTATATGGCTATGTACCTCGTTTTCCGGCAACGATGACGGCTCTTCGGTGTCCCTCGGCGATCCAATGCTGCTCCACATTTTTGGTGAAGAAATTTCGTTTTCCGTAAAAATTAAAAAAAGGGCAAGAAGTTTTACAAAATGTGGGCTTTAAGTAGAAAAATGTGGGCGATAAATAATAACTCCCTTAGGGATTTGTTAAACATCGCCCATAAATCTCTACATAAAGCCCACAATTATTTTTACTTTGACTATTTTGCCCTTTTTCTAATTTTTACCGAAAACTAATTCTCTCTCACGAAAATGTGTAGCCGGAGTGGATCGCCAAGGGATACCGGAGAGCCGTCATCGTTGCCTGAAAGCGAGGTAATTTGGGGGAAAAAATTACGAAAAGTAAGGGTGGCGTCTGGGCGGGACGCCACCACAGTGGCGGCGACGTCCCGGCCAGACGCCATCACCATGGTGGCGGCAACCTGGCCAAACGCCACCACCATGGTGGCGGCGTCCCGGCCAGATGCCACTCCTACTTTTCCGGATTCAAAGGGATACCGCTTTAGTCTGGCTTTTTTCGATTGGTCCTGATCCGAATATAAAAATTTTTTACGGTATTTTTTTTATTTTTATTTTTTAATATAATTTTATTTAAAGTTTCTGTTTTTTTGTAAATTTTTTTTTTTGTGGTTTTTTAACTTTTGATAAATTTGAAATTAAATATGTGTTAATAAAATTATGTTTAATTTTGTATGTGTAAATTAAATATGTGTTAATAATTTCAAAAAAAAAATTATGTTTTAATTATGAATGTGTATGAATACTTTTATACATAATTATGTGTTAATTTTGTGTTAATTATGTGTAAATTTAGAAATTAAATGTATTATGCGTTAAATATAGAAATGAAATTTACAAATAAAATATTTAGAAATTACTTATGTGTTAATTTTGTGTTAAATGTATTAATTTAATCTTTATATAATTATATATATTTAAAAATAATATGGCATTGTTGGAGGATTATGGTGGAGACGGAAATGATTATAGTGGGATTTTCGTACATGATGGTCCCTTCGAAGATGCTCAACAAGCGATTGATTGGGCAAAACAGGTTGCAATTAGATCTGGTTTTTGTTTAGTAGTAGCAAGTCATAAATCTCTCGAGGACTCGAGACGGCGACATGGTATGATGTATTGAGTTCATAGCGCAAAACCCAGCCGAGAAAATGAAAAGGGATGATCTGAGTAATAAAACAAGAACCAAATTAAATGAAATTCTGCAACATTTGAGATTGTTAATCAATTAGACTAAAACCCAAAATAATTGAAACGTAAATCAACTAAAACGCTCAATAAACCCCATGCACGCAACATGTCATACAGTTAAACCCTAGATTTAAATACAATGGCTTTCTACTACTACACAACAAATAAAAATTCAATGTAATTTCACAACAAATCAATGAAACCAAGTATCTGAATGATATTCAAGCACAAAAGCAAGGAAATTGATTAGAGAAAGAACGATATTACCATAAATTGAAGAAATTAACAAGCAGCGGAAGAAATTTAACACGACTTCGACCCAAATTCGGTAAATTTCAGGCGGCTTCAAAAGATAACTACGATCGTATAACAGTATAAGAATACAGGATCGTGATGAACAATTAGTTTTAAAGTATGAATTTAAATATACAACAAATTTGAAAAAAAAATATAAAAATATACAATAAAATGAAAAAAAAAAATATAAACATAAACAAAAAAAAAATCTGAAAAAAAAAATTACAGAAAACTAAAAAAATAAAATAAACATAAACAAAAATAAAATAAAATAAACAAAAATAAAAAAAGGGTGGCGGCGCCCAGGCCAGACGCCAGCCCCACGGCGGCGGCGGCTGGGCAGGACGCCAGAGCCACGGCGGCGGCGCCTTCGCAAGAGCCACCACCGTGGCCCTGGCGTCCCGCCCAGCCGCCGCCGCTGTGGGGCTGACGTCTGTCTTGGGCGCCGCCATCGTGGCCACAACGTCCTAGATAGGCGCCCCGCCCTCTTCGAGGTTTTTTTTTTAATTTTTAAAAAACAAAAATTTCCTTGCCACCGTGACCGCCTTCCTCTGCCTCCGCCGCTACCAATTCCTTGCGGTAAAAAGAAGATGGGTGAGCGGTTGGGTGATGAGAGTGTGTGAGGTTTCTTTATCTTTCTGAATGTACTTTTTCTTCTTTTACCCTCATTTTTGCAATAATGATTGAGGTTTTTATCTTTTTTGTGACCGCCTTCCTCTGCCTCCGCCGCTACCAATTCCTTGCGGTAAAAAGAAGATGGGTGAGCGGTTGGGTGATGAGAGTGTGTGAGGTTTCTTTATCTTTCTGAATGTACTTTTTCTTCTTTTACCCTCATTTTTGCAATAATGATTGAGGTTTTTATCTTTTTTGTGACCGCCTTCCTCTGCCTCCGCCGCTACCAATTCCTTGCGGTAAAAAGAAGATGGGTGAGCGGTTGGGTGATGAGAGTGTGTGAGGTTTCTTTATCTTTCTGAATGTACTTTTTCTTCTTTTACCCTCATTTTTGCAATAATGATTGAGGTTTTTATCTTTTCTAACGTACTAATTCTTACTTTATCTCTCTACTTTCCTTACAAATTATTGGGGTTTTATCCCAATGTACTTACATAACTTTACCTTCCAAACCTTAATTCCCTTGATGTTTCACCAAAAGGGAAAAACATTTAGGGACGGAGGTAGTACTTCATAAAATATATTTTTCTCATGTTTTGTATCCACATGTGTCTATTGACTTTTACTAAGCTACTTTGTTTACTAAGACTACATTTACTATCATATCCAAACAATAGGTCCGACATGGACATGAGCCAGTGACCATTGCCTTTTATTAGTTTATTAAAACCACACATAATAACGTATCCAAGCAACTTATGTAATAAAATTCCTCGTATATTATTCTCCTGTTCATTTACCGTGCATGTTTCCAGATATAATATTTTGACTTAATTATTACTGTGATTATTGCTTCGTTTTTGCATTTTCTACATAAGGGTTATGAAACTTAGAAAATTAAACAGATAAGTAGCACAAACTTTTCCAGGTTGAGCCGTAAAACTAATCTCCTAGCAAAATCAAGAGACAAAGAAGTTGTTGATTGAGTGATAAATTTGAGCATAGTGATACTGTAATAAATATGAAAGTAGCCATAGATTATTTCACTTGGCAAACCAATATAGTGAGAATAGTATTGTAAAAAGGAAGAATATTTAAGCGGATACACCAACACACATACTGAAGACAGACCAAAAGAGTCTGAAGACAAGCATTTCTCTGATTTTTATTTAATGTGAGTGATGAGTAGAAGTCAGCATTTCAAGACCCAAATTGGAATGTTTTGTTTTCTGAAACGACCAAATTTGGAACTTAAACTAAACTGTATTTGGTACTACACTAACGGCACAGATGGGGCTTAGTCACCCATTAGTAAATATCAAGTACAAAACTGCAACATAAATGAGTTTGTGCTTCTAATATAACTAACGTGATTTGGTAACAAAAGTTGTACTCCGTAATTTGTTTGCACATCGGATAGCTTCTTATGGAATGACAACGGTGGTGAGGCATTAATTGCATCTCAAAGTCCCCTTGTCTTGAAAATACAGCTTATGATGCAGAGCTGGGAGCTTCCACTTTAGGGACTTATGTCTAAGAGTTTGTTTGGTATCGTTGTGATTATCTATTTTTTTTTCTTTTATTTTATGATATACTTTGTATGTCATATATAAATATATTAATAAAAAATTAGTAAAATTTATTAAAAGTTTAATAATTTTGAAAACTGTTAACGGAAAAGTGAAACACCTTTTTCTGGTTTTCTGATTGTGGTTATTTGTTTTATTTTATAAAAATAGAAAACTAAAAACAAAAAACAGTGCTCATAGCCCAATCTCATTGTTTGAAAACAAAAAACTAAAAACAAAAACGGGAAAGATGCACACAATACATAATCACAAGCGGAAGCACAACGATTTCATTTTCCTCACAAGTGGAAGCATAACGATTTCATTTTCCCTAATGTATTGTAGAATGGGAAAATACTGCAAATCTTGAGCAAACACAATATGGACAACAACAAACAATTCTAAATAACTCAAATGCAATAAAAATAAAGCACATCGAGATATACGTGGAAACCCAATCCAAGAAAAAACCACGGGTACCATAAGCCGGCACTAAGCCCTTCCACTAATCAATAATAATGAAGGGATACAACAAGTTGTCCTTCTCCAAACAATGCTGGAGGCTTTACAACATCAAACATGTTTGGAACAAACCATTTTCCATACAAATAGAGATTACCAACATTCGGAGCACAAAACTATAATCTAACCATTCGATGTATAGCATGGGATGGCAGAAACGTTGTGTAAATATTTGGCGTTGATCGGCTTCCATATGGGTCTCAATTTGGTGAAAAAACCGGACATCTTCTATGGAAAACTTCCCTTTCTCCTTTTTTGCCTTTCCTCTATTTTGTGCGTGAGATGTTTGCTTTTGTACTCCTTATTTCCAGTAGCTCAGTGGTTTAAGTAGCGGGTAGTGATAGAGGTAACGTTTGGGTAGGTTCTATCAAACAGCAAAATATCAGCGTTGTTGGGGTTATTCTCTTCTACTTGGAGGATGTAGCCCATTTTATCAGCCTAATCAAAACGCTAACCACTACCTCCAACGTTGTTGCCATATTGAGCCAAGTGCGCTGGATCATCAGTAGCTGTTATCTCCTTGTTGCCCTAGCAAAGTGGTTTGTCACAAAGTGCTCCAATACTCCCACGGGACGGTTCTGACTTCAAAACGTGCTGCTGGAACTGCAGTTGTTGATTCAAAAGTTATTAGCACCATGATCTCAAGTTTGCCACATGATCTTCTACGTCGATTGGGAAAATTGATTTCCATATGCTGAGTCGTGATGGATTTCTGTGTGAGCTAGCTAGACTGTCCACTGTGCAAACGCATGTACAAAAATTAGCAACATTTCACATGTATACGAGTTAAGCAGTTATGCAAGTATTAGACAGAGAAATAACAGATAGTGCTTCTTTAACATGCATATTTTCGTTAATGGGACATTTCAAACGGCACTAGTCATCACATGGTAAGAGCATAAGATAAACCAGTAAGAATCCAAGGCTTCAGGGCTTCCAATATACGTAGAGACATCCACACACCCGCATTTTCAAGGGTTAAACCCAGTAATGCAGAGATGAATATTAGAATATAGCAGAACAAGCCATAAAATAAGAATCAACGTAAAGAACTATTGAAAACCAAATTCAAGTGAACGTACGTACATGTTCATAAAACCAAACTCATTGGACTTACATAAGCCCAAGGGTTTTGAGCTTACAAGAGGCATCTTTGGTTTGAGGCACTGTAAAAATCGGAAATTTATCTAGTACAAAGATATTCAGTTGCTGCAGCCACTTATTTTTATATTTTGTAAGAAAATCACAAATTTTCTACCATCTCCAACTTCACTTTGGAACAATTTTATCACAATAACAATCTGGATTAAACTTTAAGTGTCATTTCATGTAACATGAGAAATCTCTTTTGCATCATTGCAAAAAATTTAAAATCAGAATCAACGTAAAAACAACCAAATTCAAGTGAACGTACATGTTCATTGGGACTTACATAAGCCCAAGGGTTTTGAGCTTATAAGGACATCTCTGGTCTGAGGTTGTTGAGGCACTGCAAAAAACTGTAACTAATTTAGTACAGAGATCTTCGGTTGCAACAGTCAATTTTTAAAAAATATATCACAACTATTTACCTGCAGAGTGCATCTCCAACTCATTCTCTTTGGAATAATTTATCACAGTATATAACAACCTGCAGCAAATTAAGTGTCATTTTTCTCTCCCATTGTAAAAGCCTCACTTTATATAACATATGATATATCTGCTGCATCATTGCAAGAGAGTTTTTTTTTTTTTTTTTTTTTTTTTTTTTTTTTTTTTTTTTTTTTTTTTTTTTTTTTTGCATAGGCTAACAAATAAAAGTTACTAATAAATTACAAATAGAGAAAGAAAACAGATAGAGATAGCTTATTGTGATGCTATAATCTGCAAGGTTCCCCTTCAAATTCGATGATTAATTAAACTCTTAAGAGCCATTCATTTAGCATGTTTGAAAATTGAAGTAATAGAAATGCATTCATTTAGCATGTTTGAAAATTGAAATAATAGAAATCCTTTCGGGCTTAAATTATAGGGCTACTGATTGTTAATAAATTTATAAAATAGAGAATACTTAAGGCAATATATACTTCGACCAATGCCAAAGCAGACTATCAGTCAAGTTTACAGGCACCCCTGGTTTGATTCAAAACTGAACAGCATTCAACACCAATTAGCTAGGGAGTTTCTCTGAAATACAAGAGGGCAGATATTTTCAAGTCAATATCCCCCTCTATTTTTCTCCCCTTTATTAAGGGTTGTAAAGCAATTCATTACAAGACATTGAAAAGGAAGAAATATGTAAATCTAGTAACTTGGATTGCAAAACGACATAAGGCCAAGGTTAAGATTTAAAATCTGTGATCACCTAAGTATATCTCCTCTATGAGAGCTGCAAGAATTGGAAATGCATATATTATAATCTTTGGTTGGAATGACAAACGTCCTCCAAAGAAAAAAAAAAAATATTTGCAGCGACAAATTATTAAGGCAGCTTACATGTAAGAAAGCAAGAGATTCTTCCCAAGGTCGTCACAAACTTTTTATCATCACTTTGCAGCTCAAAATCATCATGGCTTCACAATGTTGCTCAAAATTCAATGCCAAATAACTATTACCAACATTGTTTCTGCACAACCATAAAATAATTAGAATCATACATACACCAGAGAGCAAATGGAAATGTAATGCTTATGCATATACATATGTTTCATGTAATATTCTTAGTTCCATTGGTTAAATTCCAAGGAAGGTTTAATCTAAAACTCAGTCAAATTTGATTGATGATGAACTATGTATCTAAATATCTAGACATCCAATCAGTCAGGTATGAATTGCGACCAATACCACCATCCAATCAGTCAGGTATGTAGACCTCCCCTCACCTAACTCATTCACCCAAAAGGGGGAAAAAAAAAATCAACATCAACAACATAGAACTTATCCGGCAAAGACAAGTTAAGCTAAAGCCTAAGGGCCAGATGCTATGACTTCTGTACTGCAGAGATGACTATTAGAATGTAGCATTAGCCACAAAACCAGAGTCAACATAAAGTACTAATGAAACCAAATTCAAGTAAACATACATGTTCACTGGACTTACATAAGCCCAAGGGATTTGAGCTTATAAGAGAATCTGTAGTTTGAGGCACTGCTAAAATCAGAAATTTATTTAGTACGTAGATCTTCAGTTGCTGCAGCCAAGTTTGATAAAATTACATCTATTTTACCTGCAGTGCGCATCTCCAACTCATTCTCTTTGGATTAATTTTATCACAATAACAACCTGCAACAAATTGTCATTTTCCCTCCCATTGTAAAAGCTTCACTTCATATAACATATGAAATATCTGATTGATGCGTCATCACAAATGAATTTTTCTGTAAAGGCACACTGAAATAATAATTATTATTAGTCTCTTACACACACAGAAAAAAAAAAAAGGGAGCCCCAGTTCCTCCCATTTAGGGACGGAGGCAGTACTTCATAAAATATATTTTTCTCATGTTTTGTATCCACATGTGTCTAACATGGACGTAAGCTGGTGACTATTGACTTTTACTAAGCTACTTTGTTTACTAAGACTACATGTACTATCTTATCCAAACAATGTGTCCGACATGGACATGAGCTAGTGACCATTGCCTTTTATTAGTTTATTAAAACCACACATAATAACGTATCCAAGCAATTTATGTAATAAAATTCCTCGTATATTATTATCCTGTTCATTTACCGTACATGTTTCCAGACATAATAGTTTGACTTAATTGTTACTGTGATTATTGCTTCGTTTTTGCATTTTCTACATAAGGGTTATGAAACTTAGAAAATTTAACAGATAAGTAGCACAAACTTTTCCAGGTTGAGCCGTAAAATCAATCTCCTAGCAAAATCAAGAGACAAAGAAGTTGCTGATTGAGTGATAAATTTGAGCATAGTGGTACTGTAATAAATATGAAAGTAGCCATAGATTATTTCACTTGGCAAACCAATATAGTGAGAATAGTACTGTCATAGATTATTTCACTTGGCAAACCAATATAGTGAGAATAGTACTGTAAAAAGGAAGAATATTTAAGCGGATACACCAACACACATACTGAAGACAGACCAAAAGAGTTTGCTGTAATAGCCATAAAAGTTGTCGCGAGGTCTAGGACAGAGAATGAACTTTTCAAGCTGGATGTAGTGCTGCCATTTACAGTAAGAGATCATCTTGGCATGTTGGCAAATGAGTATAACATGGATCTTGTATTCAAGTCCTCGTCGATCTGTACTCTGCAAGCAAATAAAAGGGTGAGGCTAAGTGAAGATTCAAATTATCACACAAAGAACTAAACTCTGAAAGGTAAGGTTGTTCACTAATTATCAGCTGGGACTTTTTTTTTCACCGAAGATTTTGACGTTATGCATACCCTATACTCCCTTCCAGCCTCCAAACTGATTAAAAAAAAAAAAAAAAAAAAAAAAAAAAAAAACCAATCTGATTAACTAGTAAACAAAAGTATGCTCCACCCAATTATCAGGGACTAATCTTGCTGCAAAATGATGATATAAAGAAGTAGATACATTCTTCCTAGACATTTATAAAAGAAAAACACATGTATATGCAATGGAGCTTATATATATTTTGCCTCTGATTCCTAATACTTAATATTTGTATTCAGAAACTGTAACTACTCCATTATTCTATCCGTAGCTAATGAGAGTGGGCATTATGCATCCGAAGCTGCTCAAATGAAAAAATTTGTAGTTTGTTCAATAATCGTATCTAATTCATATTAGACCTAATGACTGAAAATATATAATATGTAGTATTTCAATTTAAAGTCTGAACACAGGAAAGAAAAGCATTACTTAATTGACCAATATTATAAGTCATAGAATATGGAAAGGTAATCAGAAAATAGCATAACCCCTGCCAAATTGTGAGAGATTCCAGTTCGCTACATCAATAGGTAAATGAATCATAAGAAGTTGGTTCACCTTATATATCATAATATCATATCCGAAGGATTATCTCCATTAGGTTGAATATATCACCTACATCAGCAATTCTGCAGAAACTTTGTTTCTTTGGAGGGGATGTGTTGAATGTGAGGCCAGTCTTCCCCAGTGGGTTGTTGGCATCTTTCCTTGAGGCGTTCTGAACAGTAAAGGAGTCGAAGTATCCTGAGGGAAGTCAGTTTAGGCATCCAATCCGGCATACATTCCAATCCCCGGCAATTTGCAATTTCGAGGGTCTGGAGGGCTGCTAAAGATTGCATCCAATTCGGAAGATCCACAAGCTGTGGGAGACGTTGCAAGCACAAGTAACGGAGGGAGTGAGGAAAGGATGGCCATGGCATGCCAATAGTGTTCATTCCCTCTTCTTCTCCCAATAAATTTACATTAGGGCAATCAGAGATTGTTAAATCCTGCAAGGCAGTGAGATGTTCCAATCCTCCTGAAATAACACTCCTCAATTTGCGGCAACCTTCGATTGTCAAGGATCGTAGGGAAGACGAGCAGCTACGGAACACATCCCCAGCTTCTTTCAAACTCTCCAACTCCTCATCAGACAACATACGCAGCTTATCAAGACACTGAAATACTTCTCTGGGAAACGAATTAAGCCATAGAACATCAGTTAGGGTAACTTTCCTGAGTTTGGAAATAACATTTGAAGACAAGGGAGTAGTAGAACCAGTAGTACTGCCACTTGCATCCGCCTTTTCATGCCCCAATTTCGTAATATCCGCAATTATTTGGAGTCTTTTATTGAATCCTCTCATTTTTAGTTCTACTAAGTTGGGACATAGCAGAATCGATCTTAAATTTGGGCAATCAAATATCTCCAAAAACGTCAATTGAGGAAGTGGTATTGGTGCCATGCTGAAGCTGCTGTTAATATCAAGACAAAGCTGATTATTATCTCCCACCCCCTCCCCTATATTTGTCCATCCTTGCAACTCTGGAAGGGACTCCATAAACAGCTCTCTCAGGCGGGGAAATAATCCATTTGGATCACTGCCACCTGCTAATGCACTCTTTTCAAAAATGTACTTCAAATTCGTACAGTCCCTAAGTTCAAGGATTTCCAAATGACGAAGATTTCCAAGGCATGTCAAGTCCTCCATCCTGCACTTGACAAATATCAATCTAATAAGATTAGGGAGAGAGGTCGCCAACTTATTTTCCCTAGCCCAACTCGGCATTCTCATTCCAACACAACTTAGCAACTGTAATCCCCTGAGATTCGGATGTGGTTGCAGCTCTTCCATTAATCTCCTTGCTTCTTCATCATTCTCCCTCAAATATGCTTCTTCATCATTCTCCCTATCCTCAAAGAGTATTCTAATAAAATTGAGATGTTCCTTATCCCTCAAATATGCTCCTTCCCTATCTATATCTTCATCAACTGCTCTGGCATTTTCAAAATATCTGATTGTGACAGAAAGATCACCTTTCAGGCTGTTAAGTCTTTTTAGCTCCCCCAGTTGATCAAACAATTGCTTTAATCCATCCACTACAAAGTCACTCAGCACACGAAGGCAACTCAACTTACTCACGCCCTTTGGCATATTGGTCAGGCTATCACAATCACTTATCTTTAATATCCTCAAATTAACCAACTTCATCAAATCTTTTGATAACTCTTTCAATTTTTCGCACATACATAATTTCAATGTCTGTAAATTATATAACTTGGTAATTGATTGAGGAAGCACATCCAGCTCATCATTGTCTGAGAGATCTAAATATCTTAAATGCAACAATTCACCTATTGAGTGCGGCAAACATTCTATACGTGACTTACTCAAATCCAACACCCTCAAAGACCTCCAATTTGCTACTAATGCCTTCAAGGAAGACTCGTCAATTACAACACGATCATACCATGCACCAACATCCAGAAAGGAACGAATGTGGGTCTTAGAAAAAGAGTATTGCGAGGATGTACTTCGTACATGGGAAATATGTCGGACTTCTCTATCCATAATGTCTGTTACAGAATTTTTAAAACAAATTTCCTTCCCTGCTACATTTTGAGCAATATCATGCATTAGATCGTGTATCTTACACGAAATAATGTCACCATATTCATCATGCTTCACATCTTGAAAAAAACATCTCCGCATCAGAATAGTAAAATACTCCTCAACAGCATCTTCCAACCTTTGACCATCATCTAACGGAACAACGTAGCCCTGTGCCAACCAAAGGCTTATCAGCAACTCCTTCTTTATGACAGTGTCTTTTGGGAACAATGCACAGTATGTGAAACAACTTTTGAGGGGCAATTCAAGTTGATGATAACTAAACATGAGTATAGGCATGATGTCCTTTTGGCTTTCTCTGAAGTTGAATAACCCAATCTCCTGAAATGATATCCATCTACTCTTGTCTTGACCGTACAGAAGACTCCCTGCCACTCTTATGGCAAGAGGAACACTGGCACATCCTTCAACAATCTCTCGGCCAATCTTCAACAAATCTTCGTGAGGGCTTAATTGTTCTGATTCAAATGCTATTTTCTTAAACAAGGACCATGAATTCTCCTTTGACAACCCTTGGAGCTCATATTTTTTACCACCCCCTACAATTTGGGCTGTCTTGTGCGACCGTGTTGTTACCACAACCCAACTTCCTCTCTGGCCTCCCAATAAGAACTCTACAAGCTTAAGCCAGTGATTGCGATTCTCAGTCCATACATCATCTAAAACAAGCAAGTATTTGCTGCCTGATAATTTTTCTCGAAGTTTGCTTTGTAACCTTTCTATGGTAGATTCCTCATGCGTTTGACCAGTTGAAGCATAAATCTTACGAAGTATACTTTCCACATCCAACTGCACCTGATCATGATCAGAGACACAAGTCCACAACCTTAATGGGAATGCAGTTGTGACCCATGGATCATTATACACCAGTTGGGCAAGAGCAGTTTTACCCAATCCTCCGATGCCCACTATAGTGAGGAAAGAAACATCTTGTTGAATGGTAGAACAATTCAACAGATGACCTACAAGTTCCTCCAAGTCATCCTCTCTCCCAATGATACTACGCTCACAGATGTAAGAACATGTCTCCTCCCTCCTCCTCCTGATAGGCTGAAGATCAATACTAATGCCAAATTGAGAGTGATTTTTGGCAATAGCATCTAACTTCCTCCGAATTTTCTTAACCTCTTGGGACATAGAGTGAGCTATCTTAATAGGATTGTAACGAGAAAAGAAGAGACTCACATTTTTGGAGAGTTTCTGATCCTTGATGAGCTGCTTTTGCTTAACAAGAGTGACGAACTCATCGAACAAATCATCTCGTAATTAGTAGAGTCATGTGCACGACCCAATATAATTGCCTAAACAAATGCAAGTGCATGTGTAAATATTTGGGTTTAATACCAAATGCTGTGTTTATATTTATGTCTTTAATTGTATATTAATAATACCAAATGCTGTGTTTATATTTATGTCTTTAATTGTATATTTATCTTCTTGTTGAACATAATTTATTATTTAAGGGGAAAATTCGTAATGTGTCAACTATGAAATATCACGAAACAGCAAAGTAGTGATTTTGGAGTAATAACGGTTTAGGAGCAAACCCCTATCTCAAATAGCGGTTTTACTATGAATAGTACAAAAAATATGTATTTATTTACAATTTTGCCATTTGATAAAGAACGATCATTTATGAACGAGATAAACTTATTCATTATTGTTCGCTTGATTGTATATTCATTTTTCGTCGTTTTTGATCCATGATCTTAATAATTGTACAGTGGTAATATTGATTGTACATTTGATGGGTATTTTTGTCGACTTAATTACAAAATTTGTAATATTTTTTTAGAGAACAAAAATTGTCACTTAATTGGCATTTAAATTTGAATTTATCTGTTTATCATAATAATGCAAGAAAAGCCATAGTTTCCGATGATCAAGTCATGGCTAAGCTGAACTACTTTCTAACTGTTCTTTCAATTCCTTCAATTTACAATCAGATTTCAAAATTTGGAAAAAAAATTACTCGTAAAATTCGACAAGATGTAAGAGGCTGCTGCATTTTCACTTCACTCATCCCTCAAATTCTCACTCGCACTCTCTCTCACTAACGTAGAAGACGCATACACTTTCACACTTAACCACCGGGCTCGACGCTGCCGCTGCCGCCACCGTTGCTGCCACCGGTCGCCGTTGCTGCTGCCGCCAGTCGCTGTTGCTGCTGCCCCTCTTTCTCTCACTCACTCACTCAATTTTGTGGTAAACCCTAAATTCAAATTAGTGTAATTTTGATAATTGCTCTTAATTGTGGTTAATTAATGTAAATTGTATCAAATTGTTGCTAATTATTAATGAAAATGTGGTAAATTGTTGATAATTATTGATGGTAATGTGGTACATTGTTCATGAAATTGTTGATGGTAATGTGGTACATATATGTGAAATTGTTGAAATTATTGATGGTAATATGTGAAATATAATTGTTGATAATTATAGATTATTGGTGAGAAGACTCTTATTTCATTATTGATAATTTATCTATCAATTCATATTAATGTAATGTTTATAATATTAGTTTGTTAGAAATCGTTTTGCATTGCAACCTAAACTAAGAGTTTATAAATGGAGTTAATGCTTAGTTTGTGGGCTCTTGTCAACAAATGAACAAATAATATGGCTCTTGTCAACAAATGAACAAATAATATGGGTCTTGTCAACTTTTTTTTACCTCGCTCTAGATTTCAATTATCCTAAAATGTGTTTTGGTTATGTAGAATATGGCTGCACAAAATGTAGTTTTGTTATGCCGGTGGGGAGGTGAAATTTTGTTTGATAGACCCCGTGTCGAGTATAATGGAGGAAATATGGAACCACTAGCACTAACACTTGAACCGAACATGACATTCAATGATTTGATGAACGAGGTTCATAGTAGTATTGGTTCAAACCCAAGGAATGTTGAACTAAACATTAAAATGAGGTTTGAGACTGGCAATGGGGTTCAAGTGTTACCTGTTTCTACGAATAAGCATTTGAAAGCTTTGAGGAGCGTTGTTGCAATAAAGGGTGTTCCCACTAAGATATATGTAGAAATGGTGCCTATATGTACCCAACAAAGTACTCGGCTAGAACAACAATCTACGTATATTTCCGGTTACAACACAGAGCCCTTCCAAGTACCCTCACACGACATTCCATCAACTGAATATGGGATGGGATCTTTCAGTCGATTGCTGCACGACGATCAATTTCACATGCCGTTTAGTTCTCATATAGCTTCACCTGTACATGGGGGGCATATGTGGCAATGACCGGTCAACCTGGTCCTTCGACATCAAACACCGTCACACCTTCACCGATGCAATTGCATAGTTATTCGCCTATGCAAGATGATGTTCAAGCATCACCGTCTCAACTTGTGCCAAATCATCTTGAAACTATTGTGAATAACGAATTGTCTGTGTATGATGTGTATATAAATGATGAGGCCAAGAGCAGAGAGGAGGAAGATGGAATTCAGAACATGGATGTTGAACCTGCACACATGCAAGTTGGCGAGCCCCTGGTTAAACTCCCGTACCTTGGTTCAGTCAGGTAGACGAGAACTTTGAAGTTGATCAGTATTAGGCCGAATCGGGTAGCCATACATCGTTTGTTCCCGGGGGAGAATTTGAGAAGGGCATGTATTTTGAAAGTAAGTAAATGCTTCAAGAAATGGTGTAGATGTATTCTATACAGAGGAATCAATTCTACACCGCAGTGACATCGAATGAGAGTGTCCTTCATTTGCGGTACAAGAAGAAATGTGGTTGGATGCTACGGGATACCAAATCAAGTGAGCACTCGCGTGGCTTTACCCTAGTCACGTACAAAGGCCCGCACCGGGAGAACTGTGTCACTGAAGTACTATCTACTGATCACCCAAACTTGGATTCGTCCATAATATCAGAGTATGTGAAGTCCTTTGTGCAGAAAGATCCGTCCTTGAAAGTTGAATTCATACAGGAACTCATCTCCAAGCAATTTCATTTTGAAGTTCCATATCGAAGAGCATAGTATGCCAAGGAGAAAGTTATAGCTGAAATATTTGGGGATTGGGAGAGTTCTTACGGCAGACTTCCGCAATTCATGCAAGCACTGCAACAGTCAAACCCGGGAACCCTTGTCATATGGAAACACAAATCTCTGGTAGATTGGTGTATACTACAGCAACATGGAAGTGTTTGAACCAGTGTTTTGGGCCTTCGGTCCTTGTATCGATGATTTTAAACATTGTATGCCTGTTATTTGTATCGATGGGACGCACTTATACGGGAAGTATAAAGGAACATTGTTGGTTGCTACAAGTGTGGATGCAAGCTTCCAAGTATTTCCACTAGCATTTGTGTTGGTTGAAGGGGAAAACACTTCCAGCTGGTCTTGGTTTCTAGGCTGCATTCGGGTTCATGTCATGCAACGAGATGGCCTCTGTGTTATATCTGATCGACATCTTGGGATCATTGCAGCAATGAATGATCCTAACGTTGGATTCACCGAGCCGCGAGCCTATCACAGATTTTGTGTTCGCCACATAGCTTCTAACTTGAAGACTCACGTGCAAAGCAACGACATGAGAGATATGTTCAAGGCTGCTGTGTACCAAAGGCAAGAAAGAAAACTTCAAGCTGATCTGTGTTTCATCGGTGAGGCATGTGCCAAGGCCATGGAGTATATTGTTCAAGTCTCGTTTCCTATGTGGTCTCTCTTCCAAGACGTTGGTCGCAGATATGGGATATGTACTACAAACTTCTCTGAAACATTTAACAATGTGTTGAAGGGAGCTCGGTTTCTACCGATCATGTCCCTTGTCAAGTTAACTTTCCACAGAGTTAACAGGTATTTCACTTTAAGAAGGGAGTCTTCTGAGGCTAAGTCTAAGCAGGGACTTGCACACCCCCCCCCCCCCAAGGTCACTGCCATTCTGGAGAAGACACTGCAAAAGCCAAATATCATAGCGTGGATGCGTATAACTGTCGATTGCATATTAACCAAGTTACAACAGAAAGGGGAGAGCGACTCGGTAGAAAAGGAGTCCATAAACATACTGTTAACTTTCAGTTGAGAACGTGATGCGTTTCTTGATTCGTTTGGTCTTAAGTTTAAACAAGCTTCACTCGTTTGTTTTCGCCTAAGGGTTCTAAATCTGATTTCAAGGTTTCACTCACCTTAATCTCGTGATTTAGGGGTTTTTTTTTTTAGGATAGTTTGAATTAGCTTCACTCACTAATCTAATCTAACCTCTCTTAAATCAGGTTTCACTCGCCTAATCTAAGGGTTTTTATGTTTAACTTCACTCGTCAAACACAAAGAAAACTTGGAAAGAAACGTTCCAAATTAACAAGAAATAAAGCTTTAATCAACAAAACAAAACTTGTATAATTCGAAGTTTACAATCTTTATTTATAGACTCAAAACTAATCCTAAACCTAATCAAATTAGAAGACTAATCCTAATTGAATTAGAATCCCATTTGACCTAGAAAACCTAAGAAAACCTAAACTTGATCCCGAAGTTCCTAAATCGGATATGACTAAACTAACTAAGTTTAATTCAACTTAGATTAGGTTATTCAATCCTCCTAAAACTCCTAGACACGCCTAAAAACCAAAGTCAAGTCCGATCCTAATCCACTTAGGAACTTACTTTGCTAAAAACAAGTCCTAATTCAAATAGGAACTCACTAGACCAAAACAATTCCTAATCAAAATAGAAATCCTAACGCTTAAAACAAGAAAAACCCTTTCAAGTGAAAGGTAAAAACTTGTAAGCCAAAATCTAATCTAAGAAACATTAAAGAAACGGACCAAGAAAGGAAACCTTGAATGCTTCCGCATCATACTCCCCCTCTTGAATACGAACTTGTCCTCAAGTTACATCATAACAAGGAATGAGATCTTTTGCACTAAGAGAAGCACAAACGCCTTCACTGAGTAGCACTTGAGATGTATCATAATGCTCCCCTTCAAGACCTTTCATATGATTCATAAAAGTAATGTTTTGTTCCATCAAAGCAGCCATCTTTTCAAGCAAGTGAGTTTCCATTGATTTACTCACCATATTTGCGCACAATCAATAATCTTCCCTCGAAAGTTTATTGCTGTAGATTTTGCGTCGCTTATCCAATGACCACGAAATTTTACAGGATATAATTTTAGTCCAATAGGAATCCAACCCAAAAAGAATCACCAAAAAATACCAAGTAGATAGTTCGTAGTAACCTAAAACTTCCAACTGGTCCAGATCTGCGCCGAGAAGAACAAGAACCAAGAAACTAGCACGAATTGATTCTTGATTGCTCAAGAACAAGGATATAACGACTCAATAATCACACCAACAGCTCTGATACCATTTGATGCGTTTCTTGATTCGTTTGGTCTTAGGTTTAAACAAGCTTCACTCGTTTGTTTTTGCCTAAGGGTTCTAAATCTGATTTCAAGGCTTCACTCACCTTAATCTCGTGATTTAGGGGTTTTTTTTTAGGATAGTTTGAATTAGCTTCACTCACTAATTTAATCTAACCTCTCTTAAATCAGGTTTCACTCGCCTAATCTAAGGGTTTTTATGTTTAACTTCACTCGTCAAACACAAAGAAAACTTGGAAAGAAACGTTCCAAATTAACAAGCAATAAAGCTTTAATCAACAAAACAAAACTTGTATAATTCGAAGTTTACAATCTTTATTTATAGACTCAAAACTAATCCTAAACCTAATCAAATTAGAAGACTAATCCTAATTGAATTAGAATCCCATTTGACCTAGAAAACCTAAGAAAACCTAAACTTGATCCCGAAGTTCCTAAATCGGATATGACTAAACTAACTAAGTTTAATTCAACTTAGATTAGGTTATTCAATCCTCCTAAAACTCCTAGACACGCCTAAAAACCAAAGTCAAGTCCGATCCTAATCCACTTAGGAACTTACTTTGCTAAAAACAAGTCCTAATTCAAATAGGAACTCACTAGACCAAAACAATTCCTAATCAAAATAGAAATCCTAACGCTTAAAACAAGAAAAACCCTTTCAAGTGAAAGGTAAAAACTTGTAAGCCAAAATCTAATCTAAGAAACATTAAAGAAACGGACCAAGAAAGGAAACCTTGAATGCTTCCGCATCAGAACGTGTACATGCAACAAACCAAAGATATTCCATCTCCCATGTTCTCATGTTCTCATGTTCTAGCAGTCTGCGCGACGTATTCACTATCAGAGCTGCCGTGGGTGGACCTTGTGCTACAATCGGAGGCCTATAAGAACACCTATGCACCACAATTCTGGCCTATCCCCTGTGAGACGACCTGAACACAGTACGTCGACCCTAAACTCATTTCGGATGGCAGCATGGTACGAGGAATAGGTCGGCCAAAGTCAAAGCTCATATGCAATGAAATGGATGAGACTCACCGGCCCCCGAGTAAATGCAGCCGCTGTCACCAGCAGAGTCACAACCGCACAACGTGTTCGTCCAGACCGACCGGGACCTAAGTTTGTATTTGTAATTTGATGTAGTTGAATAGTAGATTTATTTTGTATCTGATTTTGTTGCGTCTGTAACATTTAGATCATTTCTATTTTGAATGTTGTCATTTGAGATTTTTCGTCGTTGCATTTAACTCGTCCAACTCATGTTTAATTGATGATCTAGTAATTGTGTTGATAATTGTGTATAACGTTGTTAATGAACAGATTAAATGGACGGATAAGATAGGACACTCGGACCTGTTGACCCTTCTATCCTAACACTACAGGAAACACATCGGAGCGTTGACATATGGGACCAGTCGGTAATATTTCATCCGTCAGTTCATGTTCTTATGCATCTTAAATTGATATACTATCTGATATTAATTACGTTCGTATGGTTTTTTATCATCTTGAACCGACGAGGATGCTGGTTTGCAGGCACTGCACTACAAGGGTTATGGCAGACTGGGTTGTCGATCAACGCGTTATTGCGTACGTCGAGTTGGCCGGCTTGAATGGTATTCATCGGATGGCGTTCAGGGAGATCGATCAAGCGTTTATCACTGCGCTCGCGGAGAGGTGGAGACAGGAGACGCACTCCTTCCATCTACCGGTTGGGGAGGCGACTGTTACGTTGCGGGACGTCGCGATACTCACGCGCCTTCCCATACATGGGACTGCGGTGACAGGACATGCGTTAGTCGACCCCGTTGGTTTGGTAACTTGGGTTCTCGGGGTTCAACCAGGTCCTGACGAGATCAGGGGTTCCGGGTTGAGGATCGGCTGGATACGCGAGACTTTCCGTGTGCTGCCTGCGGACGCTGATGACGCCACGGTTCAGAGACACGCTCGGGCATACTTGTTCCTGCTCATCTCGGGCGTGTTGTTCGGCAACAAGAGCGGGAGCCATCTGCAATTTATTTACCTACAGTTGTTAGACCACGACTGGGATCATATCCGTGGCTACAGCTGGGGTAGTGCCTGTTTGGCGACGTTGTATCGCCAGCTGTGTAGAGCATCCCACCGCGGTTCTGGCAAGATCGGAGGTCCTTTGATTGTGCTTCAGGTAACTCACCTAATTATCAACAATCTATTTTGTCTATTACTTACCTAGTTTATACTTAACCTAGTATTTTTATTTCTGTGTTATAGTTATGCGTTTGGGAGCATATCCATATAGGCAGACCAGGTAGGCCTGCTGTACATCGTCAGGGGCAGCAGGACCGGGACGACCAGTACCAGCCGTACGATGCTCCACCGCTCCCTACACCTGACGAGGCATACGATTGCAGGTTTGTTACAGTTGTCATTACTGTAGACTTCATACGATTTTATTTTTCTAGTTGACAAACTGAAACAATTTTTGGTATTAGGTGGGTGGTCCCCAGACTAACACTTGCGCATACGGCGAGGGGTCGTCCGTACTACCGATACGCCCTTGACCGACTGACCGAGGATCAGGTGGTAACTTAAAAGGAATTTGTAAACATTTATTTAATATGATTATTGTCAGTGCACTAACCTATTTACGGTATTACTTTTGATGTGTTTTTGGAGGTGACATGGGATCCGTATGTAGCTGACTTGGTTGATGCCATGCCTGCTCATCTGCTGGATCATCAGGCAGAGTGGCGTGCCAGGACCCCCCTGATATGTTTCGAGGTTGTGGAGAGTCACCTACCCGACCGAGTCATGAGATAGTTTGGACTACACCAGTCTGTCCCTATGGAGTGTGACACTAGTATCCGCCTGCACGGCATTGATCGTCGGGGAAAGGGGGAGACAGACTGGTCAGTGGAGCATAGGGTTTACATTGACCTATGGCAGCGACGGTTGGAGTTCGTCGTTGAAGGTGATCCGATGCAGGGCGTTATGGATCCTCACGATCCGTACATGGTCTGGTACAGGCTGATTACATGGTGTTTCATCAACCCCAGCTACACACCACCATCCACACATTTCCATCTAGCATATGACGAGTTAGCGGATATGTGAGTTTCTTTTATTCTACATATTTTCATCATTTTTTTAATTTTTATATCATACAACTGACTGATCGATGATTACTGCAGGCGGTGAATATGGTGGCGATAGTTGATGCACTATCAATCGCCCTTGCAGACGGACCCACCAGACCCCAGGTCGAGCGAGTGCGAGATATGGGCGTGGCTACCTTACAGAGATATGGTCACGGCTATCTCGTCCACCAG
This sequence comes from Chenopodium quinoa, assembly GCF_001683475.1. Lineage (NCBI taxonomy): Eukaryota > Viridiplantae > Streptophyta > Magnoliopsida > Caryophyllales > Amaranthaceae > Chenopodium > Chenopodium quinoa. Next base: position 9,175,827 of record NW_018745684.1, read on the forward strand.
CCGGACGGTCATGATGGCAACTCCGTCCATTCATAGTTCGAGCTCGGCCAGGGTAGCGGTGGAGGTGATCCTAAGTCACCCAGAGACGCAGAGGATTACATCATCCACAGTTCTGCACCCACCCCTACCCAGGAGGGCCCATCGTCCAGCCAGCAGACTCCCCCACCGCCCCGAGACCCATTCACCACCATTACTCATTACAGGCTGCGTAATGTCAGATGGAGGGCCGACAGACAGGATAGAGAACAGTTACATCGAATAAATGAGTCGGGATAGTATTAGCTGATTTATTTGTTGTAGCCGGATTTTCTAGAATGCTGTATATAACACTTACATTATTAATACAATAAATGTTTTTTAAATGAATCTGTGTGGTTTGAATTTTAATTTCCTTATTTGTCCAAATCGGTCAGTCAAAATAGATCCTTCTAGGCCGATATATATCAAACAACAGACATTTGGGCTCCATAATGAGAAACAGGGTAGAAGTGATGGCCCGTGGTGTTAAATGTGGTGGTTCATGGTGGTTGTAGTGCTGTTGGGGGTGTTTGGAGTGTTCTAAAGTGCTTAAGGGTGGATGGAAATCCTAGGAGGTAGTGGTTGGTGGAGGTCGATGGTGGTGGTAAGGTTGGGATTGGTGGTGGGGGTGGTTGTAGTGTTGCCAGTGGTGGTTGGAATGTTTGAAGTGCATAAGGGTGGTCGAAAGTGGCGCGAGGTGGTGGTTGGTGGTGGTAGACGGTGGTGGGACGGTAGGGGTTGGTGGTGGTGGCTGATTGAAGGCTGGGGGTGGTGTATTGGGGGCAGAATTTGGAGGCTGCAAGCTGCTGGTTTGCAGTCCAGCAGAAAAATGCTGTCTGGGACAGCGCTTTATGTACAACAAAAATTGTACATAAAACGCTGTCTCAGACAACGTTTTATGTACAAAAAAGAAATTGTACATAAAACGCTGTCTCAATTAACGTTTTATGTGTAATTGAATTTTTTTTTTCTTTTAATTTTTAAAAATAAGAAATTACAAAATTAAAAATAAAAAAAAGTCAACAACTAAAAACGCTGTCCGAGACAGCGTTTTATACTTTGATTTTTTTTTAAAAAAAACCAGGGTATAAAACGCTGTCCGAGACAACGTTTTACCCCAAAAGCTTAGTTTGGTAAATAGTTTTGCCACGTATCCACTTTGCAAAATATTTTGTTAAAAAATCTTAGTTTGGAGAAAAATCCTTTATTACAGGTTTATATGGTTAGCCATATGATGTGGCCACATTGATTAATAAGAATAATCCTTATTTATATACATATGAGTTACCCTATTTATATATAAGAGTAATCTTATTTTGTCCATTAAAAGTAATTCTAATTCATTATATGAGTAATATCAACTAATTTAGAAATAAGTAACCCCATTAAGGGGTGCCCACTATTCGGATTAAAACCGAAATTCAATCCAATCCAAACCGAATTATAAATTCGGATCGGATCCGAGCTTTAAATCGAATTGGATCGGATTAAATTTTTTGAAAATTCGGATTTTCGGATCGAATTGGATTGACCTTGTTTGGATCCAAAAAACCGAAATATGAAACAGTAATTTTATAAATAAGTATTGTTGATATTAATCATGTTAAACTACATTTATAATTATATTAATATTAATCATCAAAAGCTATGTTTTCAATACTTGTATTAATTGTGTACAACTATACTAAGGAATGAATTTTTATTATTGCATTTTTAATTTTATAACGTGCTAGGCCCAAAAAATTTGCTACGTATTTTAATTCGGATTTTCGGATTGGATTCAAATAATCGAAGTTTAATTCGGATTGGATTGGATTGGATTCGAATAGAAATTCGGATCGGATTGGATTTGATAATTGAAAATCGAAATTTATTTCGGATCGGATTGGATTTAGGCTAAATCCAAACCAAAAACCGAATGGACACCCCTAACTCCATTTGTTCATTCGAGTAACCCCTATTATTTTGTTTTAAAAATTCAAAGAATGATTCCACTTTTGTAAGAGAGTAACCCTTTTTTTTCATTTAAGTAACCCACATACATCAAGGTAACCCCACTTGCTCGTCATCGTAACCCTCTATTACTTAATTAATTGCCTTATTGTGAAATGGCCACACTATGTGACTAGCCACATATAAGACTTTGTGTATTTTCACTTATGTATTTTAGGTTTAATAAGTTTTAAAAGCTATCATTTACACGAAGTTTATAGGACTATTTGAAAATAGTATAGCGGAGGGGGGAGGGGGTGCACCATGTGCATGGTACACCCGGAATTACATTACATATAGTTAAAAGAACGCTTGGACAAATTTAATGTTCTTTATTTTATATGTAATGTTTGTTTCATCCCTTCATTCTCTCTCTTCGATACTCTCTCTCCTCTCCCTCTAACTTCTTCTTTTATTTTATTTCTTGATTTTTATAGCTTTTATGTGTGAGTCCCTGTTTTGTACACCCGGATGTACCTTTACACCCAGGGGCATTTTCGTAAATTCGCACATTATAATTGCATGTGCCTGACACATGATACTCCATATTTTTTCTTCTTCCTTTATTCGATAATCAAATCAAATTCATCTATTGTGTTCTAGCATCAATGGCAGAATTGACTTTAATAGCAATACAGACAATCATTGATCATTCTCAATAGCAACAATAAGGTATCGATTTCTATGTTTATTTGTTATTAATTTTGAGCAACTTAATCAATATAATTTGAGCAAATTGATGCACAAAACTGTATTCATATGAGCATCAATTGATCATGATTAAGTTAATCCTGATTATTCATCAAAATTGATCCTGATTAGTGTAGGGAATATTTCAAACATCAACTTTGAGCCCCACTGTGATCATGCATTTAAGCATGGTGGCGTCCAAAGGGAAAGAAGCCAGAGATCAAAGATTCGCCAACAAGTTTTAGGAACTTGTAAACCGTTCACGGGTGTGAAGGTTACACCCCATCACGATCACGGAGATCGCTAACACCATAGTGGTCTAGAACCATAACTGGATATTCAGGGTCGATGGTACGAATCCAACCTAAATGAGATTGAACCCGCCCTAAATCGGCCTCTACTTAATTCTTATGAGATTCATGTGCGCTTTCCGATCAACTTACAATCAACAAGTTAGCCTTAAACCTGTTTAATCTATGTTTGTTGATTATTAATGCACAAATAAATCTATTATTGGCGATCACTTGAATTAAAATCATATTCGCCTAAATCAAATATTAATTATCTTATTAAGCGTGATTTCAAGTACAAATTCCCTTTAAACCTGCAAGAAAGGGGGTGATCAAGCAATAACAATGAATAATAAATAATCAAGCAATGTAATAATTGACACAACAATCATCATAATAAAGCAATATCTCCAAAATAATATTAGCAAGATCCTAGGCATTATACTAAACGGATTAATAACAAACCCTAGCATGTCACTGAATAATAAAAATCAAAGCTTTAGCCTAAACATGATACTAGAAGGCATGATAATATTAGAAATATTAAAACAACACCCTAACATGATACTAGAAAGCACAAAAACATCCTAACATGATACTAGGAAATTAAAATAATATTCTAAGCATAGTTTCTACATTAAAGGAATAAGGATAGTAGATCTACTCACTTTGATGCCTCGTACCTCTTTCTATCAAAACAATACACACGTTAGTAACTTCAAGAAATAAATAAATCAAACAAATAAATCAAATAAGAAGAATTGAAATATAGATTAGGGACCAAACCCTCAGAAATATCAACCTTTCACGTCGAGGTCGAAGGCAACTACGAGAAGGGCATGGAGTATTCAAGTCTCGCAAAGGACGTATGGTGTGTGATGTGTTTAGGCTAAGGCTAAGAAAGAGAGAGAGAGAGAGAGAAAGAGAGAGAGAGAGAAAAGCTTATAGCTTAGGGAGAGATTAAGATGATTATTTTTGGTGATCAAGCTTGTTGATGATTGAAAACGGGGGAAAACGACCTCTATTTATAAGAAAAACGAGGGTCGAAATATCATAAAAGAGTCAGAATCCGACTCGGAGTAAATTTCCGCCGCGACGCGATATTTCTATCGCTCAGCGATATTTTTCAAAAGATAGAATCCGTATGGAATTCGAATTCCAATAAAATTGGGTTAACCGTGTTTCCGTACGTATTCTAATTTTATCAGAATTAAATCTATTGAAAAACAAGTGTTTTATCCGAAGTAAAATTCTTTAATTTTTATCTTTTGAAAAACAAGATAAATTAGAACCTTCTAGAGGATTCTAGAAGCTAATAATAATCCTAAGGGATTTAGGAATGATGTTTAACGTTAATGGACCCTCCACATGGTCATTGGGTCGTAGATAAGGCTCGGTTTAGTATTTTGGCCATAACTTCTTCGTTATAACTCAGATTTGGGCTTATAATATATAGTTGGAAAGCTCTTTTCAACCCTCATCCAACTACACAATTATTGGACCCAGATTATGGACCAAAAGATATTTTTATAAAGAGGATACGAAATGAATGATTTTCAAAGACACGAAATGAACTATTTTGGATTTAAGGACACGAAATAAATGATTTTGGCTTAAAACATTTAAGGAAAGGTTATAAATGGTCAAGGTTAAATGGAACTTCACGAGACTCTTCAACTCTTCACCTAACTCGATAATCAAAGACGTGAAAGTTACTCATCACTGGGTTTGGTTTTTAGGGAGACACAATCAGGTGTCTACAAAAAGCAAACTAAGGCAATTAATGAACATAATCTAATTGTTGGTTATTAAACAGATTTTGATTGTAATGCAATTGAGCAAACGGAGGTAATTAATGACCATAATCTCTGATGATTGAGCATATTTAATGTAGCATATTAATAACATTTTAATTGATCAATTGAATTTCAGCTTATCATTTTAATTGCTCATTTTGCTAATGATCAAATCATTTTAATTGCTAATTTTAATTACTCTTTTTAATTGTTCATTTTTCTAAGTTTTCTATATTGAGCTTCTGATTATTTAGATCCTTTCATTTGACATAAATCATGTAGGAAAAAATGAGCAAATTGAAACATATGAGCAAACCTAAATGAACAAATTTAATGAGATTGATATTTTTGATGGTTAGAGGCAGTGGTATTGATTTTCATTTTCATTTTGCTGCTAGTTATACAATTTTTTTTTATCATTATTAACCGATAGCATGAATCAGTGTTGTATCGAATAGTTGTGCTCATTTTGCTAATGATCAAATCATGTTGTACATGCTAACACAGTAGATGTATTGTTATTGCTGTAGAAGTTCAAATGAACCATAAGTCTTTGCTCATTTATCAAATGAGCAATAATTCTTTGTTCATTTATCAAATGAGAAATAATTCTTTGTTCTTTTATCAAATGAGGAACAATTCTCAACTACTAGCAATTTACAAGATACTTGCACTCTGTCTCAATGTTACATTTCACCCATCCTCGATCTCTAATCCAACCCAATGCTAGTAGTATAGCTTGCAACTCAGCATCTTTTGAGGGCACAGAGTATCCTTTCCATTGAAAACCTTCCTTCCAAGAACCATTTTCATTCCTATAAACACCTGCACAGCCAGCTTCTTTGGAGTGGTTAATGAAGGAAGCATCAACATTAATTTTTAAGCAGGAGTGGCGGGGGGGAGGATCCCAAACAATTTGGATGGGCTCTAATCTAGTAGGATGGTTTGTTGAGAGGTACCATTCAATTCACTAGCAGCCCATATGCACTGGGATGTAGAAGTTTTTATACGTGAGTTTGATTTGGAGAAGATACATTGGTTTCTCCTTTTCCAGATTTGCCATAAGGCAAAACTGAAAATGACTTTCCATGGAAGGTTGTTATGGCTTTGATGGCTATATTTGAGATTTCTCAAGATCCAAGCTTGGAGGACCCTGCATTATTCTATAACAGTTTGGGGGAATAGAGATTTCATTCCAAAATTCAGAAGCTCTAGTGCAATGGAAGAAGATGTGGTCTATGTTTTCAATAGAGGAGGGACATAAAGTGTAAGGATTTTTTCAAACTCAACTTTGAGCCCCACTGTGATCATGTTTTTAAGCATGGTGGCGTCCAAAGGAAGGAATCTAGAGATAAAAGAGTCGCCAACAAGTTTTAGGAACTTATAAACCGCTCACGGGTGTGAAGGTTACATCCCATTCACAATCACGGAGATTGCTAACTCCATAGTGGTCCGGAACCATGACTGGATATTCGGAGATGATGGTATGAATCTAACCTAAAAGAGATTGAACCCGCCTTAAATTGGCCTCTACTTAATTCTTATGATATTCATGTGCGCTTTTTGATCAACATACATACATCAAATTAATCCTAAGCATATTTAATCTACGTTGGTTGATTATTAATGCACAATCAAATCTATTATTGGTGATCACTTGAATTAAAATCACATTAGCCTAAATTCAAATTATTAATTATCTTATTAGGCGTGATTTCAAGTACAAATTCTCTTTAATCCCGCAAGAAGGGGCGTGATCAAGTAATAACAATAAATCATGAATAATCAGGCAATATATATTTGACACAACAATCATCATCATAATAATACCATCAAAACATAGTTAGCAAGTTCCTAGGCATGATACTAAAAGAATTAATAACAAATCCTAACATGTCACTAATAAATCAAGATCAAAGCTTTAACCTAAACATGATACTAGAAACATGATATTAGAAATATTAGTTAACACCATAAACATGATACTAGGAATTAACATAAGATTCTAAGAATGATTTCTATATCAAAAGAATAATTAAGTAATCGAATTACTTACTATGATGCCTCGTATTTCTTTCTATCAAAACAATACACACGTTAGTAAACTTCAAGAAATATTAAATCAAATAAATAAATCAAATATATATGAATTGAAATATAGATTTGGGACCAAACCCTCAAAATTATCAACCTTTCACGTCGAGGTCGAAGGAAACGTCAAGGATGGCTAGGAGTAGTATTCGAATCTCGTGATGGAAGTATGATGTTTAATTGAAGAGAGTATCAAGGATGTGTGTTTGGGACGTGTTTAGGCTAGGCTAAGAACATAGAGAATCAAGAGAGAGAGAAAAAGAATTAGAGAGGGTATTGATGATGATTGTTGGTGATTGAAAACAGGGTGATACGACCTCTATTTATAGGAAAAAAAAATGAGAGTCGAAGGATCAGAAAAGAGTCGGAATTCAACTCGGACTAAAACAGGCTCCATAGCGGCGCCACAGCTTTATCGCGGCGCGATGGTGTTGTCGCTCAGCGATGGTTTTTAAAAAGATAGAATCCATATGGAGTTTGATTCCCAATCGGATTGGGTTAACCAAATATCCGTACGTATTCTATTTTGACCGGGATTAGGATCATTGAAAAACAGTTGTTTATCCGATGTAAAATTCTTATATCTTTATCTTTCGAAAAACAGGATAAATTAGAACCTTCTAGAGAATTCTCGAAGCTCATAAAAAATCCTAAAGGATTTAGGATTGAAAACAACCTTCTAGAGGATTCTAGAAGCTTGTAATAAATCCTAATTGGTTTAGGAATGGGATTAAGGTAAATGGACCCTCCACATGATCATTGGGTCGCAGGTAAGGCTTGGTTCAGGCTCAGTTTAGTATTTTGGCCATAACATCTTCGTTATAAGTCGGATTTGGGATTATAATATATTGTTGGAAAGTTCTTTTCAAAACCCATCCAACAATACAATAATTGGACCGATATCATGGACCAAAATAGACTAATTTAGACGTTTTTATAAATTGGACACGGAAGGAATGATTTTGAAGGACATAAAATTAATGATTTTGGCTTAAAACATTTAAGGAAAGGTTAGAAATGGTTACGGCTTAAAGGAAATCCACAAGACTCTTCAAATCTTCACCTAACTCGATAATCAAATATGTGAAAGGTACTCATCATTGGGTTTGGTTTTTGGGGAGACACAATCAGGTGTCTAAAGAAAGTGTAAGTATTTGATGAGGTTCTAACTTTTCTGAAGAACAAGTTATCAGAAATAGGAAGTCTATCCTAGACTCATTTCTAGACGAACACTCTAATTTTTGGGTAAGTGTGAGCACTACAAATAGTGCTCCAATCCTAAGAATTGTGCCAAGACAGGTTGTGATGATGGCTGCTATTGCAAATAAGCCATTGTTTGGCCCTACTGCTGTCAAACTTCCCCTTTTTTGTCCAACTGGTGAGTTATAGTCATTACAGTTTGTCAATGAGATGCTGTCAATCCTTGTGAAATCATCATCAAAGATCTGAAATTGGATTGCCTCTTCCAATTCAATTCTAGAGTGAATTGGGAGGGAGTTCGAGCATCTGGATTGAGAATGGTTTGGAAGGGGACCCACAAGTAGGCTTCTCACTATATCACCTTGCAGCCACTTGTCAAACCAGAAGCTAATTGTTTCACCATTCCCAGGTCCCCAATGCAGGCTATGCTTAAACAGATCCCAGCCTATTCCCACAACATTCCATATGTGAGCTGAGAACCTTTGTTGAAAGGGGTAGGGCTCTATTTATATTTGATATACTTTTCAAATAGAAGTTTCCCATCCCAATTAGATTTTGTATTCACCATCCAACACAGCCTAGCTAGGCCAACCTGATTCAGGTCACCATGGTTCAGAAAACCCAAACCTCCCTTATCCTTTTCACGACAAACATTTTTCCATGGAATCCAAGTAATTTTCTTTTTTTTTTTCAGAGTTTCCTCCCCATAGAAAATTGGAGCAAATAGAATCAAGTTTTCCTAAGATGAACTTAAGGAGCTTGATACAAGACATTGTATATCTAGGAATGGAAAATATAGTGGATCGTAGAAGCACTATTCTCCATCCCCTAGATAGAATATTAGCCTTCCAAGCAGAGAGCTTTTTCCCAATTTTGTTAATGATAGTGGAGAGTTGTCTCCTGTTAGGCTTTTTCTCAGTTAAGGGATATTTTAAGTATGTCTTAAAATCACTTAATCTGCCTCACATTTAGAGTTTGTTCAAAATCATCAATCACTTTTCTTTTACGTTCGTTTTATAATAATTGCAATACTTTCTTATTTGGTAAGGACTCATTATTATTTTATAATCTCTGTCTCCCACTAATTACACTTTCAGAATATGCAAAATAGTTATGATTTTGATAATAATCACTGCTCGTGTCAAGTTTGAAGCAGTGGAGTGTGAGCTATGTCATATATGCAAAATAGTTATGATTTTGATAGTAAAAGTTATGTTATTTTCTCTAAATATGTTATGAATATTTATTAATGATAATATTCTTCTTCCTGTCAAAAAAGAAAAAGAAAAAAAAAAACACTTTCAGAATAAGTCTCTTAATTCTCTCTCCTACAACCTCACTTGCACTACTTTTTTCCAATTTATCTCTATTTGGCCTCACATTATAATTCTCCTAAAATTTCGTGCATACCTTAGTGTTGTGATTACTACAAAACGAATGTAGTATTAATTAGCTTTTTTTGTACAACAATATAACATACCTTTAGCCTTTCAGATCAATGTATTCCTCTGTGGAAGGGTGGTAATTGGATGCTACATGCTCCATATCCCTAGGAATTTTCCTTCAGCATTGGTCAGCCCTTGCTAGTAATAGATTGAAGGACCTAGTCCAACTCGACTTCAATGCTACTGTCAATGCATTTCCTCCAGTTCTTAATTCAGAACAAATCTTTTCGCTTGATCTCTTTTCAGATCCCCCACTTAAACAACCAAATTCAACCAATGTCATCAAAAGTTTCATATTCGACACTATTGCAATAAGCAAGCTTAGGGCCAAGACAACAAGCAAGCTTATTCCAAACCCTACGAAATTTGAGGTCGTGGTAGGTTTTGTTTGGGAGTAAACCTTGGCCGCAAGGCTTACTTTAGGAGTGCAAATTAAACAAACAGAGCTCTCAATTGTTGTGAACATGCGGTCAAGGTTAAGCCCGCCACTCCCAAGAGGATCCATAGGTAACCTTATCACAAACGCACAGGCACGCACACAAATGGTTCACAAAAGTCGTAAAACTCTAGGCTTCAAGATCTTGTTAAGGAAATCCATTCCGCTTTGTCCAATACTAGCCAGAAAATTACCAGTACAGCTTTTCAAGGGGGAAAATGCAGCGGAGAGAGCGGAAAGCTGAGTTGCGAGGTGAGATAGAGAATGAAGAGGGCAATTTCTGGGTTACGAGCTGGTGCAAGATTAGATTAAATGAGGCGGACTTCGGGTTCGGAAAGCCTGCGTGGATTGGTCCCACGGATGGGAAAGAACCACCTCCTGGGTTTATGAACTTTTTCACTCTCACTGATTATTGTCATTCTATTAATGGTGATGGAATTGAATCATGGTTGATGTTAGAGGAGAAAGAAATGCAAACTTTTGAGTCTAACCCGGATTTCCTTGCTTTTGCTTATCCTAATTAAGTAATTGTTCCCTTCCGTCCTTTTGCAAATTCAGGTTCATGTTATCGAGAATCATTCTATTGTAAAGAATAACATAAGAACATGTCATAATAGTTAAAAGTACATCAGATTAAAAAAAAAAAAAAGATTGGAATAGTATTTACAAGCATGTAATAAGTAATTATGGGTTTTTATTTTATTTTATAATTTTGCAGCGTGATTTACCTTATAATAATATGTATATGACATGTATTGTTTATCTTTAAAACAAGTAATTTACACAATTACACATTTCATTCAATTTAACCATCATGTTTCTCTCTTAGCTTACTCATCATGTTCCATTGATTAACACACACTACCTTTATAACAATGTATGTAAACCTGGCATACACATTATTTTATTCCCTTCATTTCATAATAATCGCAACGTTAGAGAGGATACAAAGTTTTAGGAGAATTATATGGTGGGGACCAAAGAAGAAATTTGAAATGGAGGGAGTATTTTTTTTTAACTGCCAAAAGTTAGAGTCTCACATTTCTTGTTGAATTCAACAAAATTCTTCCTAAGCATCTCTCATCATATAATCAATCTATATTAAAACATATTAGGATGATGTAACATGATTTTATAAAACAATATTTCTCTAATTTAATAGAGAAAATTTAATTTTACCATTATTAATGTCATTAAAGTTTGACCTTTGTTAATTTATTTCAGTTCAGTTGAGTTTAGTTTGATTAAGCTCAATCGAGCTTTATTTGATACAAAGAAAAAAAGATTGAAATAGTGCAAAAAGTCGCAAATTCAAGATATAGATAAGAAGTTAACTAATTTGCTTAATATTTTGTGTACTAGTATGTCAAATTGTGTCAACTAAGGCTATATTTAATTCACTTAATTTTAATTATCTAATTTTATTTTCAAATGTGATTTAAATTTGACATTATTTGCACACTACGAAGTAACCTTTAATAATATTAAAAAGTTCATATGAGAGGTTATTAGATTCGTATTAAAAGTGTACTTTTCACATGCTCAATTTTTTTAGTCGCAAAATTAAATATATTTAATGATAAGTAAACATGATAAATAGAAATTCTAATTTAATATAGCCTGTTTTGATAACGTCTATGTGGTACATAAACGTTTCTTAGGAAGTCAATTTCTTTTTCGAATTCAATTCAAATCCAATTTAAAACATTTCAAATCTTTGGTTTCTAATTGTTGTGAATCCTGTAATCACTACTCATTGTTGATATTCACTACTTAAATTGTAGTTTTATAGAGTCTATTAGGATCTAGTTTTCTTCTCGTCACTTGTCAAAAAATTAAAAATTAAAATAAAAAAATCCTATAAGGCTATAATTCGGTAGAGGTGTTCATTCATGTACTTAGATTGGGTTTGATAAGTTCAGGTCTATTTTAAAGTAGAATTATGATAAATTATTGTGTTCATACGAGTTGAAATTTGAATCCATTTTTTTCTAGTAGATTGGATTGTGTTTCGGGATTTTTGGAATCCCTCGGGAGAGTTACAATTCCAAGAATGCGCGTCGACCGTCTGTACCTGCAAAACCACGGAAACTCCGGTTGGGTGGAATACCACCTCCGACGATCAAGTTAGAACGCGTATGAGGAGTATAGTGTGGAATATAAAGGGTTTTCTCTCAGATTCAGAGAGAATTCTGCAATTAATATTGCTTAGTTTTTGTGTTTGTATTTTTGTGTATTTGTGAATGTTTTTTTCTTTGGATCTGTAATAAATGAGGATTTTCCTCTATTTATAGTGCAAGGGGATCAATTCCCCTTTTAGCGTTAAAGTGCCACGTGTCAGCGAAGGATTGGATCCCGTTGGGCCTTCCTGAGTCTGACACGTGTCAGCATGCTATTGGGCCACGTGGCATAGGGTAATTTTACCCTAAACATTTGCCCCTCACAGGTATGACGTGGCTTGCCACGTGGCACCTGTGACGTATCACATTCTGGGAAGGTGACGGTTCGTCTCCTTCCCTCCAAATTTTTTTGTTTTTTTGTTTTTTGAATTCGAATTTCGAATTTGAATTTGAAGGGGAAGTGACGGTTCGTCTCCTTGGTTCCCTCTATAAATGGAAACCCTTCACACTCATTTGCAATACTTTGCAAATTTTCACAAGCTTCCTGAGAGAAAAAGGCTCAGATACCGGCTGCTTTTGCGTCTAGCTTCCTCTTTCTACACTCATCCGGACACCGCCTGAGTGTTCTTTGCTCAAAAGCTCTCAAACACCGCCTAACCTTAGTCAAGCTTCTTCATTTGCTTTCAATATACCCACAGCCGGTTCTTTACTGTCTGGGGCATCTTCAAACCATTTTCTCCAAAACCGCTTGACTTTAGTCAATTTCCTTCTCTTTCTCTCAATATACCCACAGCCGGTTCTTTACCGTCTGGGGCATCTTCAAGCCATCTTTTTCAAAACCGCTTGACCACCCGTTTACTTCCCCTAGCTCTCAATACACCCACAGTCGGTTACTATCGTCTAGGGTATCTTCGAGCCACATTTCAGGGAAATGGTTGGGGCTTTTACAAATTTCGGTTGCTCTTTGAAGAGGATACATCCGGGCTACCGTCTGGGATATCACCAAGCAACAACTCAGATTTCCGGCTGCTTACTTCGAGGAGTCAACTTTTTCAAGATTTCTTACAACTCCAAAGGTACCGTCTCTATCCCTTGCAACTTTTTGCACTTTTTTCCGGTTGTATAGGTTGTTAGTGAATAATGGACTTAATCACTCAACACACACACGGCACGGCCTAGGACAGTTGTCAACCGGTCACCGGACACGGCTGAGTCTAGGACTGGGGATGCCGTCTGGGGGTGTTTGGACCACCCTTACTCTTCTGCGAATCCGACCGTCTCTATTCATGTGCAGGACAGAATGGCTCGGACTAGATGGACGGCTGTAGACCCCGATTATCAGTCAGACGGCTCAGTCAAAACTCCGGCTGAGGATGTTCCTTATGACCAACCGGGCGTACCTAGCCCGCCCGGAGATGAGATTTTGGAGAAATCCGGGAGCTTAGACGGCGAAGAATCCGTCCAACAATCTGATTCCTCTGAGTCATCCGAGGAGCCGGATGCCCCTCTAGAAGATGAGGATGCATATAAGTGGCACGCTATAAACAATCCAACAGAGGCGACTATGAGCGCCCGGGATATTGTTACTCTAAACGCCACCCTACCGGCTTTCTTGGAGAAGCGTCCAGTTGGGGCCGGATGGGAAATAGTGGTGCCGCCTGCCAATGCAACCGTCGTCTGGGAGGACGACCTTGATCATGCCAACTATTATTTTGGCTGTTACGAGGCGGCATTCAAAGCCGACCTCCGGTTCCCCCTTCACAAGACAATAAGAGTCATTCTAAGGGGTTACGACCTTGGCGTCTGACAACTAACACCCAACTAATGGGTGAACATACTAGGATATATCGCCGCCTGCGAGATGCAGGACATAACGCCTAGCTAGGAGGCGTTTGCACATATGCACTACCTCAGTCGTGCCCTAGGCGGCTGGAATGCGTGGTATACTCTGACCACGCATTCGGATTATATGATGACGCTGGATAAGCCGTCTAAGTGGAGCAGTCGGAAAATCAAGTTTTATATGGTTTCTTCCCCTTCGCTGGAACTCAACCACCGGTTGCGTCACTACAATAAGCACCCGACTCTTCTTGGAAAGAAGTGTGCCCTTCCTAAAGTACCGGAAGCGGTATAGGATCAAATAATGGAGCCGGGTCTTTTCAAAAAGACAACCTTGCCTTTGGATGACGGGACAGAAGTTATTGTCCCCAAACACTAGGTCCCTCATCCGGACTGGCTCAAGGACGAGGCGTTCCTTTCCGCCCGTGGTCTTAGCACAATGTTCAGCAGATGTATGTTGATTGTTAACCGGCACTTTTGCTGTCTGTATCATGCTTGAATGAGTTCTGATTTTTTTTATTCTTCTTTGCAGAGTAAGGACTAGAGATGGTGCCTCCGAGAAGACACCGGCTAAGTCTGCGGCTGAGATCCGGAAGGATCAGCTGGAGAAGAAGAGGGCCCAGCTTGCGGCCAAAGATGATGGGGTAAGTGCCGGATGACCTCTTTACCGTCTGTATTATTAGTAACTCATTTTGATAATAACCGGTTGCATGATGTTTGGCTCACTTTGACACAAACCGGCGGTATGATTAGTAGCTCATTTGAAACTAACCGGCTGTGTTGTTTTCTTTTGCAGACGGGGAGCAAGAGTCATCCTCGACCCCTAAGGCAAATTCTGAAGAGGCCGGGTGGGGAGCCCTCTTAGCCTGCCTCTAAAAGAGGGAAGGTTCCGGCTGCCCCTGCATCTATCGGGAAGCCGCCGGCTCCAGAGAGGCCCACCTCAGCAGGCAAAAGCCTGAGAGGTCTTGGCCCGAGTTCAGGGCCGGCTGAGGTCGGAATGGGGGAGCCCGGAGTTCCCTCAAGGCGGGTGCTTGCTGTTGCATCCGGCTCAGATGCGGCTGGGGGTGGAGCAACCCCTCAGCCTAAAAATCAAGGTACTGCTCTCACCTTTAATCCCCCCTGGCCGCTTGGACCTGTGAGAGTCAAGTCCCAAGCTACCCAATCAGGGGATTCTTCAGTCAGTCGGCAGAATGTAGGCGCTGCATATGCTCAGTACTTAACCGATAAATTTATTGATGCAGATGCCTCTTCTCGTTGGCCGGATCTCTAGAGCTACGCCAAGAGAATGCTCAGGACCCTTACCCGGTATGAAAAGGAGGCGGTACCGGGTATAAAGCAGGTCAACATTGACCGCATCAACTCACTGATGGCTGAGGTAATTCACCGGTTGGGGTGCTTTTATACCATTTTGTTCATTGCCGGTTGTTGTGTATTGGAACACTAACTTTTTTTTTCCGGCTGCTTTGCAGGTGATGTTGAGGGTTGATGGGATGAAAGTCCCATTGCGTAAAAAGCAAGATGAGGTAAGGGATGCCCAGAGACGGGCAACCGAACTCATTGATGTACATCAATATAACTCCCTTATGTATGAAATCCAAACTAAAAGCCGGGAGATGAAACAGGAGGAGCTAATCAAGGAGCTCACGGCTGCTGCTGACACGGCCAACAAGAAGGCAGCCGACTTTGAACTCCAAGTCAAAAACTTCCAGGCTGACGTCAAAGCCTTGGTGGATGCTGATAAGGAGAACAATGAGCTGCAGGCTAAGGTCAACCGGTTGAAGAACGAGTTGGCCCAAACCTAGGCGGACTACAGAAAAGCTAGCGGCTGAACAAGACCGGCTGGTTTCTGAGAATGAGCGCGACTGCGAAGAGCGCATGAAAATGGCGTGATCTATGATCCATCCGGATACTAACTATGCTTTCTTCGACCTGAGGTACAGATACGCTACCGAAGTATTTGATGCCCAGGTTCTCGGAACCAAGAAGCCGGCGCCCTTTGAGGAGTGGGCCGGCATTGAAGAGGAGGAGCAAGCGGATGATGTGACGCCAAATGTGGCTAACGAAGCCCAAGTCCAGCAAACTCAAGGAGCTCCTCCAGCCAGCCAGGGCCAGCCGTCACAACAACAGCAGCAGCAGCAGCAGCAGCAGTAGCTTTATATATTTCTTGCTTTCTTCATCCGGCCTGCGAGCCGTGTATTTAAAAATGTATCTATTTCCCCGGACAAAGGTCAGGCTGACAATCTCCTTATTTCAATATATTTGCCGACTAAGTCGGTTTTGCCTTGATATCATTTGCTTCAATTTTTTGCTTCAATTTTTTGCAATTTTTGCCTCGTACAAATCTCTTTTTGCAATTTTTAATAGATACATGCGGTATGCCGGATGCATTGGCTCCGTCTGCCCCTGGGCGGTTGTTTGCTTAAAATTACCAAACTCTAAGCAGGCAACCGTCCATACAGGCATCCGAATGAATAGATAGGCGATCGTTGATCGCATTTAAAATAGAATTAATCTAAGTTGGATTAGCAGGCGGTGCCGGGTAGGGCCAACCTAGGCTATTCATCTGACCGGCTGCGGATTACCTATTGAGTATCCGTCATTGCCGTTGGTCGGTATGCAGGCGGCCATTGGCCGGACGTATGCATCTTAACCAAGAGGATTTTTGTAGCCGGCTGTAGTGCTTTTGGGCAAAGGCCGGCTACCTTTGTTCAAGATTTAAAAAACCGTCTGTAGGGCTTTTGGGCAAAAGCCGGCTACATTCAATCAAGATTTAAATTACCATCTGTAGGGCTTTTGGGCAAAAGCCGGCTACATTCGATCAAGATTTAAATTACCGTCTGTGTTGCTTTGAAGCAACGGCTGGTTGTATCTTGATTTCGATTGATCATTCAACGGCCATGAGTTATCTTTAACCTAGACGGTCGGTTAAAGTCGGTTGAGTTATGATCTGTAGAACAATGTACCACCCAAATGGGAGATGTTCTCTTTGACGAATTCTCCCAAATGGGCGTCGCCGAATGCCTGCTCATGTTGGAGCAGGCAGTTTAAAATATGTTCGGCCATTGGCCTTGTGAATAGCTAAGTTCGATACTTAGCCTACAACTACTCAGTTTAGAGCAGACGGTTGCCCGGTTGTGCATTGCACAGATGGG
Organism: Chenopodium quinoa; assembly: GCF_001683475.1. Lineage (NCBI taxonomy): Eukaryota > Viridiplantae > Streptophyta > Magnoliopsida > Caryophyllales > Amaranthaceae > Chenopodium > Chenopodium quinoa. The sequence continues at coordinate 9,192,896 of NW_018745684.1, forward strand.
ACTTACAAAATACAATGGAAATAAAGCACTTTCATTAGTATACTCTATTTACAAAAAATTACAAGTCCTTAGAAGTAGTACTTTTTCAAGTTATCTACATTCCAGGTTCTGGCTAGCTGCCTACCGTCTGGAGTTTCCAGGCGGTAGGTGCCGCCTCTAACTTCTTCAAAAATTCGGTAGGGGCCCTCCCAATAGGGGTTAGCTTTCCTTGCTCATTTGCCCCACCGGTCACCTCCATTTTTCGTAACACAAAGTCCCCCACTTTGAGGGGCCGTTTGTGTACTCTTTTATCGTAGGCCCTCGTCATTCTCAGACGGTATATCTCATGACGCAAGGCGGCATTGCCCTTGCGTTCCGGGAGTGAATCCAGTGCTAGACGCATGGCCTCCCAATTTACCTCTTCATTGTAGAGCATGATTCGGAGTGTTGGCTCATAAAGTTCAATTGGCAGGACGGCTTTAGTGCCGTATGTCATGAGAAATGGGGTTTCACCGGTTGCCCCTTTTTCAGTTATTCTAATGGCCCATAGGACATGAGGCAACTCATCTGCCCATAGACCGCCAGCCATTTCAATTTTTTTCTTAATGCCGTCTGAGATGAGCTTGTTGAAGGCTTCAACTTGGCCGTTTGCTTGGGGGCGACCGACTGATGCAAAACAATGCGAGATCCCTTGATCTCCCAACCAGCTCTTGAGGGTTGGCGTTTCAAATTGAGGGTCATTGTCAAAGACCATAGACATTGGTACCCCAAACCGGGTGATAATGTTCCTCTAGATGAAAGAGATGACATCCGTTGTCTTAATGCCCTTGACCGCCTCTGCCTCAACCCATTTGGTGAAGTAATCTACAGCCACTAGGATGTACCTCCGCCCGCTTGTGGCAGGCGTATATGGACCTAGGATGTCCATGCCCCATTTTGCAAAAGGAACCAGGCTGTAGATAGCCGTCAGATCAATATCCGGACGGTGTATGAGCCGGCCAAATCTCTGAAACTTATCACACTTATTCACCATTTCCGTGGCGTCTGCCTCAAGAGTGGGCCAAAAGTAGCATTGCCGCCTGACCCTTTTTGCTAGAGTTCTGCCGCCTATATGCGATGCACAAAAACCCGAGTGCAGATCCTCTAGAACCTCTTTCCCCCGTTCAAGGGTAACACACTTCAACAACGGTTGAAGGTAACCCTTCCCGAAGAGTTCCCCCTTGTAGATCTCAAAGCTCGTGGCTCGCTTTTTTAACGCGACCACTTCAGAAGGGGCATCCGGCAAAGTGTCGTCTTCCAAATAATCCCGGATGGCATCCATCCAGGTAGAGCTTCGGTCAAGAACTCCAATGGGATCATGCTCAATGCTTCTTTTTTCCATGACTTCCCAAAAGACTAACCTAGGCGCATCACAAGTGGCGGATGATGCCAGTTTAGACAGTGCATCCGCCTGATTGTTTTATGACCTGGGCACCTGACTTAGATGAAATTCATCAAGTGTCCCGGCCTCATCTTTGACCGCCTACAGATACTTGATCATGGCGGGATGGGTGGCCTCGTAGTCACCATGGTATTGGCTAACGATCAACTGAGAATCTGAGCAGGCGTCAACTTTCCTTGCCCCTGCCGCCTTACACATGTGGATACCGGCTAGCAAGGCCTTATATTCCGCCTCATTATTTGAGGCTTGGAACTTGAACCGTAGTGCATATTCATATTGGTACCCTTCCGGAGACTTGCAAATTACGCCTGCACCACAGCCATTCGTAGTAGAGCTCCCGTCTACATAAACCTTCCAGACCTGATCAACATTGTCCGGCTGAGTCGGCCTTGTCATTTCCACAGTGAAGTCGGCGAACGCCTGACCCTTCACTGCCTTTCTTGGTTCGAAGGTGATTTCCAAACTTTGCATTTCAATAGCCCACTTGAGCATTCTGCCGGATGACTCCAAGGTTGTCATTGGCCGCTTGAGGGGTTAGTCTGTGTAGACCACCACCGGATGTGCCAAGAAGTATGGTTTCAACTTCTTGACTGCCATGAACAAGGCAAGGCCAAATTTTTCAACCAAGGGGTACCGCAGCTCAGCATTTCGAAGAACATGGCTAATGAAATAGACCGAGAGCTGCGCACCGTCTCTTTCAGCTAGGAGAACGGCACTGAGGGCATGATCCGAGACGGCTAAATACATGTAGAGAATCTCTCCTACTAGAGGGCTGACCAGCCGCGGCAATGAGTGGAGGTGCTCTTTCAATTTCTGGAATGCCGCCTCAGCATTTCCCCCCCATTCAAATCTAGTCTTCTTCTTGATTGCTTGGAAGAAATGAAGGCACTTGTCGCCTGACCGGCTGAGGAATCTCCCCAATGCCGCCAGACAACCGGTAAGCTTTTGGACGTCCTTCACAGATCGAGGTAACTTCATGTCAACCACCGCCTGTACCTTTTTCGGATTGGCCTCTATCCCCCTTTGATCAATCAAGAATCCGAGAAACTTCCCAGACTCAACACCAAAGACACACTTTTTGGGATTAAGTATGACCTTATGCCGCCTGAGGGTGGTGAAGGTTTTGCGGAGATCAGCAAGGTGATCCGTCTAGAGCTTAGATTTGACTATCATGTCATTAATGTACGCCTCTACATTCCTCCTAATTTGATTAATGAAGACCGTATTAATCATCCTTTGCAAGGTAGCAGGCGCATTCTTCAGCCCAAACGGCATCACCGTATAACAGAATAACCCTTGATCAGTGACGAATGTCGTCTTCTCTTGATCTTTTTTCCAGAAGGGTATCTGATGGAAGCCGGAATAGGCATCCATGAAGCTCATCAAGGCATGAACGGCTGTAGAGTCGACCAGACTGTCGATCTTTGGAAGTGGATAGCTATCCTTCGGACATGCCTTTGTTCAGATCTGTGTAGTCAACACACATCCGCCAGGTACCATTCGGCTTCTTGACGAGAACAACGTTTGCTACCCAATCCGGGTAGAAGCATTGCTGAATGAACCCGGCATCTAGCAGCTTCTTGACCTCGGTGGCTGCAGCCTGAGATCTTTCCTCGCCGTGGTTCCTTTTCTTTTGCCTTACTGGCTTCTTTTTTGGATCCACGGCAAGTTTGTGGATAGCAAGATCCGGGCTGACGTCTCACATCTCTTCCACTTCAAAGGCAAAAATGTCTTTGAATTCTTTCAATAGTTGGTGCAAATCTGCACCCAATTTTGCAAAAGCAACCGTCCCCACTTTAACGGTTCGTTCCGGACGGCTGTCATCCAAAACAGTTTCCGGACAGCGCGACTTCCTTGAGATTATCAAGGTCGATGGGTTCCTCGCCTTGGCCAGCTGTGACCACAGTAGGCTTGACGTCTGAGAGATAACACTCCCTTGCCATCTTCTGATCCCCGCTCAAGGAACCCACCATTCCATCATCCCTCTCAATTTTGATCAGCATGAGAGAGGGGATGATGACTACCTTGGACTCGTTGAGGTTGGACAGCCTAAAATCATATTGTAGGCGGTGAATTCCTCGACCACCAAGAACTTGACGACCATGTGCCGTCCTTCCCCCTTCTCTCCTAGCCGGATGGGTAGGTCAATCCTCCCCACCGGATGCACTACCCCTCCCCCAAAGCTAACTAGGGGGTGAGAAGCCTTGTGCATGTTGCTAGGCTTGTACTTGAGCTTCGCCAAGCACTGGTAGCTGATAAGGTCAGACGAGCTCCCGGTATCAATTAGGATCCGGCCCACTCGTTGGTTGGCAACCTTGCATTCGATGACAATAGGGTCATCATGAGGCCGCCTGACCTTACCCCGATCCTTTTCAGAGATGAGGACCTCGGGGAAGGTGTCTTTCGACGCCTGACCCTCATCCACTGAGTTGACCAACTTCCGGATGTTGTCCTTGGCACCCCGGATAGTAGGACCCCCTCCGGCGAAGTTGCCTACTATGGTATATATTTGCTCGTCATCAGTGTCGGAGCTTACAGCCGGCTTCTTGGACGGTTGTCCATTGTTTGTTTTGGGGTTACCCTTGGACTTCACCATATAGGACTTCAAAACCCCCTCATCAGCCAGACGGTCCAATAGTCGCCTGAGGCTATAGCAACCATTGGTGTCATGGCCAATATCCTCGTGGAATTGACAGTACTTGCTCTTGTCCCGACTATTGATGGGACTTTTCATTGCTGCCGGTTTTTCAAGGGTCAACCGGTCTTTGATTCCCATGAGGATGGAGGAGCAGTCCTTGTTGAACTCGTACTTAGGAACATACGGCTTCAACTCCTTCTTTTTCTTCTAGGACGGCTGACCAGAATGGTCCGCCGCCCAAACTTCTTTTCTTTTCTTGCTCTCTTCTTTCTTGGCCGACTGAGCAGGCCGACTGTCTCTTCTGTCGGACTTTTTAAGGTCCTATGAGTGCTTGATGGCACAGAGCTCCGTCGCCTGTATGTAGGCTTTGGCTTCCATCAACGCCTCTTGGAGGGTAGCAACCCTCTTTCTGACCAGGTTGAACTTAAAGGTCGACCCGTCCTTCAGACCTTTGAAGAAGTCTGTATAAGCAACTTCATCAGACAGCCCTTGGATCTGAATTCTCATCAGATTGAACCGCCTGACATACCTTAGTCCCTCCTTGTCTCCCTGCTGAATAGCCCCCAAATCGAGACTTGTCTTTTTGGCAGGGATGTTCATGGAGAAGTTGGACGCGAACAGGTATGCCAGCGTCTTGAAGTTATTGATGCATCCGGCTGACAAATCGTCAAACCACCGTTGGGCTATGCCCTTCAATGTTGTCGGGAAGCATCGGCACCAGGCGACATCATCCAACCCTTGTAAGTACATGAGGTTGGAGTAGGCCATTAGGTGGTCTTCCGGGTTGGTGGTACCGTCATAGGTACCAACCAACACATTTTTAACCTTGATCGGTTGAGCCGCCTCGGTTATTTCCCTGGAGAACGCCGACGGCTGTTCCCCAAGGTTAAGCAGCCGGAGCTGCCAGTCCATGGGCTGGACCTGCTGTGCCGCCTGACCCCTAAAGAGGGTCGGCTGCATGTATGGTGATCCATATGGCATGTATGGCTGTTGGGGCACATACGGAGCCGACTGGATAATTTGAGGACCAGTGCGTGCGGACATGCCACGTGATTGACTCTCTCAGTTTGTCTCCGAATACTTCATTGAAGTATAACGGAAGCTGTTTGGGTAAGTCGACGTCGAGGCCGGCTCAACATTTGCTGACTTCTCTTCTCTTGGATGAAAATCCGGGCATCCGAGTAAGTCTTTTTTGACCCATCCGGCTGAACTTGTCGGATGACCTTCCTTTGCCCTGATTCAGGGAAACGAAGTCTAGATAGGTCAATCAGAGGCTCATCCGCCCCCTTTGGTTTAGGGTGAGGGGTTGGCACCCGATCTTTGGTATGCTTCTTCCCGAAGGGAGAAGACTTCTTGGGCGACTGACCCTTGTTGGAGCCAGTTGACTTCTTTATTATGTCCTTGATCTCCCCTTTGAAACTCGTCATGAATTTCATGAGTTCGTCTCTGGTGACGGGGGCAGTCCTCCGCTGCCCGGGGTCACCCAGCCGGCTTGCCGGTTCGGCTGCTGGGACCAGCTTTGTCTTCGCCCCTTTCCCTTGTTTCTTTGGAACGGGTGCGTCTTGTTCTAAATGACCCGTCTGAGGCGACGTAGGTGTCGATCGCGTAGTCGTCACCACTATCTTGGTCCGTGTGGACCTCGGTCTCGGCCATGAGCCGCTTGCCCTTAGCAGGCGGTACAGAGTCGGATGCCATCTTAGAAGTACTCTCCCCACAGACGGCGCCAAATGTTTCGGGGTTTTTGGAGTCTCTCTCGAGAGTTACAATTCCAAGAATGCGCGTCGATCGTCTGTACCTGCAAAACCACGGAAACTCCGGTTGGGTGGAGTTCCGCCTCCGACGATCAAGTTAGAACGCATATGAGGAGTATAGTGCGGAATGTAAAAGTTTTCTCTCTGATTCAGAGAGAATTCTGCAATTAATATTGCTCAGTTTTTGTGTTTGTATTTTTGTGTATTTGTGAATGTTTTTTTCCTTGGATCTGTAATAAAAGAGGATTTTCCTCTATTTACAGTGCAAGGGGATCAATTCCCCTTTTAGGGTTAAAGTGTCACGTGTGAGCGAAGGATTGGATCCCGTTGGGCCTTCCTGAGGCTGACACGTGTCAGCATGCTATTGGGCCACGTGGCATAGGGTAATTTTACCCTAAACAGATAGGGTTGGTGGGGTAAATTTTTTACACCTCACTAATCCCTCAATCTGGTAACGGCCTAACGGGTATAACGACATTTGAACAGCGCGACACACTTTTCCCCGATTTTTCTTTTTAAAATTAAAAGGGTTTTTCTATATAGTAACCTTGTTAATTTCGTTTTTCTACGTTGTGCCCCAACATATATTACTTTCCACACTGTAACCCCAATATACATTTTGTTTCCATACGGTAACCTTGCCGTTAAAAAATTCCGTTAATGGGGCCCATTCGCCATTTATTAATATTTTTTTTATCGATTTGCGCATTGGAAAATATTCCGTTAAAGGTTTTGGGGGCTATTTTGGCCCTTATGGGCCAAGATGAACTCAGATTTCACAAAAAATAACGTAAATGCCTTGTTTTACGTATTAAAATGTGAACACGTAAATCGAAACATTTTTTAATAAGTAAAACGAGGCATTTAAGTTATTTTTTTACCAAATCTGAGCTCAATTTGGTTCCTTAAGCCCTAAAATAGCCCCCAAAACCTTTAACGAAAGGTTTTTCAACGCGCAAATCGATAAAAAAAATATTAATAAATGGAGAGTAGGCTCCACTATCGTAATTTTTTAACATCGCGATAACGACAAGGTTAGCGTATGGAAACAAAATGTATATTGGGGTTATATTGTAGAAAGTGATATATATTGAGGTATAATGTAGAAATATAAAATTAATAGGGTTACTATATAGAAAAACCCAAATTAAAATATGTGATTTATAAAATCCCATCATTTTCCCGCCAATTACCGTCTTTCACTTCCCCTTTTTTCCTACTTCAAAATCCCCAAAATTTCTAGGGTTTTTCTCTCTCCTCTTCATCAATGGCGGACACTCTTCGAATTGCTCAACTACTCAATGAAACCTTCAATTCCGACGGCCAAGTAGTTCACAACGCCGCACAGCAACTCGATTGCCTTTCAGCCGCCTCCGATTTCCCTTTAACACTCCTCTCCATTGTCAATGGTAACTCATTTATGCTCTTTCTAGAATTCAATTTGATTTCTGTCTGTAATGCTTTGGATTCCATTTTGTGGTTTTGAAATTCGATAGTTTGGATTTGATTGATGGTGTAGGAGATGGAAATCAAGGTCAAAAAATAGCTGCTGCTACTTATCTAAAGAATTTGATTAGACGAAATGTTTTTGGCGAAGGAAAATCTGGTTCTTTTAGTAAGGATTTTAAGGAGAAGCTACTCGAATCGTTGCTTCGAGCGGAATTGCCGGTTCTTAGAGTCTTGGTTGAAGCGGTACCTAATTTGTTGAACTTGATCTTAAGATTTCCTTTTATTGAGTTTTGTTTTTGCACGATACAAAATCATAATTAGTTGATTTTTTAATTTCGATTTGCAGTTTAGTTTTGTTGTTGATGCTGAATTTGTGAAGAAAAATGAATGGCATGAGCTTGTGCCACAAGTTCGTTATGCTATCCAAAATAGTGACATCATTAGTGGAAATGCGAATAGTGGGTTGAAAACACTTAACGCGCTCAAAGCTCTTCAAACATTACTTAGACCCTTTCAGGTAATTATGATACAATCAACTGTTGGTTGTTACTTGTTGATAATTGGATAAACTCATATGGCGCGAACTTGTTTTATCTCGAATTCGCTCTTTACAATATAATTGTAATGTTCTCCAGTACTTCTTGAATCCAAAAGTTGCAAAAGAACCTGTCCCACCGCAGCTGGAGCAGATTGCCAATGATATTTTGGTGCCTTTGTTGGCTATATTTCATGGTTTCGCTGAAAAGGTTCATTGCTTCTGTCTGTTGTTCTCAATTCGTCCTTGCTTGCAGCTTTGCCCTTATAATGTCTAATAGTGGTAACTTTTCTACAGGCTTTAGCTACTAAAGGAAGCTTGGACACAGAGACGGAGAATGTCATTCTAATTGTTTGCAAATGCACATACTTTGCTGTAGGTAGCTTAACATCTCTATTTGTGATTATTCGGTGACTGATGCTATCTCTTAAAATTTTGTTCTTAAGTTTCAAATAAATGACCAAAGTTTTTATTAATAATAACAATGCTCTGAAGATGAACATAGTTGATGTAGCCATTTTTGTTTGCTTATCCCTTTTTTTTCCTCTACCCATTGTCCAATTAAACTCACAATGAAGTTTTGCCTAATATTGCACCCTTATAGTTTCAAAGAATAAATAACTTATGCATAAACACACTTTTGTCGATTTACTTATCAATACTGATTGCAATTTGGATATTTAGGTCAGGTCATATATGCCAACTTCTGTTGCAACTCTGCTTCCTTCTTTCTCTGGTGACTTATGTGGCCTTTTGCAAACATTAAATCTAGAGGATTCAGTATCTTCAGAAGGTAGTCAACAAGTAAGACTAAAAACTGGAAAGAGGATCTTGCTTATGTTTTGTGCTCTTGTTACTCGACACAGAAAGTATTCTGATAAGTAAGTTAATTGTGATTGCAGTTCGTGTGCAGACTTTCCGGACTCGTATTAACATGTTTTTTCTATTGATTTCAGGTTGATGCCTGATATTATGAAATATGTTGTGCGTATTGCCAGATGTAGCTCCAATATTAGTGTATGTTTTCCACTTGTCTGTTTTTTGAAATTTTTGCAATTTATTTTAAGGAGATTATTGTGCTGTATCATTGTAAGCATTTTCTAATGCTTGTAATTCTTGTTTGGTAAAATGTGATGATTAAGCACTCTCTTTGGTTTTTATAAAGCAGTTAAAAGAGAATGGTCTTTTCTGGTCCATACTAATTGAATAACTTGTTAGTAAGAAATTCTCATAACAAAGTAATAAAGAAAAGACTTCCAACTTGCGGTAAAATACTTCACGGGGCAGGCTAGTCCTGAGGTGTCTGCATTTCTTTATTGCCTTCATATCGGTTGCTTTCCTGCAACGCAAATGTTTCTAACTGGGTAGCCTACCAATTACTTCAAGGATTCCATCAGTAGCAAGCTATTTATAGTCTTTGTTCATAAGCTCTCTTTTTAGTTTATTTCTGTAAACATATCTATGTTTAATTTGTTACTTATTTCTTGCAGCATTGGTGGTCTGTCATATTATATACTCTAAAGTGAAAATTTTGTTTATTCTTCTTATGCAGAAGCTGGACTGCTTATCAGAGAGGGTCATCTCATTGGCATTTGACGTCATTTCTCATATCTTGGAGACTGGTCTGGTGAGCTTCTACAGTTCATAGTTACTTAAGAACTATTTGGATGTTGCAATATTCAATGTCTGGATTACATAATGCTAGCTTTCAATTGGTGCAGGGTTATGTTTTCTTTTGGTTGTATCTGGTACTTTTAGTTATTTTTTTCCTTATAGTATTCTGATAGCGTCATTTGGAAGCAGGGATGGAGATTAGTTTCACCCCATTTTTCATCATTATTGGACTTAGCTATTTTTCCAGCGCTCATGATGAATGCAAAGGTTTGTTTCTCAAATTTACATATATACTGTTTCTTTCAGTTATTTCAAATATGCTGTCTTAGAGGCAAAATAATCAGGTAGTTTCAACCTCATCTGATAGTTTAAGTCCAAGGCAGACATATTGAGTGATGAATAATATAGCATTATACTATATCTTTTATTGCTTCAAAATATGATAGTGATAATAGGACAAAATTGTGTGCTGAATTTAAAATTATGAGTTTGTTTGAGGATCCATTTACAGAATAAAATCACCCTTATCACGCAGATTCTTATAGTGTCCACCATCCCACCTTAGTAACCTTTTACATACCTTTATTTTTCTGAGACTTCTCCTCTTGGTGTTTCGTACTTGTATCAGGATATCTTGGAATGGGAAGAAGATGCAGATGAGTTCTTAAGCAAGAATTTACCATCTGAGCTGGTATGCTTTTTATTTTTTAAAGTTTTGCTTTGCCCAACAAGATGCTCTGCTGATGGCTTAAACTGCCTTTTAGGAAGAAATATCTGGATGGAGAGAGGATTTATATACCGCCAGAAAAAGTGCTATGAATTTACTTGGTGTCATTTCTATGTCAAAGGTCAGTCTAGGCTCCTTTAAGTTTGCTTTGCATTTTCTGAAAGAAAAATGTAGTGTGATTGCCTGTTCAAGATCAAAAACCAGAAACAGCTTCTTATCTTTTAAGTTTTGCAGGGGCCTCCGGTGGTGGCTAGCAGTTCTTTGTCATCTTTAAAACGCAAACAGGGTGATAAGAAGAAGGGAAAAGACCAACGCTGTTCAGTTGGAGAGTTGCTAGTTCTTCCTTTTCTGTCAAAGTTTCCACTTCCTAGTGATGCAAATGCATCTGACGTTAGTATATCAAATAAGTAAGTTTCTGGCTACCATCGTTGTTTGGCAAGTTAGCAGTCTACTTACTAATTGGTCCATCACTTTCCAACACTGTTAATTTGGAGTTCTATTATGACTTGGTAGGGTGTTTCCTTGGTGTTATTCTGATGATACTTCTGAGTTCTGACAGCAATTCCTTAATAATTTGTAAAGACTGTATTGTATGGTCACCCTACATTTGTTTTCTTATGGTGTTCCCATGATAATGACAGTTATTATGGTGTTCTCATGGGGTATGGAGCTCTACAAGATGTAAGAACATCTCCTTTCTTCTCCTAATTCGTTCTGATGTAAAACTGTTATTTACGGTGGTTTTATCTTTTTTATCGACAGTTCTTAGGGGAGCAAAAACCTGAACGTACAGCAACCTTAATTAGACATCGGGTGCTACCACTTTACAAGGTCTCCATAACTCACCCTTATTTGCTTGCTGCTGCAAACTGGATACTTGGAGAGCTAGCATCCTCTCTACCCGAAGTTAGTATTTTAGTTATAATTTTATTAAATTTTCTTTTTATGGTCACAGCGCTCAACTGAATGTATTCTTTCTCAACTCTCAAATATCCAATCTACCACTATGGTTTACAGGATATGGCAGCTGATGTGTATTCTGCATTGCTTAAAGCACTGACGATACCTGATTGCGAAGACGTGTCTTGTTACCCTGTGCGAGCAAGTGCTGCTGGGGCAGTGGTCAAGATTCTTGAAGTAATTCCCTTTCTGAAGAAGTAAACTTGACTTATTGTTATTTCTTTTTCCCTCTATTCTTATCCTTCATTCTTAAATATATGTACAACACTTTGCAGAGTGATTACTTGCCACCTGACTGGCTACCTATTCTCCAAGTAGTAGTTGGTAGAATTGGTCACGAAGAAGAGGAGATTCCCATGCTATTTCAACTACTTAGCTCTGTGGTTGAGGCTGGAGAGAAAGATGTAGCAGTTCATATACCTTTAGTTGTATCACAGTTAGCTGATACAATTGCCAAGTATATGCCTTCCAATATAGAGCCATGGCCTCAAGTAAGTACTGACCTCCTCTAGCAATGCATTTTGTTTTTTGATCTATTAGTGTTTAAAAAGTTTATACAAATTATACCAAGATAATGTAATTGAGCAGGATTTATTGATTCAGTTTCTACTATAGGCTCAGAAAATCCAATTTCTAGTCTTAATGGAGAGTTTTTGGTTGGTCGTCAACAGCAGGGGTACTTTTTAAAAAAATATTTGGCAAATTTGTTGACAATTCATCAGAATCATCACATCTATATTTTGCTATTCTTTAGTGTAGTTGTCCACCACATGAGCATTAAATGTGCCTTCCAAGTAGAATTGATCTTGAAATCTCATTTGATCCTTCAGCAAAATGACTTGGATAATTTTCAAAATTGCACACATGCAGGATTGCCAATTGGATCGTTGGAATTGCCCATATGATTGTTTTGGCTCATTAGGATCATCACTATCCTATAATGAATTAAACATTCCGTTAGAATGCTGTTTGATGGGCATGAAAATGCAATTTTTGAACTCTTAGATTTTTTTATTTGAGCACTTACAAAAGATATGTCATTTGACTCTTAAAGAAATTTATTTAGTCTCTCCTCTGCTTCTTTCTCGGAACTCACAGACTGCTCACAAAAGCAAATTGCAGAAGAAGATCAACACTCACATACAAGCAAAATCAATTACCAATCAGCAATCAAAAAGCTAATACTAATTTTTAGAGTTTTGTGAGTAAGCAATTAAATTTGTAGGATTGTACAATCTAACTATCCAATCTTATGATCCAATCCCAATTGCCCCTTCTGATCCAATCCAAATTAGGACCCCAATCCTGAATCCTAGTAACATTGGTTGCCGCTTGCCTCTTGTTTTTTTTTTTTTTTTTTTGGTCTCTCATTTTTCTCTATTTAAAAATGCTGATTTCTTTCTTTTGGGTTTTTTATTTTATCTGTCAGTACTCCTGTGAGATCTTAGCAACAATCCTTTCTTACATATGGCAGGCAGTTATAAAGGGCTTTGCAGCACTATCTGTAATGGCTAAATCTTGGCTAGACGCGGTACCTGAAGAAGAGGAACAGAACTACATAAGTGAAAAGTGGGAATCTAATCAGAGAACTATGGCTAGAGCCTTTTCTGCCCTATTGCAACAGGCATGGCTTGTAACCAAGGAAATATCGGTGAGGGTCAAATTACAATATAAGCACTTGTTTTGAGTAGCTCGTCGATTTAGTCAACTATTTGCATTAATGGCCTGCATATATGGTGTACAAATCTTTTCATGTTCACCTTCTGTGCATTATCTACATGCAAGTGCTTCTCTGTTCTACTGTTCTATTCACCCTTTTTTTGGCCTTGTCAATGTTGTATATGCCTCTCTCAATATGATCTCCTAATGTTGATATCATACGATTTGGTAACAACAATGTCTCTTGACTCTCTTCTCAACTCTATAGACAATGTACAGAGTATATGATCAACATGCATAGGCCACTTTCTGTCATTTGCCTAAGTAAAGTTCTAATTACTAGGCAGAAGATGATATATTTTTTATGAGCTTCATGCCTTTTATTAAGCTCCTTCACATGCTGAACAGTTCAAAAGAATAATCTGTATAAGAAGTTCAGTTAGCAAATTCCCTGACTTGGACGGACCAAGTACGAGTAGACTAGTTGTATCAACTTGTATAGAATGTACTTTTTCGTTGCCTATTTTGTCTTGTCAGTCTTTTTATAATATTCGGTAGTTAGAGTAAAATCAAAGCTGGCTGAGAACGGCAGTTGGAAACATACCAATGTTTTACCTCTATAGCGAGTCTGAGTAGTCGAGAAAGTGTTTAATTGGTTGCTATTCTTAATGAGTCAATTAGTTTAAATCTTCCTTTATTCTTTGTTTCCTTTTACTTTTTATCAACAAGATAGGGAGTTATTCGACTTAAAAGTCTGCATATCTTAATTTAATTGTCGAAAAGGTTTATACATTTTGATAGTGGTGACAATGGTCAGGATGATGATGATGATACTTCACCGCATTCATGCATTGATGATGCATCAACAATGCTTTGGTTCATCATCCGGTCCAGCACTAACAATGATGCTCTTCTGGAACTCAAAGTATCAGAACTTTTGTTAGCTTGGACTGAAATCATAGCAGATTGGCATTCCTGGGAAGAAGTGGAGGACTTGGCTGTCTTTGACTGCATTAAGGAGGTTGTTAATCTAGAGACGAACCTTGGCCTGCCGAATTTATTCATCGCTAAGATGCCTCCACCACCAGCGCCTCCTGTACCAGAAAAATCTCTCATTGAAAATATTGCAACATTTGTCAGTGAAGCCATTTCGCAGTATCCTTCTGCAGCATCAAGGGCTTGTGCATGTGTACATACCCTTCTTCATCTGCCATGTTATTCTTCTGATACAGAGGAAGTCAGGCGTTCATTGGTAATTGCTTTTAGTCAAGCTGCAGCATCTAGATTCAAAGATATTCAAAGTAAACCCTGTTCACTTTGGAAACCATTGTTGCTTGCGGTATCATCATGTTATTTGTACTATCCTGATGCTGTCCAGTCAGTACTAGAAAAGGTTGAAAAGGGTGGTTTCATACTCTGGGTATCTGCTGTGAACTCCATCTCCTCCATCTCATTCACACCAAACACTACAACAGAGTCAGAAATTAAATTAGTTGGTGGGTTTCTTTTCACTTCAGCTCTCTGTTTTTTATTTTCCATTGCGTATAGTAGCACTAAAATATGGTCATGCATAATACTGAACTACTGATCATCAACAGTACCCGTGTGTCTTTTGCATGTTTCTTGGTGCTATTGATAATTTGACGGTTCTGATTCTTGTAAATTACCAGGCCTTTCCTTTTTTCCTATTATTCTAACAGAGAAGTACTATTATCTCATTATCCATAGTTCAGTTTTGGATAGATTAAGTGGGGAATGGATTTTTTCCAGCTACACTGATTATTGGCTTGAAGTTGCACATAATGGGTTGGTCTCAAAATCTCATAATAATAAGGTAACCATCATTCACCACAACAGTAAACCACCACCAACACATAAACCAACTCAGGCCTGTACGATTCCATCATTAGCTAGAAGTTTGGATGCAATATTAGCTTTTTGTTGAAGTACCACAATGTTTTTCTCTTGATGCTAGACTATTTTACTCGAACTAGGCTAGAATTTTCAGACACACAGGTACGAGTGTTCAGACATGATCATCTTATAAATTTTTTGCATGATTTTGATCTTATTCAAGTCATCAAGTGTCGTATTCATGTCTGAGTACACGACACAGCTACTTGAGGTGAAATGATGTTTGAAGAGTCAGGAGTTACATAGCTGCTAGCCTGCTAGACACAAAATTACTTTGTTCATACAGCTGGGACCAATCAACATGCAGTCAACAATGTATCTCCAGTTCCAGCTCAAATGCTATCAATGGATTTAGTCATTTAGATCTTATAAGATTCATAACTTAGTAAGGACCATTACAGTTTCTAATAGATGGTAAAGTACCAAAAAATTTAGGATAGTTTTCTTCATATCCTGTATAGTTTTTGGGTTTATCCTCTTATGTACAATACAAGCTACATGCTTGAGCTTGGAATGTCAAACTTACCCCCACCCCCTCTTCCCCCTCCGCCTCTCTTACCTCCCAAGGGTGGACACTATTGACATTTGCCAGTTGTCCATTGTGTATCTTAATCTGCAATTTTCTTTTCTTTTTATTCTACCCCATTCTTATCTATTGCATCCTTGATTTCAGTTATCACTCTTGGCAAGGTGGTTGAACAGCTTTTAACTGTGGGAAGCCCAACTAGTGGCTTGTTATGGGAATGCTTTAGTTCGCTCTTGTCAGCATTTGCACGATTGAAAGAAATTCAGGAAGCAAATGACTTGGATGAAGAAATTGAAGATGTTGAAGAAACGGGAAATGAAGAGGAAGAGGAATCTGATGACGATGATGATGAGGTTTGACTTATGTTGCTTCTCTTTTATTTCTAACTTTAGTTGTCCACCTCATCCTTGTTGCTCACTTCAGATTCAGAGGTGTAAAATTCCATTGCATTGCATCTTTGAAAATGAAACAGCTATAATGGCAACTGGGTGCTTGGGAATTTTGATAAGAGTGCAATTGCAAGTATATGTTATCCAGCTTTTAACTTCTTTGTTTAATGCTGTCCCTAATTGGTAAAATTAGGACTCTGATGATGATGTACAAGAAGAAACTGAAGAAGAGTTTCTGGAAAGATATGCTGAGGCTGCTGCAGCTTTGGAAAATGGAAATCTTGCTGAAGAAGGGGACTTGGAGGATTTTGATGAAGAACTTGAATTGGGTTAGACATCTACTCTCAAATCTATTAAATCACTTTACCATTTAGAGAAACATTGCCACTTGAGCACAAAATTTTGACAAAATGTTTATACTCTCTTTGTTCCATAGTATTTGCTTGTTATTCCATTCAGGGATTTACCAAAATGTTCACAAGAATTTTACTGTTAAGATAATGCGTACTTTAGACATTCATTTTCCCCTTTCGGCCTTTCCCCACTTATTCTATAGTGCAATGCTGTAATCAATGCTAACTTGACCATTTCTCAAAATTAGTGCAAAAGGTGATCAGACGAGTAGTTAAAAATAGAATGACACTGATGGACTAAACAAAGATAAAAACAGCCAAACAGTTGCATACAGACATGTGGAGATATAGTGTGCAGAGTTAGGCTCATGGGAGGGCAAAGTCTTTTAGATGCTACTATGCAAGAATTATGATCTTAGCACCCCAATTCATATACATGCTGCAAATGCAAGACAGTATGAGGAAACTTCCTATGTCTCACAAGTTGGTGTATAAAAAGTTGATATGATATTTTGTTGTTTGATGCCTTTTCAGCATAATCAATTTTAGGATTTCTCTCTATGTTGCTCCAACTTGGCATTTTTGTTGACACGCCTGCTGAATGACAAGGATATAGATGTGGAATTCATACATGACTCTTGATTTCATTAGGACAACAAATTATTTACGAAATCCGTAATTAACTCTTGAAATTACAATAGGACATCAAACCACTATATCTTGATGCAATTAACCTACATGGTGTAGATGCAGATCTACTGATAGGTTAATACAGTGTCAATCTCTCTGTTTTTGGGGATTGCAATCTTGAGTTAGTATTTAGATGGGTGCATCCAAAAGTTTTTAAAAATTTAGTTGACATCAAACCATATTACGGAGTAATAATTGCGTTTTGCCCCTATTTTGTTACTGAAAATAGATGCATGATCCTCAATTTAAATATTCGTAGGTACTCAAGACTGTATAATCCTATCACCTGTGTCTGAATTTAGGATAGTATTCCCCCATTCCTCCATGTCCTAATATTGAGTTATGGCAAGTCCCACACTCGAATCTGTATCCATATACAACTATACCCGAGGGCTGAGTCCAATAGCATAGGTTCTCTTTTTTCAAACAAGTTCATTAAGCTGATCATGCATTCATGCTGCCATGAACAAGCTGACAGACATCCTGATGCTATCAATTTATTGATCTTAGTTCTGTTTTTTGTGATTTATATAGGTTCACTTGAAGAGCTTGATCCACAGATATTTTTGCAATCTCTACTGGAAAGATATCATCAATCAATTGTACAAAATCAGGTTCTGTCTCCACAACTTATTTCAAGCTTGCGTAGCTTGTTTCCGGAATTCACTGGGTTCGGCCAGTAATTTGATTGTAATCAAATACTCTTATGTGCATAATTAGAGCCAAAATGGGTAGAGGAAAGCTTTTATTGCAAGTCATATTTCTCAATTGATTCTTTTCATTAATTTATTATTTGTGTGATGTACCCGTGAGTAATCAAGCTTGGATTAGCTCGTTTGCAACCTGTTGCATATACTTGAGCAGTGTATGAACTTGGATCAATATATTTCTATCTTTGTTTAATATTATACAGGAATTAGAGTTTTGAATTTGCATACCCTTTCATCGCTTTTGAAGATTGGTTGTTTGTTTTAATTATGCACTCTGTTACTATGGTAATTGTTTTATGGTAAAGGAATCCCATCCCCAAAACACACTGATCCGATTAATTTGATATTAAAATTAATCAAAAGATTTGCAGAATATAAATTAACATAAACATTTAACGCAGTATCAATCTTTGCAATAATATAATTGAAGTACATGGTCATCAACAATTAAATAACTCAATTCGTAATTCGTTGAATACATTCGTAATTCATTAACATAATGTATAGACTTTGAATAATATTCTTAAAAAATCTTATGTAAGAAATTGATCTTAAACTCCATGAAGAAGCTCCGAATTAGCATTAGGAATAAAAGTTAAGCCGCACTTGCCGCAAGAAAGGCGGTCGGAGTGAGCCGCCATGAAAGAGCCAGCACCACACTGAGGAGAAGGGCACTCCTTTCGCAGCTTCTCGAGGTTTCCAGAATCATCATCAATTTTGTAGAGCTTTAGAATGGCAAGAGGCTCTTTCTTCTTCTCATGGTGGGTTTTCTTTGAGGTTGTGAATGTCTTCTTCTTGTGCTTTTTGCCGCCCATCTTTTCCCCCTTTTTTTTTTTTTTTTTTTTTTAACCACCCTGCCTAGGGTTCGTTCAAGAACTATCTTATGACGTTTGAAAGCGATTGAAGGAAACAAGGGTTTGAGACTTTGAGGGTTTTATATAGGCATTGGCTTATGTTACTTTACCTGAAATTTGATACGGAGTTATTTATTTATTTATTTATTTAAAGCACATTTTCTCTCCATGGCATGTACCGATGTACGCTAATATTATTAAGTTCTAATGTAAATAAGATTCGTTCGTGTTTGTTTTTTGTTTTATTTTTTATAAATTTAACCAAAAAAGTAATTTGCACTTTTTTGTTGTCCGTATTTTAAATTATGACGTTTCCAAAAAATAAAATTAATGATGACGAATGGATCTTCAAAAGTTAACATATTTAACCCAAATTCATGCTAACTTAAGTGATTTATTTACAAGCTTGCCACTATTTTTGCTTTAAAGCTTGATAAATTTGAATTTTCTCTAGTTTACCCTTCATTTACTATCTCCATCATTGTAGCCATTTAAACTCCCATAAGTTAACCTCCAATAAAATGTTGGAGTTTTAGTAGAGAACTCTAAATAAGGCCTTGTTCTTTTGAGCTGTTCTGCTCTGCTTAAAAAAATAATTAATAATAATAATATTCAATATTTAATAATAATAATAATTAATATTAAATTTATAATAATAATTAATAATGAAAAAAATAATAATTAATAATTAATATTTAATAATAATAATTAACATTTAATACTAATAAAAATGATAATGCGATAATAATAATAATAATAATTATAACAATAATAACATTAATAACATTAATAATAATAATAATAATAATAATAATAATAATAACACCCCTGGTGTGTAAAATCAGAGACACTTTTGATGTATGTCTTCAGGCCTGGTATTTGGATGACGACACTATTATTGGTGACACATTGGTGGTGGGGAAGGTTCTGCAGTTGGTTATGGAGGAAGGATCTTGTTTTGGGTTACATCTTAATGTGGAAAAAACTGAAGTTTTATGGCTTACAAAAAGACCTTCGAAGCAAGCTTGTGGGTGTTTTTCCGCCTAATATTGCTCGACCTTTGTGTGGTGTTAATTTACTTGGTGGTCCCGCTAGTTCCGATTTCGGTTTTAGTGTAAGCTTGTGATGCAGAAGGTGACCAAGACCATTGCGCTCATGGATAAGGTTGCTATGCTTGATGATCCTCAGTGTGAGCTATTGTTACTTAAGGCATGTACCGGAGTTTCTAAACTCTACTTTGCATTGCGTGCTTGTCCTCTTAGTACTTTTGAGACGGCTCAGCGCACATTCGACGGGGCTCTTCGATCTTCCTTGGAGCGTATTGTTACTGCTTCGGGGCCTGGGTTTGGCGATTGGCAATGACGGCTTGCCACCTTACCATTTGCGTTTGGAGGGCTAGGGGTATATTCCGCAGGTGATGTTCGTCATTATGCTTTTCTTGCTTCTCGGTTGCAGTATGCTGGGTTGCAGACAAAGCTTTTACGACATACTAGCATTGTTGGTTTTGGACGAGCCTTAGAAGATGCGTTGAGTCTATTTAATGGAACAGTGGAGTTTGACATTATGAGTACTCCTAGTGAGGTCGCTGCCCCTAAACTCATGAAGAAATTGGCAGATATATATTTCACAAAGGTTACCGCTTCTGCAGAATTCGCCTTTTCTTTGTCTCCTCGGCAATCAGCATTGTGGAAATCGTAGTAGGGAGATCACACCTCTGCTTGGCTTTGGGCAGTCCCTATTTCTGGGTTGGGTCAGAAGATGAACGCAAAGACCTACCGATGTGTGTTGTGCTACCGGATGGGTGTTCCATTGTTCTCTATCTCGACGCCGTGCTCTGCTTGTTCTCGGGTTTTTACTAGGGATATTTTCAGTGATCACGCGGTGTCGTGTGCTGGTATTGCGGGTATTAAACATCGGCATAATGTTGTTCGGGATACCCTTGTTGATATTTGCTATAGATATGAGATTTCAGCAAGAAAGGAGGTTGACATAGGGTTGTTTGGAGGGAATGACGGGGCCCTCAGACCTGTAGATGTATGTGTGGACTTAATAGGGTCTTCTCCTTTGACACAGACAGGGCTATCTGACTTTGTTCCTGGACGGGTTATGGCTGATGCGGCTCATCGAAAGCGGGTGAAGTATGAAGCTAGTTGTCGGGTGATTGGATATGGTTTCATTCCCTTCTCCTTTTCTTCGCTTGGGGAATTAGAGAAGGAGAATGTTGCGTTGCTGAAGCGGGTTCAGAGGTTCTTGACGACGTAAGACATTGGGGCTCGTGCTGCAGCTTATATCTTCACTAGGGTAGACTTTGCTATAGCTAGAGGAGTGGGGGCCCAGATTGTATCTCGACTTCCCACTAATTTATTGTAGGTTGTATGACTTTGTCTGTTTTTGAGATATAATAATAATAATAATAATAATAATAATAATAATAATAATAATAATAATAATAATGAAATCTGCTGTGCTAAAATCTGTTTTGCTCTGCTCTGCTCAACTGAAATTTGCTCTACTCTGTTGATCCCTGATCTGCTCTGTTCAGAAGTTCAAAAGAACAGGGCCTAAGTTATGCTTCAAAAGAGTTAATTTCTCCTTTATCAAAGTATTTTTCCTGACTTCCTAAATTAACCCAATTCCTTGATTTATGCTCAATTAGTCAAATTTTAGGCAAATCGAATAAAATTGGGATCATTTGGGACGAATCTAGCAAAATTGAGACTGAGATTATTCTTGTTAATTTTTCCAAACAAAAATCATACATCACACGACTACACGAGATTACTTCATACAAGGTAACGGCAAAACCAGTAGCAAGTGGAATCAAACATTCCGTCCAAGTTATAGTGACTAACGAACGTACACACGAAATGACAGATCTAAACCGAAACGTCCGTCTTTTACGTCGACAACTTTTGGGTAGCATTTATATACTCCTCTCATCTTCCCTCTTTTATTTTTCTCTCTCTCTCCTCACCTCCTCGTGATCGTGGACGCTTCAGCTTTCTCAGATCCTCCCTCTCTTCTTCCTTCTCCTTTCTCTCTCCTCTTCGTAAGTCTCCACTCATTTCCCTTTCTTCAGATCTGATCGTCAATTTTGTCTCCTTTTCAATTTTTATCATCTTTTTTCGATCTATGATTTGATCGCTTTTCTTCTGATTTTTGTACAGTACTTTATTGTTTGTTTGTTTGTGGAATCGCGATTTGTTATCGCTTTTCGATTTCAATTTTTTCAAGTATATAGTTTTTTATTCTGGTTGTTTGATTTGTGATTGGATATTTCGGTGAGATTCTGTGCGATTATTAATATCTCGATTATTTGATGCAATCTGTATTTGAATTGTGGTTTGCTTGATTGAATTTTGTTGCTTAGGTTAATCGCTGACTTTGGAATTATTGTTGATTTTAATTTTTGTAATCGCAATCGTGAAATTTTGTAATTGAATAAATTAGAAGAGAACTGTGATTGATTTGATTAATGGACTTTGGATTTGTTGGGAAAATGTGTTTGATGAGCTGCGATTGGATCTGTTAGGTGAAATATGGGGCTATCATTTACCAAATTGTTCAGCCGGTTATTTGCCAAGAAGGAAATGCGAATCCTTATGGTGGGTCTCGATGCGGCTGGTAAAACTACAATTCTTTACAAGCTTAAGCTGGGAGAGATTGTCACCACCATTCCCACCATCGGTATGTCTCTAGATTTTTTAATTTCGAACTTTTGATGATTATATTGTGGATTCTGTTCATATTGAATTTCTTTCGGTATTGTGATGATTATGCAGTAGTACTATGCTCATAAAATACTTGACCTGCCATGACTAGCGTGTTTGCTTTTGGTCATTGTCTCCCCTTTATATTACTATATTCGATATGTTTAGACACGGTAAATCAATTTAGAGATTTTCCCTGGTTTCCCTTTCATTCACTAGTGTAGTCCTCGTGATGAAATTGTGGCCTAATCACTGCAAACTTTTGACGTTTTTCCACTTTTTCGGAATTTTAAGTCCTCTATTGCAAGCTTCACTGAATGACTTTGCCTGGTAAATGGCTTCTGGAATGCTAAATAACCAGCACCACACTCATGTAACCATTTGCCTTCACAACACTGCTCGTTATTGTTGACGGTTACTGTGTACAAGTTCTGTATTTTATTGTGATTCAGGATCATATCTTTTACATTTAAAATGTATAGCTTTTCTAAATTTTGAGCAAGGAAATATTGCCCTTTATTTTTTGTAATAAAAGAGAAGTGACTTTTTATCCTTTGTTTGTCCTCCTTGTAACACTCCTAAAAAGAACTATCCTGGCATATCTGGTTTAGTTTTTTGGTATTGGTCTGATCTTATGTCTTGGACTTGTTGATGCTTTTTGCATATACTCGGCTGTGTATAATGTGTTTGGAACTTGTTCTTATGTGTTTACAGGATTTAATGTGGAGACTGTGGAATACAAGAACATCAGCTTTACCGTGTGGGATGTCGGAGGTCAAGACAAGGCAAGTCCTGTCTACTTTATTTATCTGATATCATCATGTGTTGCTATTTTTTAAGTCTTATATTAAATTCTTGCATGGCATGGACATATCTATAATTTACTTTTCCTTGAGGCCTAAATATTACCTTTTGAAGTTATGCTCAAATGGTATAGCAACCGTTCCTCAATGTCATGATTTTGACTCCATGTTTTTGCTTATGTGGTCAGATCATCTACATTAGTTGAGGGGAGAGATTGAACAGGATTAAATTTATTACCTTGTCATTTCTTGTTTAGTTATTTCCTAATTTACATTGGCTAGGATATGAGTGTTGCCTGGGATAAAGTAGCAGTTTCATTGTTTTTGCTCTTCTTGCCTCTTATGAAAAAATGTAAATGTTTTTGGAACTGATCGCTTTGACTTTGGTGAAGTGGGAGTGTAAATTTGTCATTAAAAGCATCCTCACATTCTTTAGCAAACACATGGTTAGTATCTGATTGATCAACAGCGGCTAATTTTTCACCTGAAAAACTATTGTCTGAACTTAGTAGCCTCTATCTGAATTTTAGTCCTTATTTGAACCTATTGACCCTAATCTCATCTCTCTTATTATTTTTTTTTAATTATTTTTGTTTTTTTGATAAAATTATTTTAAAAGGTAAATCGGACAAACTAAGAGTTAATCTGGATCATTCAAAGTTTAGTATTTATTTCGTATCGCGGTAGTTTTTTTGGTTTTTATAATCATTTCATATATGTCATTAAATAAAGCAAAAATGTGTCTAAAATATTAAAATCATTATAATTTTGAAAATTGACAACTGAATAATGAAAACAACTTTTTCTAGCTTTCTATTTTTGGTTTTTTATTAAAAAAAAAAATGAAGACAACTGAAAACAAAAAACTATTCCAAACAAGCCCTTATATACCTGATGCAAGAACATGTAACTACCATATATAGAACAAAATTTTAAATTCATTGTTGAAGGTTAGCAATTATTCATGGTGGGCTGGTGGCCATGCACAGTTTTAATCATGTTAATGTGCTGATTCTTAATTTTGAACCCAAGTGCATTTTTGACTTGCTAGCTGGTGTTAAGGCCAATAATAGATAACAGAGATAGTATGACTGCTGGCCTCTTCTGTCTTTTCCCTTTCCCCCCTTTTTTCCAGCCCTAGTACTCTTTGCTTACTTGCATTTTTTTGTCTGTGATCATTTGTGGAGACATGTATTCCATCACAATTTTAGTCATATAGAAGGATGGTTGCTAATGTTTACAGTGAGCCAGTGTAGGATTATTTGTGAAGCTGTCGGATTAAATTTGCCCAAATTTCCAATAAGCTAGCTAGAGTAATGAGGCAGGGGAGGGGGCAAGGGGAAGAAAATATTGATTGTTCAAAGATGGTATAAGGTGGGTTTTCCCTTACCACATTTTCGTATCGGACAGCCTGATCTTTTTGTTGTTTCTCACAAGATGACATGAAATATGAGAGCATATAAGGGTCCTCTGGTCAAATTAAGGTCTTATCACTCTCTTCTCTTACTTTCCTATTCGCCTCCACCATCAGGACTAAGGAGCTTGGGAAAATACTAGTGCTTACCGATTTGTTAATTGTTATGCCAGATTTTTAGGCTGTGGCATACTTAATTTCTGTGTGGGTTATTGATCCCATGTGGCCTATGATATACATTCACTCTGTTGTTGATGATTTTGTGTACTTCCCTAAACCCAAAAATTGGCATTTTAGTACCTGTCTACTTGTATGCAGCATAAGAAAAAGATTGAAATTGTTTTCTTATTGTTTTTGTATCATCTGTGATTGGATTATGCCCTTTTTTGGTTCCTACCCTCTAAATTTTTATTGATGATTTCAGATTCGTCCATTGTGGAGACATTACTTCCAAAACACCCAAGGGCTCATCTTTGTGGTTGACAGTAATGATCGTGACCGTGTTGTTGAGGCTAGGGACGAGCTGCATAGGATGTTAAACGAGGTGGATTTTTATTCTCTGGCTTTCTTGGTTTTTCTGTAGCTGTACAAATGGGTGTTTTTATTAAGTTAGTCCACTGAAAATGAGTGAATCCTGATTGCATTGGTCTTTCTTACACATTTGAATATTTGTAGGATGAATTGCGGGATGCAGTTTTGTTGGTGTTTGCTAACAAGCAAGATCTTCCAAATGCAATGAATGCTGCTGAGATTACTGATAAGCTTGGCCTCCATTCTCTACGTCAACGTCACTGGTAAGCTCTGCCTCTTTGGTTTCTTCTATCTTCAGCCGACTTGCATGTCGTCGCATTTCTCTGCTTCTTTTTAGTTACTTTTTCACTAATTTGACAGACGCCCTGCTCTGTATTGACTAATCTCTATCTGCTCCTGTAATTATAGGTACATACAGAGCACATGTGCCACATCTGGAGAAGGACTTTACGAGGGTCTGGACTGGCTCTCAAACAACATCGCTAGCAAGGTTGGTTTCAACTTTCACTATACATGGCTTTATGCACGCATGCGTGTTCTAACTTATTAGTGGATAGGTGTCCACCACTTTATGATGTGTTTGATCCTACAGCTCACTTGTACTCTCTTCTACCTCCTGCTTCCATCTCGGTGTCTGGAGAGGCTGAGGACTGAGGGATGGAGGAACGTACTATTAGTGTCTGTAGCCTTGAGCCAGATGCGTTTCTAGCATATTGATACTGTGTTTGATGCTTTTCAGGCTGATTACCGTAATTCAATATTATTGACTGTTTTGGAACTCTGGTATCCTGGAGTGAAATGCTCTTTTGATCACTGAAGCCTTGCTATCTGCTATCAATCTGTATGCAAAGCTGTGATTTGTGTACCTTTTTTCTAATACTGTCCTTATTTTTGCAGGCTTAGAAGAAACAAAACGAGTAACGTTAGCTGTTCTCAGAAAAAGCTGGAGATTAGGCTGAGGACTGTCATTACTGCTAGTGTTATCTTCTTTATTTTTCCCATTATATGTTCTCATTTTTGGTTGCTACCTGGACAAGGATGTTTTTTCTGGTGTTCATGTTTACTTGTTATAATACCATACTTTATAGTTGGTGAGCTTCTCCCTGGGTTTCTGTCATTTTCTCTCGAGTTGTAGACTTGCAGCATCCCTGTTGCTTAGTGACCTAGTATAGCAAAATGGTGATCCTAGACAGCTTTTAGGCATCGGCCCATCATTTGAGTTAAAATCTCAGAGACTGGAATTGAGATCATGGTTGCTTGTGATGGATTATGAACTTTTGCAGCATGCGTGGTCGAAAGTGGTGGCTGCCAAGAATGGTGTTTGGAGTGCATGTTGCCATAACATAACTTCTGCTGTCCATCTTACATTAACTTTTTCTTGGAAGCTAGTGGTAACTACATACAAGAGTCAAATCGTATTGATTAAATTAGAGTTTTCCTTTGAATAAAGATAAAAGTACATTTACATGTCTAAAATTTCTCATATCTTGTCTATACCTTTTTTTTTCCCTAAATTTTACCCAAATTGGACCTCTCTTCAGTAGCAAACTAGCAACTTAACTTGTCTCAAACCAAAAAAAAAAAAAAAAAAAAAAAAAAAAAACTAGCAACTTAACTCATTTTTCCTGATTGTTATCTTTCTTAATTATCTCTATATCTGTCTATAATGGCAATATCAAATCTATCTAAATAACCTGTTTATCAAGTTTGCTTCCCTAAGAACATGTCTAAACTTATACTCCCCTTATCTCTATTTTTTTGCACCATTGAACTTTTCAGTCTCTAAGACACTTGTTAATACCACAGATAATACCAGAAGATACAATATAAACCACAGATAATTTGTAATTAATTTCCGTTTGAGATTAGATAGGTAATTAAGGGATACAATATACACCAATTTAGCAACTTCTTGGAGGGATTTCCTCATCTTAATCATCCGCAATATTGGCGTCTGCTCTTATTGTCTGTAATCCGCCGTCTGAAACCATAATTGTGGTTAATTTAGCTTCTTCATGAGGGTGTTTGTCATCAAAGCGATTGTTAGAAGTGACCGATCTTCCTAAAGCCTTACTCCCCTTACAGTGATGATAATACAAAACACACGCTATCCACTTGATCAAAATCGCCAACCAAAGCAAGCTAGTTCTCCCTATAACTCCAATCTTCCCATCATCAAAAAACATGCAAGAAATCCTTAGACCAAAACCCCATACAAGGAAAACCAGCATCAATTTTCCTCCGAGCTTTTCATTCCCTTTGCACAGGTAAAACGAAAGGTTCAACGCATCAATCCCATGAATCTCTTTCAAGACCGAAACCACCACACTTGTATTCCAAACAGCATTCAATGCCAAGTACTTAGGCAACAATCCATTAAAAACAGGCACATAGACTAGTGTAAAATTCAGGTAATAACAGTTTGAACCAAAGCTGTAGTAGCTCAATACTAGCAGAATGAATCCAAGTGAAAGACAAGTGGAAAGAAACAAAGCATACAAACATGTAACAAATGCGCCTTTCAACCTTTCTCTGCTGCTGATGATGGATTGTCTTACGATCAATTCTTTGAGGCTGATGGTTTCAGACACAGGACTGTCTTCGTACATCTTCGATGACAGAACAATGGTCAGGGTAGCAGCAAGGAAATCTAGTACGCGCAGGAGGAAGAGGTAGATTAAAGCTGGAAATGGATAATCTATCAACTCCTCAGAAATTTTCCTAAACTTTTGGGAATATGAGAGAGGAGTTTTGAAGTTGAAAGTTTTTGTTAATGATTTTTCAAAAAGTATTTCAAAGTAAATCATAAGGAAGAGAAAAGGGAGAGAGCTAAGAATTATATAGCTAGTGATATGGGTTTTTTTCATGGAAATTTTCAGAGTTTGTTTCAGTAGGGTGAAGAGTTTTTCTAATTGGTTATCAATGGAGTGGCTAATTTCCCCCATTATTGCATTTTTTTTTTAATGAAAGGGGAATTCTTAATGGTAATCCCTAACTTTTGCTACGCACCAATGGTAACCTCCCTTTTTTTTTATTATACAAAATGACCTTAGTTAAGAATTTTATCCCCCTAATAACATTATTTCATTAAATAGTTAATTAAAATTAACTATGGTTAATTTTTTTTTTAAAAAATAACACTTTAAAAAAATAACAACCACCAACCCATCCACCCACACCACCATCTCCACCAATCAGCCACCCTATCCTCCTTCCCTTTCACTGCTGGCGACCTACTGCCTGACCACCTCTAGACTGCCGAAATTGGAACGATGACCACCCCCAGACCCCCAGATCGCCGAACCCAAACCCCTAGATCACCGAACCCAAACCCCACAACCATTTTATACCGTCGAACGCCCCAAATCTTGACCAGTTTCTGCCCCCTTCCCATCCCCCTCACCCGCCACTAGATGAATTGAAACCACCCTCGCTTGAAAACCAAACCCAGTAACCCCCACCTGAACCGAAATCACTTTCAGATTTGGGTAGCTAGGTGGGGTGGTTTCAGGTTGTTGTTGGCGGAGAGAAGACTCAGAGGAGATAGAAAAGGAGGGTTATGGGCTATGGTGGAAGGAGGAGCGGTGGTCTAGTTCTAGGTCTGAAGGAGGTGTCGGGTCTTGGTCTGGTGGGGGGTTTTGGCTTGGGGTAAGAATGAGGGTAGACGTGGTGGTGGCGGCTGGTTGAAGGTTGGGGTAAGAATGAGGGTAGAGGTGGTGGTGGTGGTTGGTTGAAGGTTGAAGGTAAAGGTTGCGGCGGCGGCTAGTGTCGTCGGCTGGTTGATGGTGAAGGGGGCGCACTGGCTGTTTGACTGTGAAGGAGGTGGCAACGGCTGGGTGAAGGTGGCTGGTTGTTTTTTTTTTTTTAAAGTAAAAGTCTAACCATAGTTTAATTTTTTAAATAAAAAAACACTCATTAATGTTGTTTCAGGGTTTTTTTGATGTCCTGCGGGAGTGTTACAATTCCAAGACTGACCTCTGGACGCCTTTACCTGCAAAATAACGGAGACTCCTGTTGGTGGGAGTTCCGCCTCCGACGGTCAAGTTAGAACGTGTTTGAGGAGTTTAAGTGCGGAAAGTAAAGAGTCTCCCTTGGGTTTCAAGAGAGAATCTACAATGTATAATTGCTCTGAGAGTAAATGTGTTTAGAAATTTGTGAATAGGTGTTTCCTTGGGAGAAACACCTTATTTATAGTCTGAGAGACTGTGCCCAACACTAGGTTTTATGAAACCTAGGACTGATTGGGCCCTTGCCTAGGAATATGGGCCGTCAGAGGCTGCTTTCTTGTCAGGCTGATAGTCTGCCACGCGTCGTGGTCTGATTGGTCCACTCTAGACCTCTTACGAGGTGACACGTGACAAGCTCTAATTGGTCCACGTGGCAACACGTGGCAGCATGTGGTTGGTCCACGTGGATGCCACATGGCAACTCCTGATTGGTCCACGTGGCGGGGTAAAAATTCTCCTAATCATTTGCCCCTCACAGGGGTGTCGTGGCGTGTCACGTGGCGCCTGTGACAGATGTCACACCAGGATTGGCTAACAATTTTTTACCGTTTTCTTTTTTTTTTTTAGTGACCTTCGGAATTCACCCCCCTATAAATAGGGGATGTCCCAATCATTGGAAAGATTCCAAAAATTTTCAGACAACCAAGAGGACGCTTGCTCTGACCCTTGAGACATCCGACTATTTTCTAAGAACGACTGTTCTAGAGACCGACTGCTCTCTCGGGCTGACTGCTTTTTAACCTTTTCAGACGTTCCAGACTTTTTACAAGGTAACCTCTTGTTCTCTTGCATTTTTTCCTTGTTTTTTCTTTTTTCTTAGAAAATGGTAGCCTCAAAGCACCCGACACGACCTATGTTAGTGATCAGCCGGTCACCGGGGACTGTTGAATCTAGAACTAGGAGTGCCGACTGCCCATTGCTGGACCACCCTTTGCGAACTAGGAGTCCGACTGTCTCTGTGTCTGTGCAGGACACCATGGCCAGAACCAAAAGAACAACAAGGTATTCAAACTCGGACGACTCCTTTTTCTCTCGGGAGGAGCTCTCGGACCTGCCGCCTGGTACTCCTAGTACCCTTAGTGATTCCATTTTGAGAGAATCCGGGGAGGAGGTTGAGAACGAGCCTCTATCAATAGATTTGTCTGGGCAGGCGGCTGGTCCGGCCGAGAGCTCTAGCGATTCAAAAACCAGCACCTCTAGTCGGTACTCTGCCGACTCCGAGGAAAAGCACTCTCGTCTTCATGAGGCGAGAGCAAGCCATGCGATTGATAAGGGGGACGACTGGGCGGATCCGGCTACATCCCGAAGAGAGTCGCATACCGCCTACTACTGCCATGTGCCGACAGGCAGGCGTAAGACTATGTTTGACAAGCTTGCAAGCTTTAGGGTCGACTATTTGACTACATCCTTTCTGTGCCGGATCCTGAGGATACAGTCGTCTGGCCAGAGGCGGCTAGCTATGCGGACGAGTGCTTTGTCTGCTATGGGGCGGCCATCAAGGCTGGTTTAAGGTTTCCTCTACATCCGGTTGTAGAGAGGATTTTAGACGGATACCAGCTTGGCCTCTGGCAGTTGGCCCCCAACTCTTGGTTTAACATTTTGGGGTGCGTAGCCGCCTGCGAAATGAATGGGGTGGACGCCAGTTTTGAAGCGTTTGCCAATATGAACTACTTAAGCAGGACCCCTAAATCAAGCGGTACCGGCTGGTACCAAATCAATAGCCATAAAGGTTACTTGATGACTATGGGGAAGAAAAACAAATGGAAGGACTGGCGGAACACCTTCTTCATAGTCTCTAGCCCCAACAAAATCCAAAACAAAAAATTTAATAGGTGGAACAGGAATCCACCTTTCCTAACAGACGGCTCTCACCTGCCGCCTGTTCCTCAAAAGGCCAAGGAGGAGATCCTAGACTAAGGACTCTTCAAGGTCTACGTACAGGCCAACCCAGACACAGGATTAAGGGAATTCATCCCTAAATTTTATATCCTAAAGTACAAGTGGCTGTACGATGGGGTATACCTGGCCGCCTGTGGCCTTAGCGTTGAGATGCCGAGAGGTAGCAGGCTGTTTGCTTTATGTGCCTTGCTATACTTATGCTGATTTTTGATTTGTGTCTAACTGATCTTATTATTTTGCAGACCAAGCCATGGAAAAGATCTTGGCATCGAAGCAAGCAACCGCCCTACTCTGCGCCGCCATACTGAGCAAGCGGACAACCGAGGAGTCGCCTGCCAAACAGGCGCCTAAGGTGAGTCTTGTTCAATTTCAACACAACTCTTTTATTGCTTGCCGCTTGTTTGGGGCTTATTGTTTGAGTGCTGCATTTTGTAGGGAATCGTTCCTCGTCCTTCCTCCTCGTCCGATCCTGATCCAAAAATAAGAAAACAGGCGGCTGGGGACGTGACTTCTCCTGGAAATGCCAGGCAGCCTGCTATGGAAAGGCAGGGAAGGACCCCCTTAATTGGGGGAAGGATGCCGACTACTCCTGGAAGCAGTCGCCCTCCAAGAGACAGGGAGGCAACTAGAGGTAACCCTTAATTTTCCCAACTGTGTTGAGTGACCGCCTTTTCTTGAAAACAGGTGGCTTGTTTTCACTTGTTTTTACTAACCAAGAGTGATTTTAAGAGGCGCCCCTGAGGAGCCTGATCTGGTTCAAATGGCCAAGGCCATGTTGAAGGCCATCCCTGCCGAGGATAGGGACGCTGTGAAGGGATTCGACTCTCTTAACCTCGAGGCCATCCTCGCCCTTCTCGCCGAGGTATACTTAGCAGAATTTATATTGTCCTTTTCATATACCCAGTCGCCTGCTTTGCTGACGACTGCTCTTTTGGCTGACTGCAGTCCATGCTGCGAGTATACGGCCTCCGCAAGCCCATCAATGGCAAAAACAAAGAGGTAAAAGCTGCGAAGGCAATGGCTGCCTCTAACTCTGATAAAGCTATGTTTCAAATAGCACAAAACGAGGTCCTGACCACTGAGATTCTGTATTATCAGGCGTTGGCCACTTTGCAGGTCAAGTAGGATTTAGAGGTGGCCAGGAAGAAAATCCAGGAGCTTGAGAAATCCGTCCATGACCTCAAAGAGGAGATGGCGCCTCTAAAGAAGGCGGAGAAAGATGCCGAGGAACTCCGCAAGCGGGTCGATAGGCTCAAGGACCGCCTGGGTAAACAAGAGGCGGACCTCACCTAGCAAATCATGAAGATGACATGAGCCGCCCTCTTCCCTGACACTGGCTATGACAAATGGGAGAGCCAATTCGCCGTCTGCTCTGATGAATACAACAAACAGATTATGGGGCAGGCAGGCGGCGATGAGGACGCCGAGGGCGAGGAATCCGACTCCACTGTTGGGGAGTCGGAGTAAGAGGAAGAGGCGGATGGCGAGGAGGAGCCGGCACAGGAGGGGGTGAATGCTGAAAAGGAGTAGACGTCCAGGTCTAGGTCCGAAGGTCTAGACCAGGCGGCTGTTGATGCACGCCCTCCTGCTTAGATTTTTAAGTTTTTTGTCAACTTTTCTTCGGCCTGCGTGCCGCATGTTTCATTTACCCAACCAAGGGGTCAGGGTTGTAACAACAATGTCAACTCTTTTAGTCGGCCTTTAGGTCGGCTAAATTAATCAAGTACCCAGCAGTTTTGTCGGTTTTTCTTTGAATTATTGCATGTTGCTAATTTTGCTAAGTATGGTTAGCCCTTTCAGTTTTTATGAATGCGTTTTATGCCGAATGTTATTGCCCCTGGGTGGATGGGCGACTGGTTTTATGAGGATGAGTTTTCACCCAAGACCAGTCGTCCAGTCGAGCACTAAACAGGCGGATATTCAGCTTTATTCATACGCACAAAAAACCAAGTTTTGATAGTCTACTTGATGCATCAGTAGCCTGTCTTCTTGGACGCCTGTTTTGGAACAGTTGCTAATCTAGACTACCGACTTCGTAGATAAAAACGGTCGGCTGCCTCCTATTTGGAACGAAGACAGGCGGCTTAAATCACATTCCTTAGAATAAGGTGACTATGACTTGAGTCAATTTCTCACTTAGCATGGTCTATTCAAAGAATAGGCCGCATGTTTTAATAGAAAAAGTGGACGGCCGCCTCCTGCTTGGCTGTAGCCACACCCCCTAGGTTAGGAATCAGGTGACTTTAATCCTAGTAAATGTAGTAGGGGCCGCTTGTTCTCTCGTAGAAAAGGTGGTCGACAGCCGCTTGTTTTGATCAAGGATAGGTGGCTTTAGTCAAACCCCCTAGGTTGGGAATCAGGGGGCCAAATGCCGGCTGTTTATTAAAGAACAGGTGGCTTAATTTTTGCCATTTAGGTTCCCAATATCTGCCACGGTTTTGAGTAATTAGAAGAAACAGGCGGCTATGGCCACTCGTTTCCCCTTTATTTGCCAAGTGTTGCTTGGTTATTATACCCAAATAGGGCGACTATTACTTTATTACTTAATAACAAGCGATTTTTAACTTGCGCGAAGGGTTGGTGGTCAGGAGCCATTTTTTCTCCAAAAAAAGAGGCGGTTACCCTGGCCTTAAAGAATAGGTGGTCTGATACCGCCTGTTTTTCAGAAAACAGGCGGTTCTTAGACTTTTTTTTTTTTTTTTTTTCTTTAAGGATAGGCTCTGGATAAATCTTGAGATTTGATCCATCTATGCCCCTGATTGAGTAGTAGAGAAAGCAGGCGGCGGAGGCCGCATGATCCCCTTTGATTCGCCAAGTTTTGCTTGGCTATTTACTCAATTGAATGCCGTCTGCTCTTGTCCTAAGCAAATTCAGTCGGTTTCCGACTCAGACTTGAACTGTCTACGGCGTGGAATTCAAAGATAGCGGTACGTTTATCTTTGTCTCATGTCAAACGACCTCGAGGTTCAGGGGACCACTTTGGTGGGCTGTTTGTTTTTGTTTATAGAGCAATGTTCCACCCGGAAGGGTGTTGCTCTCTGCGACGAATTCACCCGGATGGATGTCGCTAGACGCCTGCTTTCTTGGTGGGACAGATGTATTGTTTAAATATTAAAAGGACTATGGGCCCAAGGTTGATCGTCCAGCCTTTAAACAGGCGGCTTGCCCCATGGGGAAGGCTTATTAAGGCCTATTGTGATATAGGCGGATTGTCCTTTTTAGGAGACTCATAATACCGACTGTAAAAAAAGCGGATGGCCCTTCTGAGAGGACTCTTAAGACCGTCTGTAATACAGGCGGTTTTCCCCAGTAGGGAGACTTAGAAAATTTGATAAAAATTAATTGTAAATTCTTATTGAAATGAAAACAATTTACAAAATTTACAAATCTTAGAAGTAGTACTTTTTCAAGTTGTCTACGTTCCAAGTTCTGGCTAGTTGCCTGCCGTCTGGTGTTTCCAGACGGTAGGTACCGCCACTAACTTCTTCATAGATGCGGTAGGGACCATCCCAGTTGGGAGTTAGCTTTCCATGCTCATTGGCCCTTCTGACTGCTTCTAATTTTCGAAGTACGAAGTCCCCCACTTTTAGGAGCCACTTACGTACCTTGTTATTGTAAGCTCTCGTCATTCTTAGACGATAAATTTCATGGCGTAGGGCTGCATTGCCCCTGCGTTCTGGAAGTTCATCCAATGCTAGTCGCATGGCCTCCCAGTTGGCCTCTTTGTCATAAAGCATGACTCGAAGAGTCGGCTCATAGTGCTCAATTGGTAGGACAGCCTCGGCCCCATAAACCATAAGAAATGGAGTTTCACCATTCGCCCCTTTATCATTCGTCCTGATGGACCACAAAACATGCGATAGCTCGTCAGCCCAAAGGCTGCCGACACTTTCAACTTTCTTTTTTATGCCATCAGAGATCAACTTGTTAAAAGCCTCAACTTGGCCGTTTGCTTGGGGACGGCCGACTGATGCGAAGCAGTGAGTGATTCCTTGGTCCTCCAACCAGTTTGTGAGAGCAGGCGTCTCAAATTGAGGTCCATTGTCAAAGACCATAGACATGGGAACCCCATACCGAGTGATGACATTTCTCCAAATGAAGGAGATGACATCTTTGGTTTTTATGCCTTTGACTGCCTCGACCTCTACCCACTTGGTGAAGTAGTCGACTGCTACTAAAATATATCTCCGTCCGCCTGCTGCAGGCGTGTAGGGGCCCAGAATGTCCATGCCCCATTTGGCGAATGGCACCGGGCTATGGATAGCCGTCAGATCAATGGCCGGACGATGAATGAGCTTGCCAAACCTTTGGCACTTGTCACATTTTTTAAACATCTCCATGGCATCTGCTTCCAGGGTAGGCCAAAAGTAGCCTTGCCGCCTGACTTTTCTTGCAAGTGCCCTTCTGCCTATATGGGAGGCGCAGAACCCTGAGTGCAAGTCCTCAAGGACCTCTCGGCCCTTTTCTGGGGTCACACACTTCAGAAGAGGTTGTAGATAGCATTTCTTGAAGAGTTCCCCTTGGTGCATCTCAAAGTTAGACGCACGCTTCTTCATTATAGTTATTTTTGGGTAAGTATCCGGCAGAGTGCCTTGCACATGTGTATGCCGGCTAGTAGGGCTTCATACTCGGCCTCATTGTTTGAGGCTTGAAACTTGAAGCGTAGTGCATAATCATACTTGTCCCCTTCCGGGGACTGGCATATGACGCCTGCACCACAGCCGTTCATTGTGGAGCTCCCGTCCACATAGACCTTCCAGACTTGATCTAAATTGTCTGGAACAGTCGATCTAGTCATTTCAACAATGAAGTCAGCAAATGCCTGTCCCTTCACTGCTTTCCTTGGCTCAAAGGATATTTCAAGGCTTTGAATATCGATAGCCCATTTGATCATTTGGCCAGAGGATTCCATGGTTGTTAGGGGCCGCCTGATTGGCTGGTCAGTGTAGACCACGACCGGATGCGCTAAGAAGTAAGGTTTTAACTTCTTAACTGCCATGTAGAGGGCCAGACCAAACTTTTCAACCATGGGGTACCTTAACTCGGCATTTTTCAGAACATGGCTGATGAAGTAGACGGGGAGCTAACAGCCGTCTCTTTTAGCAAGGAGGACGACACTGAGAGCATGATCAGAGACAACCAAGTACATATACAACACTTCCTTCGACAGAGGGCTGACCAGCCTTGGCAAAGAATGCAAGTGTTCTTTCAACTTTTGGAAGGCCGCCTCTACGTCTGCCTGCCATTCAAACATAGTCTTCTTCTTGATTGCCTGGAAGAAATAGAGGCATTTGTCGCCTGACCAACTGAGTTATCTCCCTAATGCTGCTAGACAACCTGTTAACCTTTGAACCTCTTTCACAGTACGGGGCGACTGCATGTCTATGACCGCCTGTACTTTCTCAGGGTTCGCCTCTATTCCCCTTTGATCAATCAAAAATCCTAGGAACTTCCCAGACTCAACACCAAAAAACATTTTTTAGGATTGAGCATGACATGGTGCCGCCTGAGTGTGGCGAATGTTTCTCGGAGATCTGTGAGATGGTCCGTCCGGAGTTTGGATTTGACTATCATATCATCAATGTACGCCTCCACATTCCTTCCAATTTGATTAAAGAAGACCGTATTAATCATTCTCTGGAAGGTAGCAGGCGCATTCTTCAAACCAAATGGCATCACAGTATAGAAAAATAACCCTTGATCGGTGACAAAAGCCGTCTTTTCTTGATCTTTCTTCCATAAGGGTATTTGGTGGAAGCCCGAATACGCGTCCATGAAACTCACCAAGGCATGGTCAGCTGTAGAGTCGACTAAACTGTCGATCTTAAGGAGAGGATAACTATCCTTTGGACATGCCTTGTTGAGGTCTGTGTAATCCACACACATGCGCCAGGTTCCATTCGGCTTTTTAACAAGAACTATATTGGCAACCCAATTCGAGAAGTAGCAAGGCCGAATGAACTTAGCGTCTAACAACTTTTTAACTTCGGCAGCTGCCGCCTGGCTTCTCTCCTCGCCATGGTTCCTTTTCTTTTGCCTAACCGGCTTCTTTTTAGGATCCACAGCAAGTTTGTGGACGGCTAGATCCGGGCTGATGCCTGGCATCTCGTCCACTTCAAAGGCAAAATGTCTTTGAATTCTTTTAACAAGTGGTGCAGGTCTGCACCAAGTTCAGCAAAAGCAGCCGTCCCAACTTTGACAGTTCGGTCAGGACGAGAGTCATCTAGGACAATGTCCATGTGCTCACCAGTCGGTTGAGGACGGAGTTCATCCGGCCTTTGGCCAGTCAGTGATTGCTATTGTTTATTTTTTCTGTCGGCCACCATTTGGTTGGCCTTTCTTTTCTTACCGGCTGCTGTTGTGGAAGGCGCGGCTTCCCTGATCAGATCATAATCAGCAGTTTCTCCACTGGGGCTATCTGCGACCGCAGTGGGCTTAACATCAAAGGGATAGCACTCCCTTGCCATTTTCTAGTCTCCCCGTAGGGAGCCGATTGTTCCATCGTCCCTCTCAAACTTGAGAAGCATGAGAGATGGAATGATGACAGCCTTGGATTTGTTAAGGGTAGGACGCCCCAGAATCATGTTATAGGCCGACAGTTCTTCAACAACCAAGAACCGGACCACCATATGGCGTCCCTTCCCTTTCTCGCCCAGGCGGACGGGTAGGTCTATTCGTCCCACCGGATGTACTACACCACCCCCAAATCCTACTAAGGGATGAGAGACCTGGTGCATACTCTCAGTGTCAATAATAATGCGGCCGACCTTCTGGTTGGCCACCTTGCATTCTATGACCATGGGGTCATCATGCGGTCTTCTGACCTGACCCCGGTCTTCTTCAGTAATGATGACCTCGGGGAAGGGGTCCTTGGACGCCTGTCCGTCCACTGAATTAATATCAAGGCCCCGGATGTAGTCTTTGTTACCCCTGATGGTCGGGCCACCTCAGCGAAGCCGCCTGCTATTGTATAGATCGAGGTTTCATCCGTATCCGAACTATTAGCAGAGCTGGGCTTCTTTTTAGGGGGCTGCTCGACATTTGTATTTAGGGTTGGCGGAACCTTTCATAGGGGCCGGCTTCTCAATGGAGACCCGGTCCTTTATCTCCATGAGGATGGAGTAACAGTCTTTGTTAAATTCGTACTTCGGGGAGTACGTCTTCCCTTCTTTCTTTTTCTTCTGGGATGGCTGTTCAGAAGCCTCAGCCACCCAGACTTGCTTTCTTTTCTTCTCTTCTTTTTTAGCCAGCTGCTGAGGCCAACTTTCTTTCTTGTCAGACCTCTTTGAGTCCGACTGTTTTCCAACATTGCAGAGGTCGGTCGCCTGTATATAGGCGTCGGCCTCCATCAATGCTTCTTGGAGGGTAGCAACCCTCTTTCTGACGAGGTCAAACTTGAAAGCCGACCCGTCCTTCAGACCTTTAAAAAAGTTTTTGTAGGCTACCTCATCAGACAACCCTTGAATTTGAATTTTCATAAGGTTGAAGCACCTGACATAGGAGCGTAGCCCTTCCTTCTCTCCTTGCTGGATTGCCCCTAGATCGAGGCTTGTTTTCTTAGCAGGAATATTCATTGAGAAGTTTGACGCGAACAAGTAAGCAAGCGTCCTGAATTTATTTACACACCCGGCTGGCAAGTTGCCAAACCATTGCTGGGCGACACCCTTCAAGGTGGCCGGGAAACATTTACACCAGGTAGCATCATCCAACCCCTAAAGGTACATGAGGTTGGTGTATGCCATAAGGTGGTCCTCAGGATTGGTGGTACCATTATAGGTGCCAACCAATACATTTTTTACCTTGGCCGGCTGTGCGTCTTCGGTGATTTCCTTAGAGAAAGCCGTAGGCTGTTCCCCAAGTCTTTGCAGCCGAAGCTGCCATTCCATAGGCTGGACATTAGGTGTCGCCTGCCCTCCGAAGGGAGTAGGTTGCACGTAATATTGTCCATACGACCCGTATGGCTGTTGAGGCATATACGGGGCCGCCTGGAACATTTGAGGGGTAAAGTGGGCGGACATGTCGCTGGTCTGACCTCCCTGATGTAGATTAGAATACCTCATGGAGGTGTTCTGAAAGCTATCGTTGAAGGTCGACGTAGAAGCCGACTCCGACAGTTGCATATTCTCTTTTGCTGGATTATCATCCGAGCATCGGAATATGTTTTCTTGGAACCATCCGGCTGAATATGTTGGATGGCTTTCCCCTTTCCTGGCTCAGGAATCTGAAGCCTAGCCAGATTTATCAAAGGATGTCGTCCCTCCCGTGGTTTGGGATAAGGATTAGCCTCTCGGTCTTTGACCGGTTTATTCCTCCCAGAATGAGAGGGATTTTTGGCCGACTGTTCCTTGGTAGAAACAGCCGTACGCTCCGCAATGAGATCCTTAATCTCCCCTTTGAAACTTGTCATGAGAGTCATGAGCTCGTTTCTAGTGATAGGGGCGGATCCTTCGACCACCTGAAGAGGACCAGTCGGCTGGGCGACTGTTTCACTAGGCCCGGCCAGGTCAGTGTTCCGTTCCCTCGTTTCGGTGGGACGGATACGCCGTGTCCTGAGGGACCCGTCAGGGGCCGTATGAGTGACGACTTCATAGTCGTCATCTGTCTCATGGTCTGAGTAGACCCGGACTTCAACTATAGGCCGCTTCTCACTTAGAATTGGTACAGGTTCTTGTGAAGTCATCTTAAAAGTACTCTCCCCACAGACGGCGCCAAATGTTTCAGGGTTTTTTTGATGTCCTGCGGGAGAGTTACAATTCCAAGACTGACCTCTGGACGCCTGTACCTGCAAAATAACGGAGACTCCTGTTGGTGGGAGCTCCGCCTCTGACGGTCAAGTTAGAACGTGTTTGAGGAGTTTAAGTGCGGAAAGTAAAGAGTCTCCCTTGGGTTTCAAGAGAGAATCTGCAATGTATAATTGCTCAGTTTGGGGTGTCAGGTGACTGACTTGTTCTCTGCTTTGAGAGTAAATGTGTTTGGAAATTTGTGAATAGGTGTTTCCTTGGGAGAAACACCTTATTTATAGTCTGAGAGACTGTGCCCAACACTAGGTTTTATGAAACCTAGGACTGATTGGGCCCTTTGCCTAGGAATATGGGCCGTCAGAGGCTGCTTTCTTGTCAGCTGATAGTCTGCCACGTGTCGTGGTCTGATTGGTCCAGTCTGGACCTCTTACGAGGTGGCACGTGGCAAGCTCCAATTGATCCACGTGGCAAAACGTGACAGCATGTGATTGGT
Source organism: Chenopodium quinoa (assembly GCF_001683475.1). Classification (NCBI taxonomy): domain Eukaryota; kingdom Viridiplantae; phylum Streptophyta; class Magnoliopsida; order Caryophyllales; family Amaranthaceae; genus Chenopodium; species Chenopodium quinoa. Next base: position 9,232,683 of record NW_018745684.1, read on the forward strand.
CCACGTGGATGCCACATGGCAACTCCTGATTGGTCCACGTGGCAGGGTAAAAATTCCCCTAATCAAATGTCATATTTGGGATAAAATTCTTTAAAAAGGTCATTTTGTATAATTAATTTTCAAGAGGGTTACCATTAGTGCGTAGCAAAAGTTGGGGATCACCATTGAGAATTTTCCTAAAATTTAAAATTGCAAACTGCTAAAATGACTTGTAATCATTCTTCCTACTACCTTGGCATTGTAATTCAACAAATCATATTGTACTTGCTAAATCCAATTAACTACATACTATTCACACACACTGAGCTCAAACAACAATAAATGTAGACTACGCTAATTGGACTCTTCATTCACTTTAAGTATCCTTAACATTGCAACATGGATATGGTAGACAATTAGAAATTTCATTTTGAGCCAAAATCATGATATTTTTTTTACAAAGTAACCACTTCGACACTTGGAACATGCCCAACACAAGCACAAGTAACATAGAGTAGAACAACAATAAAACCAAAATTGATAAACTTACCACAACATCAGCTTCATTATCTGATAACTCATTGAGATCGGCCAAGAACGAATCGGCAGGAGTTAACTGGAACAAAAAGAAGAAAACTCAGCCAGTAAGCAAAAGAGGTTTAGTGAGTAATCTTATTTTATTTTTTTATTTTTTTTGAAAAAAGATTGGAGAAGTGGATATTATTCCCCCTAAATAAAACACAGAAAATTTAAGGATTGGAGTTTCAAGTGATGTGGTGAGAGTAGTGGAAGTCAGAGAGGAAGTTATTATTTGTTAAAAAAAAAAAATTAGAGGAAGTTATTAAAAAAAAAAGAAAAATGAAGTCTACTAAAATGAAGTTATTTGTAAACTTCTCCCCCATGGGGTTGGGGGTCGCGTTCCTTCTTAATGTAGCTAATGTGGTTAATGTTGCTATCCGCCCTTACCATTTCCTACCAGAAATGGGATTAGGGCGATCGTGGTTAATGTTGCTATCCGCCCTTACCATTTCCTACCAGAAATGGGATTAAGGCGATCGATAGGCAGCTAGGAGTTAGGAGTTCTAGTTGCTGAAGTGGGTTTTTGATGGCGCATGTACAGAACTGAGGAGAAGTTGACCAGCTCATTCTTTTTTTTTCCCGTTGCCCTAGTTACTTCATGGCTCCTAGCCCTGAATATGCCATCTCCGCTCCAGCTGACTGTTGGTGCTGCTTCTTCACGGGGCAAAGTAAAGGGCAGAGCTTCGACAGCCCTAACAAGTCACTGGAAGCTCCTCTTGCGCGCCCTAGCCGAGCGGTCCGCTTTCTTAAAAGCAAGGTGACCCCTGTTAAGGAGGTCAAACCAAGGACCTATGGAATTCGAGGCTCGTCCCTGGTCAATATTGGATCAAACAATAGGAGGATGGCGAGCTGAGACTTCTTTTGGGCTTTGCCTCGGACTTTGCCGCCCTTCCCCGCACAGATGACCTGGGACGGGTTCAGATGCAGCAGACTTTATGCCGGTGTTTCTTGGTTATATCCAGGGTCTTCCGGGCACCCGCAGTGCAGGAAGAAGATATCCCCGGTTGCGACTGCTTTCTTTGCAATTAGCCCTTGAAAGCTGCTTTTTCAAGTGTCAGTAGCGAGAAAAAAAAAAGAATGCATAGAATTTCTCCATTCAAGAAGTTTAAAAAACAACTCTTAAATTATATAAAAGATTAGTTGCTCCATTATCTGACATTATAACCACGAATTTGATACATGGTTTCATCCATACAACTTTCCTCTAACTGGATTGCCTTAAACCGTGGCGTCTACATGATTAATGGTAAATAAGACCTCGTTTTCGAGAAAAATTGCGTAAAAAAGTATAACTATTAATAAAGATTTATAGTAAATAGATCAACAATAGGCAATGGTAACAAGCTACACTCAAATAATTGATCTAAAATAACTACAATAAGTGGAATAATTAGGTTTCTCAATAATAATTAAACATGAATATGAGATAATTTATTTACAATGTTATACATAGTTCAACGAAGCAGATAACAAAAGAAAATCACAATCTTAACACAAAAATTGCAAAGAAAGAGAGAAAATTTGCAGAAGACTGACTATTATGATTCAATCTGGACAAAACAGCGAGTAATTCGACTTCAAAAACTGAGCTTGTTCAGACCTTACTTTGCAAAATCAGAAATTATTTAATAATAGCAGACAAAAATAACCTAAATACGTAGTAATACAAAAGTAAAACTCTATTATATACTTCGTATAAACTTTCCTAAACATCCTCAAAAAGATATATTATTATAATAAATCACGATAATATTTTAGCTTTCAACAACAGTTACTTAAAAGCTACCTCTACCTCTAACAACTAGTTAAAACACTAATATTATTTTAAGATAATATTTTGACTAGGTCTAAAAGCTAACATTGAACAAACCCATAGATAGAAAGCCATAGTAAAAATACGTGTGAACAAATGCTTTGGAAGAAATTTCAATTAGCTGCTTTAAAGGGAGTTTGTTACATTTTGTTAGTCTATTATTTAACAGAAATTGATCTCCCTTATTATATTGGTGATGGTATGACTATTCATCCCTTTCCTTCTTATATCCCGTCTTTCATTCCATATTCTATTTTTTCATTTTCAAAAATATAGATTAAAAAAAAAAAAAAGGCACGAAGACTTGTAGAGTGAGGAGATTTGATTAATAGTTCTTCATTGATTATAATCAGGACAGAATAGCGAGTAATTCAACTTCAAAAACTAGGCTTGTTCAACCCTAATTTGCAAGAAGCATTTTGCAAAAAGGAAAATTTGTCAAATAAGTCAACTTTGCTTAAAGTAAGCTAACTTTTTGATTAACTAAAAATAAGTTTTAAGGTATTTTATTTTACTGAGTCATGACCTGTTGAAAACCGGTAAATAGGTTAATATGACACATATTGTATTTTTATTGGTCTGTATTCAAAAATTATGATTTTAATTTTTCAACTAATTCTAAAAAATTATTGAACTTTAATTTAATTTAATAATTTTTTTTTTACCTATTTCTCTCTCCTTCCCCATCACCACCACCTCTTTCTCGCCTCCATAAAGTCACCCTTAAGGCCTTACCAACAACTCAACTCGATAATGTGTGAAGCTTCACGGTGATGGTTGTTGGAAATTGAGGGGTAATTGAGGGGCATTTTTTTTTTTTTTTAAATTGATGGGTTGTGTTGTGCTTCTGGGCCGTTCTGGCGGCAATGGAGGGGTGATTTTGTGAGTAATGGTGGTGGTTGAGCACGTGGTGGCTCATAAGGGGTGAAGGATTTTCACATATAACAAACAAAAAAATAAAAAATAAAATAAAAAAGAGTGACTTGTTGGGTAGGTTGTAGGTCATTTAGTCTAATTAAAGATAATGCCCCAAAAGATCGACTTGTTCTTAGTAAATCGAAAGATTGACTTATTTTGAGCTAACTGCGCAAGGTGGTTAACTTATTTTTGACAATTTTTCCTATGCAAAATCAGAAATTAGAACCCCAAATTGATAGACAAAAAAAGTGAGTAATAATTCGATTGCAAAACGAAGTGATGTGATTCTGTACTAACCCAACTGTAAAATTATTTACATATTTAAGTTTTTTTTTTTTTTTAACCAATCAAATACTAACACGTGTCATGTAACTTATAGCAAGTTAAAGTGACTGGTTGAAACCATTTAAAACGGATTGACATTAAAAGTCAAGATGATTAAAAAATAATCGAAAGTAAGATTATTTTGGGCAGATGAGACAAAGGCCTTAATATTTTGAATAATTTTTCCAAAATTGTATTGATAATCTTGACTAATATTAGTTACAAAAAATAACCTAAACAATATATAATTCTATTATAATCATTCTTCCTATTACCTTCGCATTGTAATTCAACAACTCATATTGTACTTGCAAAAACCAAAACTAGGTACTACTCATAATTTCACACACACTGAGCTCAAACAACAATAATTGTAGACTATGTTAATTAATTGGACTTTTTAATTCACCTTAAGTACCTTAATCA